>NC_136544.1:9692567-10125067 GCF_910591455.1 Pholis gunnellus
TGTTCAGAAAAATATGACAAAGTCAGATTACAAACCACCAACGGTGCAAACAAGCAGCCCAGAATATCCAAGTAATTAAACTATAATAGCAGACATGTTGTAAACATTGTTTGCTGTGCAGAGAGTTGTAATAACATTTTACCGACGAGAGCACCCGGCCAGAATATCAAACGGTGTCGCTCACCTCCCTGATGTGCTAAAGTGCGACACTGCAAACACCGCTATCGCAGTTGCAGTGACGACAGCCAATGCAACAACAACAATGATGTCTTCCAAACAAACACACACAGACTTAGACAGACTGTAACTCCAGCCTCTTGGCTTCACCGCGTCCTTCCTCCCTCCATCTGTCTGTCACCACAGACACGCACGCCAGTCCAGGCAGCAGTCGCCTGGCAACATGGCTCATCCTCTGAACATATTTCCCAGTTCGGGTAAGATATACACTTTCAGCTACAGTGTTATTTCATTAGAACAGAGCGTGTGGGTTTGTGTTTCTGCATCTTTGTCTCCAGCCACCTGCTTTTATTGGAGCCTGCCCCCGGAGTGTTTGCTGGGGGAATATTAAAAAGACGACTACCGTTGAACTGGATATTATAACATAATTAGCAGGGGTTCCGGGCTGGCACACCGCACAAAAACAGATGGCCTGCTAATTCTATTAGCAGGACAAAAATGGCCGTATAGCCTTTAACGCTGGCTGAGAGCTGTGACCTTCAAGCTCAGAAAGTGGCCTGGTGCACAGACCCCCAAACTATTACAACATACTTTCAGTGACCCCATACACTTACTATTAGAGTTTTCATGAACTGGCAAGACCTGTATGGGAAAGCCTCCACTATGCAGTGGTCCAATGTTATTCAGTTGACATGTTTTGTTCACAGATATATGGAGGTTCTGGTAAGAATAATACAAGTGTAGTTAAGCCGAGAAGCAATTCATTTAATACATAAGAGCACTTCAAAGTGCCTGTGGTAGAAGAACACCCCAACAATGGACTCTGATTGGCTGACAATGGGCCTTTTTAAACAGTGGACATTTGGATTTTAGACATTTTGACATGTCAACAGCACAAGGGTTAATAAGCAATAACAAAAACAACACTTCAGTTTCAGGGTGCCAGTGAGCCAGCATGACCAGGATCCTGAATCGGAATCAGCCATCATTAATTTGATCAGTTACTCCTGTGTCTTCTCTACAGTGACATGTCAAAATGTCTTTCAGCTGCTGTAACTCAAATTAGTTTCTCTACGGGGAAACTTTCCAGGCGACCATTTTCACAGGAGGCATTTTGACTTCTCATAGCAGGCAAAACACAGGTGTAACCAATGACGTTAATCACAGCAAGCACAGATATAATTACTAGTTCACACCAGAAAAAGGCTAAGTGAAGGAAGTAGGTGATGCAAGAAGTTTATTGTATCTCGCCGGTTGTGCACTGGCAACGGTTGGCTGTGGCTTTTGTTCATGCCAAAAATGAATGCGATGAGGAAAGCTCGCACAATGTGGCTTTTCATTCAGCAGTGCATGGTTGCATTAAATAAGATCTGAAATGGCTCGTATCGCTTCTTTTATTTTGGAATTAGATATTTCCGTGTTGTAAATGCTGGTGTGACCAAGACCTTTTGGAGGCAAACCAGAACAAACACAAGTCTGCACCGAGATCGGAAGCTTCACGTACTCAAATCACTTCTTTTGTGGATATATTTTATCATCTCTCTTTTTTTGCAGTTTACTATCTTCGCTTCGGCCTCAGAGGCACTAAAAACACTGCAGCTCTGAAATGTTATCAGAGCATAAACCGCAACAGATATTACATTTTGAAATATTAAAAATGTCATCTTTTATGTTTTTAATACAAAACCACATTCAAGACGACAGTCGTGTTTATGAAATTCTATCAGGACTGTCTGTGACTTTGATCAGCCTGGTCAAAGCAGCTCGATTGATACTGAAAGCGCTGAATGCATTTTTTATGTTTAGGACCAGTGGAGCTAAAGCAGCTGAACGCCGTCTGACTGGCCACATCCAAACCCCTGCTCTGCCCCGAATACTGAGCGGAGCCTCAGCCTCTGACTGTCATCCTCACACCCACTCACTTTTCATCTTTACCTCAGACCCGACGTTCTCCCTCCCAGGTTTCAATATGCCGTGCTTCATCCTTCATTTCTCAGAAGATTCCATTTACCTTCTCTCTATATTTCACTGACACATTTTCCAGCCCTTTTTCGCTCTTTCTTTCAGCGCCCCCCCCCCCTCTCTCCACCTCCTTCCCTTTACTGTCCCTCTCCCTCTAAAGCAATCATCCTTCTTCCTTTCTCTCTTTATTTACATGACACAGAGGTTCTCTCGGAGGCAGGTGCGGATGGCAAAAGGCAGGCTTTTACAAAACGGTTCAGGTTTTAATATCTTCCCCTTGCTTTTCATCACAACCCAAGAGCTTCATAGCAGAACTAACAGTCCCCTCGTAATCGCGTTGTCCTTCTGTAAATATCACGGGCCCAGTCTCATCTTTATTTTATTATCACCTCTATCACTAAAGACCCGCAGTGTGGGCCAATATCGTTTAGGCTCAAGGGTCGGCCGACGCCAGTCTCATATCCTCCACCCCTGGCCTGTGGAAAATACTGCATGTCAAACACAAAGGACGATATTATCAGTATGGCATGAAATCCAAAGCAGTCATCTAATATTACATATCTAATCAGAACAATACTCAGAACAAAGATATCGCTCATGTAATGTTGCAAAACAAATATTTAAAAAGGAACATTAGTAGTGGCATTAACACGTTTATAAGTGAGTTTTAAAACAGTCGCAAATATAAAACTTTTTGTGGTATTCGTTTGTTTGGGAATTGGCTTGTGCCTTGATGTTTTAAAAGAATCCCTCCATCCCTTTTTATATGCACAGTGGAATAATCCCTCAAAATAATTACAGAAGAGGGGAATTCTGCGCCAACTTCTGCTCAACTGCCAAAGAACTTCAGAAACAAACACTGGGAGGGTTTGTCCTCTTTCTATGGACCGGGTGGCTGTGGCTCAGCAGGTATATTACGTTACATTACAGTCATTTAGCAGACGCTTTTATCCAAAGCGACTTACAATTCGCAGTCATACACGTAGGCACAGCTACGGGAGCAATTTTGGGGTTAAGTGTCTTGCTCAAGGACACATCGACATGCGACTAGCGGAGCCGGGGACCGAACCACCGATCCTCTGATTGAAGGACGGTCCACTTAGCCACAGTCGTCATTATATATACACACAGCGAACCATCCATTAACTGCAGGGTTGGCAGTTTGATTCCCGGCTCCACATGTTGAAGTATTCTCGAGCAAAGACACTGAAGCGTAATCGCTACAGATGGTTGGGTTTGTGAGAGGCAAATCTTAAAGCCCTTTGGATGAAAGTGCTCCATAAATGCAGTCCGCTACACAGGTAAATCAAGCAGGCTGATATGTGTATATATATATATATAGGCCAACATTTTGTTATTGCAGATATATCATTTATTTCTGTATATATGCTGTTTCCACCAATAACTCAACAATTTATAAACAGTGTCACCATTACACATTACCACCAGAGAGCACTGACAAGTTGATTTTACAACTAAATGCTCCACTCAATTTACAAAATGACTATTGGCTGATATATACATATATATATATATATATATATAATATATATATATATATATATTTTTAAACTTCCGTATTATCAGTATTGCCCTAAAAATCCAGTAATAACTACTCGTGCATATAATGTAAATATACTCCTTATTCAAATATTTTAGTTTGAGAGAATGGAAACATTATACAACATAAAAAAATATCCCAAAATTATAACTTTACCTCAGTATTAACTGAAATGCTGTCCATTTTGAAGCTGCGTTAGAAACACAAAGAATGTACTTGCCACAAGGACAAATATCAACTTACAAAAATACTTCAATCGACGGGGACAAATTCACTGAAGGGCGCGAGGAGTTATTAAGAAATAAAATGTATTTGATTTAGTGTGCGCAGTAAAAACAAGTTGGAGAGATTAATGAGGAGTCTTTGGAAACCATCGTGACAGAATGTTTTTTCACGGGGCTAGTCACACCAAACGCTTGATGGATTCCAGACACTCGCTGATACGGTGCAGAAAAGGCCTCGCTGAAGATCTGGATGGAACGTGTTGAAATATGAGTAACAAGTAAATGATTAGCTCACAGAGACGTGGCAAAATCTGATTAAAGAGAAACGTGTGAGAGCCCTCAGCCAACGGATTGAAAAGAAAAAAAAGATCTAGAAAGATGTTGACGTTAGAAGGTGAACATAAATCAGAGCTGTCAACAGTGGTCTCACACATATACCATACATCTGCATTTTCCTCTCATTAGTACGGACTATATATTCAGACCGACTCATTACAGAAGAAGCGGCACATGTGACAAACATGCACACACAGGTTTTACTTCACACTTCGCCTGAACTTCCTCAGAGGCTGAACAGATGTTTTGTCCAACCGAGATCTGAGCTGCATCTTTTCCTCAGCACAGAGGGGGGAAAAGGAGGAGAGAATAGTTGGAACAAAGAGAATCCCCATCAGACTGCATATCAGCTGTTTTAAATAGTGCCTCAACAGCAGCCTCTCACATACTACTGGCCTTCTTTAACACAGTGTGAATAGACATCTTTACCATCACATGGTCCCCGTCATGAGACGTGTCTCTGAAGTTCCCATTGTGGAGTCCTTCATTATAATCAACCAGCAAAGTCTCGTCCCCCCCCCACTGTTTCTGCTTTACAGTGTGCGTCATGCCGTCAGCTGTTTATTAATGGATTCCCAGCGGAGCATCACATGCAACTCACAACTCACTGAATGCTGCGGCACAGACGCGATAGAACCTACTTACTGTGCGGCCAGTTTGTGAAAGCTTTCACGCTGCTGTTCACTCTTTTCTGGGAAAAATCCTCCCTGTTCGAGCACAGGCAATTATGTGTGTTATGTTTCGTTCGGAGTAAATAGCAGAAGAAATGAGGAGTTTGCATGGCTCAAAGAAACTTTAGCAATAATGCATAAATGTACAAGTCATGAGAAGTTGTGTTTTACAGCTTTAATCTATGGTGAAGTATTTGTTTAAGCCGTAGACAGGCTGCAATTACACACTCCAAATTAGCAGCAATGGAGCACTGGTACATATTGTACTAGGCATCATGCTCATAGTCATTAGCTGGAGCGACAGCACATTGATGATTATTATTCCCATCATTGCACACGCACCTTTGTGCAGCTACTGTAATGCATTCATTTATTTATTTACTTTGGATTTTATGACGACGTGGCTTATTAACACAACAGACATCCTCTTGTGTGACTATCTTAGGATCCCATAATATCACTGGCCGTGGATGCCGTATACAGACACCTGCAAGGCAAAGACGTCTTTTTTCAAATGATGAGTTACTTGCAACAGTGTTTGAGGGAGACATTTGAAAGATTCTTTTTTTGCTGTCATAGTTTGTTTACTGCGAAGCTCTCTCAATATTGTTTTTCATATTAAGTTTATTATTAGCGTCTTTAAATAAATCACATCTATACCTTGTCCGCATACACATGCCTCCATCCAATTTATTTTCAAATGAAACAAACAGAAACCACCCACACCAGGCCTTGTGATAATTTCCTCTTAATCATAATCCTGAGATGAAATATGAAATATGAACTTTATGGTAAGGCTTTCTTGGCGTAGATGGTTATCAGGAGATCTACTATCAAAAGTAAATGACTGCTCTAATGCTAAGATGTAAAATGTAAAGTACGAAGAAACAGTCAGGGCGAGTAATTGGCCCACTGCAGAGATTTTGTATTTCCCCAGCTGAGAAATAAACCGGACCTGAGCGGGCGAGCGAGAGAGAGAGAGAGAGAGAGAGAGAGCGAGAGAGAGCGAGAGAGAGACAAAGAGAGAGAGAGAGAGAGAGAGAGAGAGAGAGAGAGAGAGAGAGTGGGAAACAGAGTGAGAAACAGAGTGAGAAACAGAGTGAGACACAGAGTAAGACAAACTTGCATATAGCTTTACAAGTAAAGATAATTGTCAAGTGCAGTGGGGGAAAATTGGCAGATTGAGAAAGAATAAGTGAGAGAGGCAAAAGTCCTTTGCATTTTAATGAAAACTTTGAATTGAACGTGAATAAAGAAAGGAATAAAGGAGAACATAAACAAAAGAAAAAGGCAAGCGAAATAGCCTCGGCTGTGAGGGTTTTGATGGAATTCTAAACCAGACTGGAGTGTGTGTGTGTGTGTGTGTGTGTGTGTCACCTCACTCAGGTGTGAGGAGAATGTGCGATGACTTGAGCTTGGGCCCATCAGTTCACCAGAGTGGTCGGTGGAGGAGGGATCTTCAGTGGAGGAGGGCAATCGGCTGTTTGAAGAATTCATGTCGTCCTGAAAGAAACGTCTCATGAGCAGCGATTTCAGCCATACAGAGATCATTCACAACTAATGAAGGGTAATAGCCAGAGAGATCGACCAACATTCCTCACACTGACCTTTCAGGCATGCACAGGGTTGTGTGAATGGTGTGTTGGGGAAACAGGCAAACTCGCCTGATAAAAAGCGCATCGAGCAAAGCTTCTTGAAGGACGATTGACGCCACACATCATGCTGGCATTCCTCTGAACAGTGGTGAAATTAGAACGACTGAGCGCTAGCATTACACATGTAGAATTTGGAATGTAACGTAATTGGCAATAAACTGTTCTGATTCTGATTCCAACAAGTACGACGGCTAATGTTAGCCTCCATGGAAATAACGCTGACCCCTAACGTCACTTTCAAATTGTAATTGCTCGCATTCTCTAAATAAAACCAACTCAAACTGATCAGGATAATTAACAGTCCCACGTTTGACGTCGTGTTTGGCTGCAATCAAAATCAGCTCATGCTAACACTGAAAACATATCATTTATTTGGATGTCTCTGCTAAAATAATGTTGCTTAATGACAGCCTTAAAAAGCATTAATATATTATAATATCTCTTTTTTTTTTTTGAGTTAAAAATGCCTGAATAGAGGATTTAGCATTTGGGGGTATAAATACACATTTAATCCAATCCACTGTGATTTGAGGCAACCGGCTAACCCATTAGAGCTCTCAGAGCTCTATCATGGGTCGGATGTAGTGTTTGGATATTTTTTTGGCAAAACGTTTTTTTAACATTTCATTAAAACTGTGGTTATCTGTCTGTAATTTGAATCACATCTCTCCCAAAGTGACACCTTGCTAATATATTCCACTTTATCTGCCATTTGAATGTGTCATTAACACAAGACAGCGCTTTGAAGAGGGGAGGACAGGACAATGTGTCTGTTCTCACTCTCCAGGCAGGTCGACAACTCTAAAAGAGGTCCACACAAAAATAGAAGGACGAACACGCGCATTCACACAAGTACACATTCATCCCTCAACCTCAGAAGGTCAAGCTTCTTTGGGTTTCTGCCTGTTTCCATGACAGTGCCCAGAGTCTGCACTAAACCGGACTATCAATCACAGACAACCTACACACAGGCTCAGACTACGTTACAGGTAAGTGGACACACTCAGACACACGGATGAATCCGTTTCCTTTCTCTCTGTTGTGTAACATTAGTGTGCAGTGCAGCTATCTATCGGCGATCTGGAGATGTAGCAGGAAGCTCAGCAGCACTTCCTCGGAGCAAAAACCTGCTGATTAGCGCCGGAATTATCCTATTAACAGAAGTGATTTCACAAGCTTCAGCATACAAATGATTAATTACAAAAGTTTCATCTGATACTGGTGCGAAACGTATTAAATCATTTAATTGTGAGATTAAAGTGGGCTAATTTGACAAACCAGCACTAATCAAAAATGACAATAGGACAGCCTGGAGGCCCGAGCGTGAATTGCAGGCTCTCGTTTATTCATATATCTTTAATAACACAGACTGAAGGGACAGAAGGGTTTCAGAGTTGGATTTAGATAAACCAAACAGCTGAAACTACAATGAGGAAGAGATCGGAGGACACAACATATAAAGAAATGTTTGGTGGGGGGGATTGAAAGAGTGCGTGCGTGTGTTTGTTTGCCGCATCGGGTCAAAGCTAAGCACCGAGACGATCAGAATAAAGGCACAATTGCTGCCCGGTGAAGCAGACACTCATGCTCAAAACAACCTGAGACCCAGAGATGATAACGCTGGAAGTAGCGGACTGTGATTAATCAGTGACAGCTAACCACTAATTACAACCCCCAATCAATTACCTCAACGCTCATTATCTAGTCAACACACCACCTGGAGAGCCCTAATGTGCTTTACTTGCTGTGGGCCGAATCAGCATATACACTTGTCTTTAGAAAGCGCCGACGCTGGATGGAAGGTGTGGGAGCTGCTCAAGAGGAAATGTGACCAGTGTGTAGTTGGTGTGTGTAATTCTTTGCGTTTGAAAATAGATCAAGTCAATAATCCGCGATATGCATTAATGCATTGTGTCTTCATAAAGGAATGGGAATATGCAACGCATGTGTGTGGTGAGGGGGGAAATCTCTGCCGTGGCCAGAAGCCTCCGGCCTTTGCTTTACAATTTGAGCGAGACTAAAGATTAAAGCTGCTCTCCCAGCAGCTCTCTAACAGAGCACAACCCAATTACACCTCGCTGGACCTGACCACGAACCAGGGGGGAAGAAAGACAGAGACCGCGAAAAAGTCAGAGAGAGACAAGGAGGAATGAAGATGAGGGAGGCTGGAGGGTTGCAGAAAAAAAGAAAGCCCCTTGGAGGGATGAGTGCAATGCAAAGGACAATAGACATGTATGACATACTGTACTCAGTTCAAAGACGCGACTCCAAATGGCAGAAAAATGAAACTTCATGAACTTGACTCTTGCTGCTTAAATGTCAAAAAGAAGTGAGCTTCTTCGTGTTTCCGAATGGTCTGATATGCTTCAAATCACAGCTTGCCAAAGGTTCACAAAAGAGCTCACGCTGGTCATGTTTTTTTAGTCAACTACTGGATGGATTGCCAATACATTTGGTACTGATATTCATGGTCTCCTCTTGTTGTAATAATAATAATAATAATAATAATAATAATAATGACTGGTGATCCTCTGACCTTTCATCTTGCGCCATCAGCAGGTCATCATCAACATTAATCGCATTCTCATCGGCCTCAGCTTTACATTGTGAACAAGTGCTAATTAGCGAATGTAAGTTGGTTTGCATCAACATGTTGACATTGTTAATGCGAGCATCTTAGCAGGCCCACATTAGCACAGTCTCACAGTGCTGCGAGCATGGCCGTAGATTCCCTGTTATATTAGGAGACATTTTGCATTTCAAACTCGACTAAAAATGTAATAACCCCAAAGAAATGCTCTAATTCAGGCAGAAATCGGATCAATATTTAATCAACTGTTATTTCAAATAATGCAGCCAGAGGAGATCATTTGTGAGGGAAGTTTTTCTTGAAATATATTGTATTTACTCCTCCTCGCGGCTTCAACCACCCAGATAATTCAGTTCTCTCTGGTTGTCAAAAAGCCTTTTAGAAAATAAAGAAAATCTCTAATTTAAGAAGACGTCAACCCTGCAGGTTATCCGACAGCAGTGCTAAAATAAATGAAGACGTGACATCACAAAAAAACTCCAATTGTAGATATTTGTTATCACCAGTTGGAGTTGGACAAGTTATGCTACCAATAACCGTACCCCACACCAGAATTTAATGTGGGCAGAAGCCAGTGTAATCCTGCAGCATGTTGCAGGCTAACTAGACAAAGAAACCCATGCTTGTACAGTAGTTTGATGTGCAATCTCTCTCCAACTACACAAACATGCAGATATCAGTGAATCCTCAGTAACAAATGACAGAAACATCCCCTTCACAGCCTCCAGAAATGTTCACAGTAATTATACAGTTGCTGTTTGTACCTATCAAAGAGTTTGATGCAACAAACCGTCAGGCAGAAGAGGAGACAAGGAGAAGAGATGAAACAGGGGAAAGATTAAAAGTGTACGTCTGCTGTCTCTCTCAGCTTCCTTCTGGTAGCAGACACTCTTTACACAGATCGAGTGGAGTTTATCAGGTCTGCTGTGGGTGACTGATGATGTGGGTTTTCGGAAGCCAATACCAATTCATCCCAAAAGTTGCAAGCTTGCTTTCTTGTGAATTTTGTTCTTGGCAGGATGGAACATCATCTGGACGAACATTTAGACCCTGGGACACTGACAATGTTATTTTTTACACTTCTGTCTGTACTTTTGCAACAAATTCATGACACCCTGTATTACGTCACATCTGTGAGCGTGAAAGTCCTGCAAACAGGGACAATTTTATGTCATTATTTTAATATGGTTCTCATATTATAGAAAAAAGTCATGCTCATAAGTGCTTGAGTTGTCATCATCAAGCAGATCCTTCAAATAAGAGAGATTTTTTTTCCAATTGGTTGATAAAGTTGGCACTCAAACAATCAGAAGAGATGAGGCAAAGTTGATGATAATTCTGTGTGGGTTTTACCATGTGCTTACCTGAACTCTATACAGTCTGTTAAAGTGTTGGACAAATTGAACGTTTGACCTGATGATGGCAGATAAAAACTTGTAAAGACGTTTCACTCACCACCACATGGTGGCGCTAGAGGAAAAGTAAGGGGGTCACTATAGTCAGTAGGATTCATCCTCTGGGGAACATGAATGTGAAATGTAAATATTCCAAATTTATAACAGATTCCTTGGCAATCCATCTGATAGTTGTTGGGATATTTGTGGATCAAAGTGATGGACGACCAACCAACAGACAGGCTGACAATTCATCCTTTCAGCCATGCCGACGGCTTTGGTGTGGACACATTTGTGGATCCGTGAGACCATTCTTCTTGAGTTCCCTCAACGACAACCCCAATTTTTCTGATGGATTTTCCCGACTGCACTCAGGTTTGATAACAGCTTTCGAACTCACCAAATGCACTGGCCTCAGGCCGGGGGAAAAGCTCTCCAATTGTACTAAAACGCATTAAGACTCTCAACTAAATCTAAGTAACATCTAACATCTGAGGAGTTGGATCCAACTACAACACTGCAATCAGTTTAAAATAGAGAACCAGTACAGCAATAATCATTTAGAAGCATTAACAGTCCATACCGGTCTGTGTAGTATACTGCCACTGGTGTATGAGCATGAATGAAGATCTGTTCTCCTCCCTCTGGCCCTGAGGCAGACGAGGTAAAAGGCTAAATAAATAAGACATGGCTGTGGGGGTCGCCGAGCCGTGACCTTTCGGCCCATTTGCTTTGGGAGTACAGGAGTGCAGCCTCAGCTAGCTGCTCCCACAAACTCCGGAGGGTGAATTTTAATCAGCGCCGTGCCGATGGCCGAGGCAGTGCATCATGCTTAACGAGGCTAAGAGAGGGCTTTCATTTACCAATGCGCAGGTAACAAATGGACCACAGTGCACAGGAGACAACCCTCGTTTCCTCTCCTCCTGTGATGTCCTTCAGTGTATCTCTCCTCTTTCTCGCTCCTCATCCAGACCTCAGCCTGCCTCACAGAGTATCTCATTTATTAGGTTTGACCGGCCTTTTCACTTGTACTCTGTTGTTTTAACTCTTCAGAGATCCTTTTTGTCATCTCTTGTCAGCAGCAATTTCAGCTTCTGAATCTTCAAAACATTAATCATGACAAAGGCTCAGTCAATTGGCTATACAGCTGTTTTACATTCCAGTTTATTTAGGTACAACTGTCTAATCCAATTCTTGTCTTTCCATTCTTTAGATGGGTCTAATGATCAGAGACAATGGCATAAATCTGTGTGTTTGTACTTTGGTTCTTGGTCTGTCACTTTGGTCCAGGCTGAAATGATTGGACTATTGGATGGATTGTCGTGAAATGCTGTGCAGGCATTCATGGTTCTCCAGAGGATGAAGCCCATTGACTTTGGGGATCCCCTGACTTTTCACCGAGCGCCACCAGCAGGTAAGTAATAAACATTAGCAGTAGTCCAATACTTTGATTCATGACCAAATACCTGCAAAACTAATGACTTTATCATCAGCCTCAGCTGCACTTACGAAGGCGGTGGACATGATGGACATTAGAACTATTAAACATCTGCAAGTTAACATTGTCACCGATAGTATGTTAGCATGCCGACGTTGGCATTTAGCTCAAAGCACCGCTGTGTACATCCTCACACCGCCGCTAGCATGGCTCTGGACTCTAAGTCTTGTTTGTTGTTACTATGCTGTTTTGCCTATTACTGTATTTTACTATTCATTTGACTACTGTCCGTAAACCAAACTGTGCCTCAGGGACATTAAAGCTCTACTCTACTTTACTTGTACCTCCCTTACTCTCTCCTAATGCATGCTTGGATAGACTCAGGCCCCCATTTATTTTTCATTCATCTCTCCTTCCATTATATATCTTCGGCCCTATTTGGACAGGATTAATACTCCAGAGGGAGATGGGTAGTAAAATGTTTCCCCTGCGACTCTGTAAGTAAGGCAATAATTCCAGATGGAATTGCAGCCATTGCTTAAGCACAGGAAGTGGTTTTTTTTTTTTTTAGACGATACTTAATGTGACCCTGATCACCTGCCTGATTTTAGCTATTTCCCTTTTAAATGCATGCTTTCTGTTCGACCCCAATAAACAAATGAAGCTTTAGACAACAATATGAAACATGTCATTTATTGCTGAGTGTTTTTGTGGCCTTGGTGCTACCCTTCCATCTCTCCCTCTCTATCTTTTTTTCTTTCCCTCTGTTGTGATGAGTCTTGCCCTGATGAGTTCAACTCCATCACTCCTTGGCTCCACAGGTCTCATTATAGGCAGGCCAATAGGGAACATTCTAATAAACAGATGAAGATGACACTCATACAGCCTGTGCATGCACACGGACACACACAACCTTGAGGAAAAATTACACCAGGGACGAGGACGAAATAAAAAACCTTTCACTTGATTATTTCAGGCAAAAATAAATCACAGCCCTCAGACACACACACTCCAACCTCAGAGCAAGAAAAATAGGGAAACAACAACAACCGCCGTGAGAGCACAGGCAAACATGCGGTTATAGATAACAGCGATCCTTGCTGAGGAAAAAAATGGACACGGGCACAAACACATGCACATTCTGACACACACTCAAATAATGAAACACACGCACCTTCCTCTGTTGCACTGTGCACAATAAGTCTTGCTTCATTAAAGCCAAATCTCATCCACTATCAGTTTACAACCACAGAAGTCGTTTGAACCACCGGGGAAATACAATTCCATTCCGTTTCGGGGTTATCTTAATATATGAGCTTGTCTCCGCCACATTGGTCTACGGTTATGAGCCGAGCAAACACCCACAGCACCGCAATATTGCACCGGCACATTCACAGGACGAATTGGTGCACACAAAGCAATTAGCAGCTCATATATATTATATATATATATATATATATATATATATATATATATGTGCGTAATTGTGTCTGTGTGTGTGTCTGCGAGTATGATTCAACTCCCATGTCTGGTTCTCTAATTTCTAAGTCCGGTGTTATTAGCAAACAGTTGTGTTGTGGATTGCAGTTTGTTTGTTTGTGCACATCTCTTAATCCTTAAGACAACCCTCTCAGAATGGAGGATTCTCCTGAAATGGTGTGTATGGCATGAGTATGATGGCAAAACCTCCGCTGCTGCTGCTGCTGCTGCTGCTGCATCGTCGGGGTAAATAGTTTTATGAGATTTAACTTACTCGGACACAGAGGAGAAGGAGAAACAAGACAAAGTGAGCACAAAGAAGACAAATCTCTCAACGCTGTCAATGTCTGAGGTGCTCCGGCCATCCATCCTCCATCGCTCCTTCGTTCACCATGTCTGGCCCAATCCCACCTGTATGACACCCGATCACTCTTCATCCCTCTATCCATCCATTACCCCTGTCACTTCATCCTTCCATTTCTCTGCCCCAAGGCCTGAGCTCCCCTCGCCTGTCACAGATGATACCATCTGAGTGGATTACTCAGGGTATCATGGGGGATATACGGTCAAATATCTCCTCACAAAAGGTTATGATGCACTCTCATTAATGTGACGTGAGTCAGTGCCGGTGGCTCCACATGGTTGGGCACCGCTGTTTTAATGAAGCATAGTTTATTAAGGGTTTATAGGTCGCAACTAATGGCTTTATTCGTGTTAGCAAATCAGTTATGTGGATGTCTTAATAGAACATTAATACATCTAAAAAAAGAGTATTTCTTACTTTTAGTAACCTATTGATTAAAAATGAGAAAGTAGTTATTAAGATTGTCTCCCAGTTCAGTGATCTATCAAGTCTGGCCTTATAAATATGAGTAAGTTTATTAAATGGATTTTTGGTCCAGAAGATTTGGAGCTCTTTTCCAACAGATAAGACGTCAAACTGTCCATTGGACAAATTTAAGAACTTATGAAAAAACAAAACAGCCAAGAGTTGTCCTTATTAATGTCTCATTACTTTCCTTTTAATACAATAATAAACCATTATCAAAAAAAATACTTTTTAAATGCCTCATTAGTTGTTGTGGCACATTTAAACAGAGCAACAGGCAGCAGTGAAGATGCTCTGATAAACCCACTGTACACTACCTGCTCAGCACCAATCAGCAGACAGACAAAGTTAGCATTTAGCAGCTAAAGGGAGACCAAAGCAAAACTAACAGGAGAATATATAGGACTTTGCTAACAAATTCGCCATCACAACCTTCAAAAGTTATACTATGTCAATGTTGTCTTTACAGTTTGTTGTGCTGCCCCCAATCGGCCAAACAAATTGAATGAATGCAGGTTTAATAGATCCAGATGTCTTTTAGCCCTTTTCCAGTGAAAATTGTCCATTAATGTCTTCTTGAAGAATTTACAGGCTAGTTAAAAAGACAAAACAAATTACACTGGTTGATATACACCAACCCAATATAGTTTAGTTCTCCTTATTAACATTATTACTAATGATCTATAAAGTATTAAAACATTACCGACGCCCAAAAACTCTGTGTCGGAAATAGCGGTAAAGAGAAAGCTGATTTCTGTAACATCAGTAAACTGCACACAGCATGCTTATGTTTATCGAGTCCATAATGATTTATACTCGAAGATAGAAAAAGGGAGATCAAATGAAAATAGTCAAGACAAAACTAAATATCTGCTATAGTGCATTAGAAATACGATAATGATCATAGTGTTGAAGATGAGGTTTTGCCTTCATCTTGTTCCCTGAGGACATAAGAGAGGGAAATTACGACCATGTTTATATTCATAGAGGAGCTTGAGTTAGTAACACTTGGGTGGCATTGACTACAAATAGTTGAAATTTCAAGGCCCTGAACTCAACCCCCCCAAAAACGGACCCCCCCCCCCCACCCAACACTCTCCACTTGCCTCTCTCCTCACTGCTGACCTCCTCCTCCTCCTCCTCCTCCTCCTGCTGCTGGGCAGAGCAGTGATGGCAGGCTGACACAGACGCAGAGCTTGTCACAGGCTTTCACAGCACTGACCTTCCACGTCTCGCTCTCGTTCCTCCCATAAATGGAGGAGTGAATGATGGGGAGGCGAGGAGGAGGGGAGGGAGGGACAGATACATACAGCATGCATAACAACAGAGTACGCCTCCCCACACGCATCGCTCCATCTATCTCCCCCTGACGGTCTCATCTAAGGCCAATGGAAACACACACACACACACACACACACACACACACACACACTTCTTTACAAAGACACAGAAGGTTGGCTGCAAGCTGCTACACAAGCTGACTATCAAAGCTCGAGAAGAGGAAGAACAATTGATACCCTGAAGGTCACACTGGTGGGACAGACTCCAGTTAACAAAGGCTTCTCCTATCTCAGGGACATTCCCCAAAATGCACATTGTGCTGACATGCATGCCCACTCGTAGAGCGCCATATGTCTGCCATGTTCACACATTCCAATAGTCCGACACAGATACACACCTTGACCTTTACAAAGAAATTCTCAAACTCCATAACATTGTCTGGAAGGCTTATTTGAGGTGTGTGTATATATATCTATATATAGATATATATAGATATATATCTATATATATCTATATATATGTAGACTTTATGGCAGAGTTTGGTCAATTACAGCATTCTACAGTCTGTTATTTCTTATACTATATTATATTATAACAGACCGCTGCTATGAATGACAGAGCGTGGACGCAGTTCTGATGTCCACATACAGTAAGAGGACTTTTTTTCTTTTAAGCAGTAGCACTAAAATTACTTTTAATCACTAAATTAATATTTAAATCAATATTTTCTTTAGTAAGTAGCCGTGTAAAAGCTGCAGGACCCCAATGCGTTTGAACCTGTCTGGGTTGATTTCACAATGATGAGCGGCTTGTTTGCATTATCACTTATTCTATTCTTTACATTCTAAAGCTATATCAATATACATATTTATGTTGTCCAATTTAATAATTCCAAACAAATTATCTCGTATTTTTGCCTATATTTGCCATATTGTGACATATATCAATACCCAGGAATATGCTAAATATATTGTATTCGGAATTTCTGTCTTATCGTGACATAATGTGACAATATATTAGGGATAACTTTATTGCTCATCAAGATGGATAATTGTCTTTGGTCCATCTGGCAGTTCATAAAACACAAACATAAACAGCACATAACAACACAGTGTGGATGAAGTAAAAGAAAAAAGAAAAAGCTGAAAAAAAAGTCTTTATGAGAGAAACTGAGCAAGTGAGCTTGATTATAGAGTCGTATTACTGACTCTGTGTGTGTGTAGTTTGAGGTGATGTTTTGAGTAAGCAAATCACTGGTAATGTGAGGCATCCATCGATCATGGGTGCACTGAAGTACTCAAATATGCTCAGGCACTCGTGTCCGTTTACTCAACTGTAAAGTTAAAAATGCAACATTAAAGACCAGGAAAGCACAAATGCAACCTTTATTTTGAAATCCACAATCCCAGACAACCCTTGTATCAAAACGTTGTGGATATTGACGTAAAAAAACTAAACAATTTCTATATATTTCCTATCTGTACTTCTCAGAATATATATATACATATAAATATAAATGATGTAATTAAATCCTAATAATAGGTGGTCTAAATAAAGCTACAGACTACTGTGTGTATCACAAATGATGGCCTTCCCTCCGTTTGATGAGCCAATGCCAGGTATCCCAAAAGATCGCTGGCCAGGACTGTTTGATGAGGAGCGATTTGCAGAGCTCAGGGTTGAGCTTCTTTAAAGCCCACTGGGCATCGACATTGGTCAACAACTCAAATCCCTGTTAAGATACTGTCCAAGAGAAAGATCCAGCTCTCTCTGATGAACTGCTATCTAAGCGATGCCACGGAGACCAAGTCAAACAGGCCTGTGACGGCGAGTGAGAGCCGAGTCGACACACGAAAACAGCTGGATGTGAGCCCTTGTGATCACACGAGGTGAGCAGCATGTGCACCGGGGATTGAACTTTGATCACGACAGGATTAAGCTTGGAACTGAAATGTGTTACCCGCGCACACACACACACACACACAGACACACAGGTTTAAAGAGGCTGTGCATTAATGAGTCAGTAAACTGGTAGATGTGTCCAAACTGCATAATGAGAAATAATGAAGGTATCAAGGACGGAAAAGGCATGCCGGACAAAAAAATCGAAACATCCGTATTTTGTAGGTTCAGTCAAAGGGAATGTTCTGATGTAAAAGGTGAGTAAAAAAAAGTTCCGGTTTATTTGATATATCATTTTTAAAGCTGGGCAGATACTTCGTCTTCTACATTGTGTTGACTACCTGGCTGCTCTCACTGAATTAAATAATGGAGCCCGATTTGGTCCGGTGACAATTCCAATAAAGTTCATTCAAACATGACGTCTGCGTCTTCAAAAAGCAGAGAAAGGCAGTGTTTGTGCAATTCTACTATGAATGAAAAGGAGGGAGGGAAAAAAAGAAAGAAAGATATGGAGTCACAGATGGCTAGAAGAAGCAGACAATACGATCCGTGTGTTCTGCAGCAAAGTCAAGACTACAGGTTTAGCCACAACATGTAACTTCTCTTAAAAACACTCAAACAAGCACAGTGCAACAGTGCAGTTTATTACGGATATTTTGACAGCAGCCATGTGGGAGAAGGGACGGCTCAAACTGAAAGACACCCGACCGACATTTTTCTGACATGCCAGAAATCCAACCAATCGCTGATCTTTCAGGCAATTAATCTGGCATCAATGACCCCCTCAAACTGCACGTCAAATGACAGCCGATCCGGCAGGAATTCAGTCCGCTTCTAGAATAAGCTGAGGGCGATCGGCCCGCACAGTGTCTGCCCAGATTGAGGCACAGGTGGAATAGCGAACATTAAAACATGTTCAGTTTTGTTTTCTTCCATTCAGGCCGTGAATTGTAAAGCAATACACTTTGTACAAACGCTGTTTAAATCATCAACAATGGGAACAATAGTCTTTCACTTTCTGGTTGGTTGATCCTCTTCACTTTACAAGCACTCGAGACACTGCACAAGACAATATGCCACAGTATTGTATTTACAGGGACTCAGCATTGACTTTTCCTTCACAGGCAGAAGATCAATTCTTTACGTGACTGACTCGCAGATTATGGGTATAGCTTTCCAATATCGTGGACAAAGGATTTATAGAATACGCCAGGATTTGAGTTTACAATCCAAACATATCCAGGTTTAGATCCTAAGGAATTCACCTCACCCCCACCTACAGTGATGTGTAGTACCTCCTCTGTGGCCTGTAATGCTTTGGTCCAGCTGAGGAGCTCCTCCTAGCCTTATCTAGCCAAGTCCTGGGTGTCTTGGGCGTCTCTGGGTGCTGTCAGAGAGAGAGAGAGAGAGAGAGAGGAAGGAGCAATGGAGACGCAGCAGGGTTAGGACAGGAAGAGTGTCTCCGACCACTAGGACTGTTTGAGACGTTTTCTTGGGGGCCCGAGGAAGGGGCACTGAGCCGAGGCCAGGGAGTGATAGGCCTCTGCAACCAGGTGTGGATGTGAGGTCACCATGGCCTTCCAGCTCGGTGTCTCCATCACATCCGCTGCGTGACTGAGAGAAAGAGGGCAAAGAGAGGAGATACAAAGTAGAGGAAAGTCCAGAAAATGTTTAAGGAGAGAAACTCAAAGGACACGTGCACAAATAAACAAGTTTCTCAAGAGCTCGGGATTGTATGAGTCCATCTGTGTGGAGTGCAACTCCGAGACATTTAGGATTTGTCATACCAGCTGGCAGAGCTGTTATTTACTTTATATTTTTAAATATTTAACCCCGAAGGTTATTTTCAGAGAAATAACATCACACAAAATAAAAGGCAACGGTCATAAATATGCAGAAAGTCTGTTGAGTCAAATCATATCACATTCTTCACAGCACTGGTTGTAAACCTGTTTTGCGACCGTTTCTAACCAATGCAACCCCTCTTCACACATTACACACCAAAAGAAATTATGATCCCTTCACACACTGTTTTTTACAGGCTAGAGGAGTTAAAACTCTTCAGGATTTCACACCATTTAAAAAAAAAGAAATGGGTGAGAAAAAAAATCATTTTGTGACCCCTTGGGGAGCTCCGACTCCAAGTTGTGTACCATGCTTTAGAGTAAAAGTAGAATATATTCTTATTTTTATAATATCATATTTTATGATATACTTTTTTTATATCATATTTCTTTCTATTTTAGTAGGTGTACCTACATAAACTGTGGTATTTCAGTTTATTAGATGTTGACTAGAGTGGCCAGATTGGGGGTACTTGCACTTTATTGTTTCCATTTGAATCTAATTTAAATTACTTCTCCACTTCATTTTTTAGAGGGATTTTTTATAACTGCTTATACATTTTTGCTTAAAAAAAAATAAGAATCTAAATATAAATAGATAACACGTTTGTTCTCTTGGTTAAATTCACGTCAGACTGGGTCGGGACATCTGCAGTACACCTGTTAACCACACGAGGGAGCCTGAATGTTCGTATGTTCTGTTAATTGTAGCCTATACATTTTACACTGAATCTAATATGAAAGGCTAACGTACTTTCTGTTTGTTTTACTGTTGAGAAGACAACAACAATGAGATAGCCTGCCAACTCTGCCTAAATGCATTTATTACATGTTTTCAGTAACACATGCATTAAACTAGGATGTGAAATTGCAAACGTATATCTCTTGGAAAAGGCTGGTTAACCTATTCAAGGTAATATACGATGATGCAGAAATGGCAGTAAAAATAGGTCAGAAAAGTAATTTATGCACAAATCTGTTCTTCTACACGATTTATAGATGGTTTGTCATTTTTAAAAAGTCTGTCAGTTTGGGAAACACTGCTATATAGTAAATGAGGTGGGCTAGGAACAGACGGCACAGGGCTGATTATCGAGGAAGATGATTAACTAATTCCTCCTTTTTCTTTTTGGTTGCCAGTTAAAAAATGACTTTTCAAGACATTTTCAACTCTTCGGATTCCCTGTGGTTTTGGAACTCTAAAGCTCCAGCAATAATTAACAAGCCAGAAAGCGAAAACAACTTTAGGTCATTAACTGCCGATGAGTTTTACTGGTGGTCATCGTCAACCACAGATGTGTTTCCACCAGCGGACCCTGTGGCGGTCTTCCACCTCCTGACACCCGCTGCACCATCACGCACACCGCTGTGTGGCATTTAATGACATTTTTCTTGATTTGTTGTGTGTCTATAAGCAACAGCATGCGTGCGTGTTCACATGCGTGTGTGTCTTGGCATGGCTACTCTTGGCATTTCAGTGTGTGTGTGTGTGTGTGTGTGGGAGGGGGGGGGGGCATATGCTCTCCACACAGCAGCTCCAGACCTCCAGCCAACCTCTGACCCAAGCCTCTATGGAGGAGGTGAACCCCTGATTACAGTAATGGCCAGTGAGCTGAGGCAACAGGCCAGCGAAGGGCACGAAGAGAGCAGTCGCAGCGCAGGAGAGGAAGCAGGAGGGATGCACCGAGAGGGGAGAGAGTAAAGACAGCGGCGGCGACAACAAATAAATAGATAAAAAACAGGGAGGTGAGCGATAGTAATGAAAGTCTGCAGAGAGGGACAGGAGGAGACAGCGGGAGGGAGAGGAGCAGTGATGTGAAGGTAAATTAAAAAGAGGCCAAACCATGACCTCCAGACAGCGGTAATCATACTGGATCGCTATTATCAACAAAAAATACTTTCAGGAATTGAGTACTGTTTTTGCGCCTTAAAAAACCTTTTTATATGAATTTACTGCGACCTTAAGATTCATGTTGTAGATTCTTATCTCTGAACAAAGTGGATAAAGAGTGTCTGGGTGGCTTTACTCTCTGCTACCTCCCAGAGGAGGGTAAACAAATGAGACAGAGGTAGGATAAAGACAACTCCTATTGTCTCGACTAGATGACTGTAAGCTGCTTGGGAACACTGGTCTGGAAAGAGGTTGAGGTGCTGCTGGGGGGAGGATTATTGGTTCCTTCGTGTCGTCTGTTTTCTACATTCGTCCTCTAAATTGATTTTTGTTTCGTTGCTGTCCATTGTGTCCGCAGGAGGAGGGTTGATATCGCTTTGCTGGCCAGGAGTCCCCCGTGGCCAATTTTCCCTCCACCACAACAACACCGTGGCAAATTAAACTGTCATAACGCCCATAACTACAATTAATGACTGGGATTAGGGGCAGAGATCTGCATTACTGAACACCTTTAGGCATACATGAGCTCTTAAGCACAGAACAAGAGGGGAGAGAGGAGAGGGAAAGGGAAGGGAAAATGGGAGTGAATGGAGGGAGGGAGAGAGAAGGAGCCCATGCAGGAACAAGGCCAGGAGATGGAGTAAAGCTGTAAATAGAGGACAGAGGGATGAACAAAGGGATAGAAAATGTGTCTGGCTCAGAGATAGAGAACTCTGAAAAACAGAGGGACGGTGATGAATGTTTGTGGTGACTGAGAGAATGCTTTTTGTTTCAACTGGCAATTCAAACACAGAGTCAATCACCTCTCGGTTGACATCAATAGCAGTCATTGATGCTAATAGGCCCCATCTTACCTAAACAGGCTGCCTGCAACATGATTAACATCAGCAGCTGAGCTTTATTGCTAAATGGCTCAATATGATACGGAAGCAGAATGGTCCGATCTGGGGATTAAATTAAATTTCTTCAGGAGAAGAAAAAAAAAATTGCTCCCACGGAAAATTAATGACTTCCTTTGAGGAAAAGCTAAGTGTATAAGTGTGTGTGTGTGTGTGTGTGTGTGAACCAGAAACAAAAATAGTGAGTGTGGAAGTAGTTCTGGAGATCAATGCTCTCAGCGCGGAGGTGTGTAACTCACTAGTTGATGAAGTCCACGGCCTGCGTCTTGAGCTGGTCGGCGCAGTGCAGGTCGGCGAGGATGAGGATCTCTGCGGCGTTCTCCGCGCTCAGACTCGCGCACAGAGCGTCCTCGCACATCACCTTCAGCCTCTCCAGAGCATACTGCCAGTGACAGGGAGAGCGAAGAGAAACAGCAGGTAAACTAAATTACTTAAACAGCGCTGCCACAAACAACTGTTGTCGCACTGTGTAATGATACGGAAGTACGGAATTACTCCGCCGCGGCGCCAACAAGACTTAGATTGAATAAGAGAAAAATATGGCCAAGAGAAGGAAAAGTGACAGCTCCGGAGACTGAGGGGGAGTGGCGGTAGGAAAGGAGATCGCTTGAGAGGTAAAAAAATGATTTCCACTAATTATAAAATAGCTGGGAACAATAATCGTCTCTCATATTCATTCACACTTCCGAATGAGTCATGCTGGTTCAGCAGGGACTACGGGGGAATTTCATATTGAGCGTGGTTTTTATTAGCACTAATGATGTAAAGGAGTTCATTTAAAATGAACTTCCACTCAACTTATGCAAGGATGTTTAAGACCCGTCTCACAACTAGAAAGCAAAACAAAAGGGTTCTCTGCCACCAAACTCGAAATATTGGTGAAAGAGAACACAGTAATTAGGAACTGCAATGTCGCTCTCAAGCGTGAAGGCTGGAAGTGAGGTGAAGAAAATATCGATATTTCTCTCCTGAGATAAGCTGAAAACACTCAAATCAGCGGCTGGGTTAAAAAAAAAAAAAAGACCTCTGAACATAATTTGACAGTTTTTTCAAGTGTTCATTGTTTTTCGTTGAAAGGTGAACATATATACCCGTGTTGCCATACCAAGAGCCATGCACAGGTATAACAGTTTACTTCATAGTGTAGAATTGGATGCTTTAGACAGAACACATTGGAACAGACCTGTTGTGAGCCGATAAAAGGGGGACAAATAGAAATCATGCTTCACAATGTGCAGCTTGATACTATTAATAAAGCAAATGCAATAAGCTCTTAAAAACATTGGAATACAGCGAGAGCAAAACTGGAAGACATAAGTGGCTTCGCATGAATAGAGAGGAAGCCTTGGGTCTACAGAGTCAGAACAACAGGAACAAACTGACGAATAGGATTTATTATAAGTGTGTGTATCTGTACATCTCCCACATGTTTAGATTTTCCGACAACAGAATGTTTGAACGTGTGTGTGTGTGTGTTCAGGGCTTGAGGAGCACTTGGTTGTTATTTTAGGGAACATTATTATTTATGCTGGCTTGTGCATAAGTGTACATAGTAACAGGTGCATGCACATCCACACACACACACACACACACACACACACACACACACTGTACCTTGTCAGCTGCAGCCAGCAGGTCATCAGCCATCTTGTCCAGGTTGGGGGCCTTGCCTGTGTAGATGAAGCACATCATCTCTTTGAAGACATCTGGCTCCACGTCATTTATCTCCACACGGTTCTGAACGAGAGGCGAGGACAGGAGAGGAGTATACACACAGGGTTTAGCGGAATAAAAGGCGAAGAGAAGAAAAAGACAGATGCTTTGACAATCCTTCAAAACCACGAGCAGCAGCAGAGTGTTCTTTTTTTTTTTTTACTATCATTTCATGTGAATATCCCAAAAGGTACCTGAATTAAACTCACTCACCTCGTTTCGCACACACACAGGGACAGGCAGTCATGCAGTGATGCAAAACAAGTTCCAAGTGCCAAATCAGAAAGAAGAATAATAAACTTCTGGACGGCCTGACCAAGTTTCTACAAAACTAGATTCAAGTAGATTTCTTTCATTCTTTTCAGCCGGTTCCTAAAAATGTATCCTGAACATTCATTCCTCGACTGTGCCTGCAGCCAACAAAGCAGGCTTTATCACTTGCTGGCCCAGTGACGGTAAACCTGAATCTTTCCCTCCTCGCTGAGAGGCAGAACAAAGCGGTAAACCAATTATAACGGCGCTTTATCGTCACCACGGTGACCAGCGGCGTTTTAGCAGGGTCAGGCCGAGTGTACCGACAACTTAGCGTGTTTGTGTCAACTCCGACCCCTCAACAGCAACATAAACACACGCAGCCGGGTTGAGCACACAGCCCGCAGTGTGCTACGGTGCCCTTTTACAGATAACACACATGCAGCAAAAAAAAACAAATAACGTGAATCCTCTAGCTCGCGACATAATGCGTTATCCAATCTGCATGTACATATTGTTTCTCAGACTCTTACTTAGAGAACAACATTTCCCATCACAGCCTGAGCTCTCTTACTTCTACTGTTTGCAGGCAATCAGGCGATTAACGAGGAGGTTCGACATACAGAAGATGAAAACCTCGACTAATTTCATTCTGCAGATTTTCTTTTTGACAGCGAAGCGTGTTGATGAAATATAGAAGGCAACCACAATGGAAGTCACGAGAAAAAACAGCAGGGGGGCTTCCTTCAGTATTTCGAAGGCGAGCTTTCAACAGTAGCTCATAAACAGACGACGCTCCTGTAGTTACAGTGTCTGAAGCTCCCCTCTATGCACAGAGCAGTCCTCTATTAGAGTGTTTCTTTATGAGCTCATTTGTCTCTCCTATATAGAGTGCTGCAGAGGAGTGTTAACCCATCTATCTGTTTTCTCTGAATTGTATGGGGACGTGGCCCACCATCTCTCCCTCTTTCTGATGAAGACGCCCACTTAAACAGCAATTAAGATGCATTTCCTGGCTCTAAGCTTTATAATTTCCCCATTCGAGCCGCACAGGCATCAATATTCCGCTGACATGACGGCTAAATCACCAAGGTTCAATCTCACCACCTCCGACCAGATGAACACAACCAACTGTAGCACACGCACACGCACGCGCACAGATGCACAAATACAAACACAAAAAGGAAAATAAAAAATGCAAAGATATGTATATATTCTATTTAACACATCAATGATATCGGTTTGACTATATATATATATATACAAGAAAGCTTCATTAGTTAAAAAGAAAACATCTTAATGCTGCAGCACTTGACATTAAAGTTACGATATAGACAAAATACCTTGGGGTTGCTTTTACTTAAATTTAAGTTTGTAGATTTATATTCTGAAGTGTTAAGCTATTAAAGAAATGTGTAATATTGTACAGTATTCTGGTAGATTTTTTAACTCTTGAATATTGATATCGGTATCAGCCTCAGATATCCAGGGGCAGCTAAAGTGTTGAATCTGAAAATGTTTAACATTAGCCCCAAACAATACACCCACTGCCTAAATTCCATCCTGGAGATCCTTGAGTTGATGAAAGAACTGCCTGCAGAATCAATTCAAAGGCGCTACAATTACATACAAACACAACACATGGGGGCTTTAAAGACACCAGATAATAGAGATGCAGTCAACAAGACATGAAGGAACACGTGCAGACACACTGAGGTGTTTTGAGAAGTGAACACTTCCTGATGTAACAGAGAGAGAGAGAGAGAGAGAGAGAGATTAGAATTTAGACATCCGGCTCGCCGCTGAGGGAGCGGGAACGAGAGAGTCGAGTGCTCGACTCACCTTCTTACTCTCTTCCATCTCGTGCTCAAACATGGCACTGAACACCGGCGAGCGAGCTGAGACAGACAGAGAAACAAAAGACAGACAAAGAGAGAGAAAGAGAGAAAGAGAGAGAGAGAGAGAGAGAGAGAGAGAGAGAGAGAGAAGGAGGTAGGTTTGTTATTGTGTGTAATGTTGATGCATGGTGAGGTCTCTGATATGTGTTAACAGCCTGCCACAGGGCCAGAGGAGAGCGAGGGGGATGATTGACAGCAGTGACAGCAGGAGAAGCATCATGTGGAAAAAGTCGACTGCAGCTCCGCCCCGCTGACAGACTCATGACGACCTCTGAGTTGTGTTTAGCCACTTTAATGCTGATAGGCTGACTTGACTGGAGCTTGTTTGATGCATTATGGTTTAATTAAGTTCTGGCTTCCTGTTTTGATAACATGGTCGCCTGCTGCCACTCAACATAGACTATTTCGTGGTAGCATAGAGGACTGCTGAGGCTTATTTTGCTGGGAAAGAAATGAGTAGTAGATGTGTTTCAGTTGATTTTCACCCAGCTTTTGTGTCCCTGCAAATCCAAAATGTGTTCCGTCTCTTGTTGTAAGAGGACACTGTTCACCACTGTCTACAAATCCTCTTGAGGCAAGGACAGTTCAGACTTTGCCTCCATTTACAGAAAATGAAGAGTAAAGTGGAGACAAAAAGCAAAAGAGCCGCTGCCAAAGTCCCTCAAAGAAAAAGAAAAGCGTTATACAAAGTGTTTGCAATGCAAATAGTATATTTACAATCCAGATTTCATAAAAAAACATATTTAATCACATTTCGCCGCACTGAACAAAAATAAATGAACAGTTTGAATACCTAAACCTAGTGACCCACAATGCTTGACCTATTGATTAAAAAAAAGACACGTTTGTGACACGTCATTTATCACTAAACATGTGAGGTGACTTGCTGCACGGTGTCTTTTCTCTCTTACTACTCCAGACACGACCGCAGCAGGAGGAGCATGTTTAATCCTGCGGCCATGCTAACTGTCCGATTTAACCACAGCACTACGAATTACGTAAATCAGTCCCACTTCTGTTACACCAAAAATCACTGCCGTATGATAATGCCGCATGCTTACAATAATCACCGCATCTTGTCTCTGTAGTTCTGCTTAAGGCACAGTGTATTTTCTCTCTTATCATCGCGGCAGTGACAGCGGTTAGTTGCGGCTGAGGCTGAGGATGAACCTCTCAGATGCAGTCTGTGGCTGGACTTAATTACCTTTTGGTTGTTTAACAGCGGAGATAAAGTGTCTCTACAAAAGGTTCAAACCTTTAACCGTTAAGAAAAAAAAAAATATGTGAAAAAAAATCACATATCAATCAGTCAACTTAATAATTATGTGCTCATTGGGTAACACTTTACATAACTGTTCACTAATGAAATGAATGCTAAATCAACTAGTGATTAAAATGTAACGAATGTTTCAACACATTATTAAGTGTGTGTCGAAGTCAGTGATTTGCTAATGAATTCTCGTTCTTAATAACGAGTTATAAACCTCAGCGCTTGCTACCCATCTAATTAGAAACGGGAGGTCATCCATCAACAGGCCACAAAAAGGTAGAATGCTCATAATATCAGTAAAACGTGGGCCAATGAGTGAATGAATATGTTAACAACGGGACATAGTGGCTATAAGGTCAACACCTGCTGCTTCGGTCGTAACACTTAATTCATCATCTAAATAAATAACAGTCAATAACATCAGGTCCCACAGCATTCAGCGTTCAGTCGTGACTTTCAGATATGTTGTGGCTCACGGTCAAAATAACTTCTACGGTCAGGCCACAAACAAAGCCTCTGGGTATCCCCTTGACTTTAATATTACGGAGCAAAAGAAACAGTTAACTTTTCATTAATGTTTTCAGGTAAAGTTAATTGAGTTGTCAAGATATTTTTGAGGGGAGATGGTTCCTTTTATGAGATGATCAGATTATAGATGTCAGTGTCAGAGGAAGCAGGCTACAGTAATGGTTTACCACACAGCAGTGGGAAGATTACAGTTGTAGACACTCAACAGTTGAATGGACGGTGAACTATCTATTCAACTATCAGGGTTGTTAAAGGGAATCAGTGAAATAGACACAAAAAATGGTCATTTTGAATATACTTCTCTTCCGCTTTCTCGGCCGAGGTGATTTGCTTTGTTTAATCGGAAGGCGAGGGAAGCTGATCGGACAATTTAAGGTTTTTTGGACGGTTGATTTGAAACAAAAAAACTTTTCCATCGGAAAATATGTACATAACAGTTCACAAAATAGGGAGTTTGTCAGACACGTGATATCTGTGATGTTGCTGCCAGTCCTTTTGTCACCAACTGACAAAAATCCTGCAAAAGTGGAGTCATGAATTAACGTCTGTATCCTGGAGCACTGAAACCAAACTTAGCAGGTAGGACTATGGGGACAAACCTACAGTAAGTCTGTGTGGTGCAGCTCAATGCTGGTGAGCTCATACTGCAGCAACAAAGGGAAGGGGCGGGCAAGAAAGAAAGAGAGAGAGAGAGAGAGAGAGAGAGTCATGGAAAGTGAATGGAGGGAGAGGAGAGAAAAAGTCAGAGGACGAGAACAGTAGACAGGAATGGGGAAGGAAGAGAACTGAGCAAGGTTTGAGAGGAGAGAGATCAATACTGAACGAAAGGAAGACAAATAACAAAGGGATGTGAACACAGAAAAGAAAGACGGAGTGAGGCAGGAGAGAGGACCGATGAGAGGAAGGAGGAAAATGGAGGCAAGAGAGAGAGAATGAAAAAAGGAGACATGAAAGTGAAAGAAGGAATATTGAGAAAGGGTAAGAAGGATGCAGGAAGGAAAAGAAAGAGACAGCAAGAGACATAGAGGGCGGACCAGCATGGTATAAAGATCACATGGCCAATATGGTGCCAATTTGAGTTGCTCTCCCTCCTTCGTTTGATCCCTCTCTGTCCGTCTCCACGGCGATTAACGGCCGGGAGAGTTGTCACGGGAACGGCCGAGAGGGGGAATAACGAGGAGGAGGGACGTCATCTGGACCAAGTGGAGCGGAGAAAGAGGAAGAGAGAGCGAGAGAGGAAGACCCCAAACCACAGCAGCACATAATTAAAATGGCTCCTCACACACACATTTCAACAAATCCAATAATGAGCAGCCTCTCCTTTCCTCCACAGAGACACGCAGTTCACCAGTCTCCTCCAGCCATTCACTATCTGACGCTGTCTGTCATCAAAGTGCCAATATCTGCAACAAGTTGTTGCTGTGAGTGCCGACATGACAGGGCGCGGTCACTATGAAGGCCAACACAGACAAAGTGCTAAAGGTGCAAATAGCTGATGCTTTTGACTGGAAAAATCACCGTATTCAAATGTAACCAACCTTGTGGCAAACACAAAGGATTCATTCAAATGGAATTCTAGTCAGAGTGGGAAAGCATCTGAAGCAGCATTTAAATCAAATCTGAAACTCTCAAATGAAATCCAGGATAATGACGAGCATCTACTCCACCTCATGTATTAGTTTGAAAGTTATCTCATCTTAACACTTGTCAATATAGTCAATTACTTGTAACGTGCAGCTGATGTCCTATATCGACTTCCCAAATTGTGCTTTTCATGATGTTTTTACAACGCTTATGTTTATGTTGAATTATGTGCCGTCATGTATGGTTGTTGATGTTCTTTTGATATTCTTTTCTGCTCTCTGTGAAAAGCAAATTCCCTTCGGCGCAATAAAGATTTCACTCACGTATTTATTTGTTCGTTTAGTTCGACAGACCAATTTTGTTCACCTATTAATTTAGCTCATTCATCAAGCACAAAGGGGAAACATTCACTGCTACATACACACGCTTCTAAAACGTGAGGATTTGCTGCTTTTCTTAATTTTATTTCTTGCAATATCAATATTTGGGTTTTGGATTCTCTTTTTTTCGAAAGTGTGATGACAGTTTGTATTGTTTTCTTACATTTTATAAACAAAACCAATAATCAATTTATCTAAAATAGTTATCTAAAAAAAACAACAACAACAATGAAAAAAAACACAGTTAAAACTTGGGACTGCAAATGATTTGTCACTAAGTGAATAGACTTCAAAGATTGAGAGAGGAGCTTCAAGTGAAATCACGTTGAACTGATTGGCACTGCTGTTTCAGAGCTATGGGACCAGTGATGTGACTGGGAGAGACATGATGCGTTCATGTGATCACATGATGCGTTCATGTGTTCCCATGATGCGTTCATGTGTTCCCATGATGCGTTCAGGTGTTCCCATGATGCGTTCATGTGATCACATGATGCGTTCAGGTGTTCCCATGATGCGTTCATGTGTTCCATGATGCGTTCATGTGTTCCATGATGCGTTCATGTGTTCCCATGATGCGTTCAGGTGTTCCCATGATGCGTTCATGTGATCACATGATGCGTTCCCATGATGCGTTCATGTGTTCCCATGATGCGTTCATGTGTTCACATGATGCGTTCAGGTGTTCCCATGATGCGTTCATGTGTTCCCATGATGCATTCATGTGTTCCATGATGCGTTCACGTGTTCCCATGATGCGTTCACGTGTTCCCATGATGCGTTCATGTCTTCCATGATGCGTTCAGGTGTTCCCATGATGCGTTCAGGTGTTCCCATGATGCGTTCATGTGATCACATGATGCATTCATGTGTTCCATGATGCGCTCATGTGATCACATGATGCGTTCATGTGTTCCATGATGCGTTCATGTGTTCCATGATGCGTTCATGATGCGTTCATGTGATCACATGATGCGTTCATGTGTTCCCATGATGCGTTCATGTGTTCCCATGATGCGTTCATGTGTTCCCATGATGCATTCATGATGCGTTTGTATTGTTACAAATGTTTACAGTAAAAATAAATCTGTTCCATTTGGATTCAATATTCAGTTGATTTGTGTGTTATTTTGAATGGGAAAAGATAGATGTCTGGTTGAATTTTCCCCCCAAAAAAGCCCAAAACTGCTGTATTAGGATGTATTGAACATCATTAGTAATATACAAGTGAAATATGTAGTTTGGTACATGAGAAAATTCAAATGGCACACATGGTGCCCAAATGTGCCCAAATGCACATTTTGGAAACCTCGCCTAAACTCTCTGTACTAAAATCTCTCTCATGTTGTTCTGCTTCACTTTATCAAAGTCAAACTTTGCAGAGAGTTTTAAAATTATTAAAATAGACCTTGTAGTTACAGAATTACAGTCTTTTCTGTATGGGTATGCAATTTTCTAAAAGGTCTAAAAATAGGGCTAGAGTTTAAGAGGTTATTAACAATGCACATCCTTCAGTCTAACATACTATAATATGCCAGTCTTACCTTGGTATATAAAACATATAAATGTGTGTGTAACTGTAGTAAACTTCTCTACTAGTCGGTAGGCTGCTCTATTAATGATGCTGTGTGCGGTTCACACCAGAACAACCGTCAGTTAACAGAACATGGACGTTTTTGACCTGTTAAAAAGTTTAATTAACAGAGACATCATAATAGAAATGTGCTAAACTCATGACTTTTTCATGAACACGGTTCTACACAACATGTTTTAGTCTTAAGGTACAATCACACTATATATCCATCCCTCCACGCAGGCCCTAAAAAATAGACATGATGTCTTCTGATGTGGTCTGAAGAGCAATCACAAACTGTAAACAGAGTGGCGCACAGTTTGGAGTCAAGAAAGGTGATAATGTTCTAAATATGATTAAAATAAAGAATGAAAATTATACTTTGAACATTGAAATGTGCAGTCCATTGCTGTATCCTGTCATGGCATCTTTAAGAATATAACTTTAACGATACAAATCTTAAATGTTTTCATTCATACACTGTTTGCTGGTATTTTATTCTCATTCCACTCCACAACGTTTCTACCACCTGAATGCTTAAAGTATAGGATATTCTCACCTGCCAGGATGGCTTTGTGCGCCTGGAACTTCTGTCCAGCAACACACAGGGAGCAGTCAGTGAATCTAGAGTTTTCCCACAGATCTCCGAGCTCCTCGGCCAGCCGGCAGTCGGGAACCTTCACCGTGTTCATTGTGTTCTGGCCTGAGACGTTCACAGAGTCCTGTACCACACTCACCTGAGAACACACACACACAGAGTTCATGAGCAAAATGTACCATTTTTATCATCTCCGCCAGGAGGATCATGCACTCTGTTGTGCACATGCGTCTGTGAGCGAGTCCATGAGTGAGTGTGCAGCTCTGTGTCTGTCCACGGCTAATCTTACATTCTGCTGCAGCGACTGCATCATTTTTTGGATGCCCAGTTATGGCTGCATGCTTAAGGACCTCCCATAGTTGCGGTGACGCACGCTTTCTCAAAACACCTTTTATTGCCTGCAGACTCCTCACTCACTATTCTTAACCGGCCTCAGGCCAGCAGGGGCTAAAAGTGATAAAACAGCTCAGTGCATCGCCACCCGTCCATCTGCTACTCTGCGCCAAGAGTTGGGGGATAACAGTTTGTTTTCATTTTGTTATTGCAAGAATGTATGACGTGTTTTAAACGACGACTTTGTGCAGATTGCCTGCATTCATCTCCGTGGTTTTACCGTGTGTTTCATGACGCCTTACAGGCCATTGGTGTATAGACAGAGTTTAGCCAATTGTGTTTTGTATTCATTCAATCACACAATATAGCAGCGGTTGTTGCAGACACACCTGCTGGAGATCTGCAATCTACTGAGAGCACCTTTCTCATTTGCTGCGTACAGTCATTCTTACACACACAGAGTTATGAGTTTAGGGTGCACTGCCCCTTTATCACACAAACTACTGGAGCTCACGCAGAGGCAAATAAAAGCATACAGTGTTCATAAAAATAAAATAAATCAGGTAATCAAACATGCTGTGAATGATTAATGTGGGTTCTCTGCCTCCTAATCGATACATCAGACACTCAATATGGAGGCTATTCAGAGACAACCTATTCTTCCTTCTTTATCCAATCAGATCGGCTACGCTCTCAAACAAGCCAGAAAATCAGCATTGTAGTCAAATTGGGTGTGTGAGCTTGTGTGTGTGTGTGTGTGTGTGTGTGTGTGTGTGTGTGTAATCTTCCCTGCTGACTTCACCACCTGTTCCAGACAATGTCAACCAGACTCATTTATCTCTCAACAGGACTCACTGCAAACACACACAGACACACAGACACACACACACACCTACACACACACACACACGAGTAGGCTCATAAGCAGAAACACACATTCCCTCTATCACAGACAGAGACACACACACACACACACACACATACATGAGCAGGCTCATGAGCACAAATGCACATTCTCTCACACACACTAATTACTGAGTCATTTCCGACAGTAATCAAATACCAGGTACCCATAGCCCTGCTTGGAATATAGTTAGTTATCATTTGGAAAGTTATTTAGCACGTTACAAATCGTGATAAAACAGTCTGATAAATATAACACTAGCTTCAGGTGAAAAGGAAATAATACAGGCCAGTAGTCCTTGATGGCTAGCATCAATAGAGTGTTGAAGTGGACTTGAAGTAATTTAGCTAATGACAATGTCAGACGATGAACTGGTGGAGTACTTCTAATTCTTGAACTGACATAAAACTCCCCCAGTTAATTCCTAAGTACAAACAATGAGTATGTGTTGAAAGGGTGCAAGTGTGTTTTGAGCGGTGATTTAAATTACACATTGATAATTTTCTGCAGAGTTTCTGAGGACATTTGGCTGAAGGACGAGTGGTATCCAATGGATGGACAATGGGTGGGCTCGATTATTCTCAGAGACTTAGGAGTTCCCACAAGAGGTTGACTGCTGTTGAACATTGATCTGATCAAATAGGCATTGTCTTTAAAAAGGGTTAAAAAAATGTTTATGAGTTCAGGAGAAGCATAGCTGGCAGAGCTGTGAGCGGCACCAACAACACAGCTAATGGTCCTAAATAGGATTCTACAATGATGGCGACTGAACGATCAGAGTGGAGAAACATTTCTTTATAATCTATCGGCAACTTCTAAGAATTTGGTGGCACAGTAAGTTAATTCAGCCGAGGAGAGCTTTTATTAGATCGGTTGGTGCTAAATTTACTTGGAGCCACTGGCACTAAGGTAGCCAAACAGATGATATTGAAATTATAGCTGATCAACGGGGGGTAGATGATTAGCTGGGGCAATAGCAAAAAGTCCTGGCTAACTGTGCTGGTGGTTGAGGGCTTCATGATGCGCAAGTGGGTATGGGCAGATAATTTACTAGAAGGAGAGGGAAAAGATTGCTAATGTCGGTAATCTGTAGACAACAGCAATAAACTTTCATTTCCATCTTGGCAGTGACGACACAGCCCAACTCCCCGCTAATCCCAAAATGTGCAAAGAGGTGGATCGTGGGTGGAGCTGAGGCGGCCCGGGTGACGCAGCAGAACAGCAAGAAAGACAGCACACACCTGGCACTCAAAGCGGCCACGTCCTTAATTATTAAGAGTGAGTTATATAAAAATTCTCCCCATGTTATCATGAACAGGGAAATAACTATCGAGATCAAAATCATTTTTTTGTGGCGGGCAGTAAATATGTTTATTTCTGTTGCAAAGTTGGGCTTTTTCACATGGGGGTCTATGGGGATCGACCCGTTTTTTTGGAGCCAGCCTCAAGTGGTGAACAGATCGGTTCATCCCCGACCAAGGGACAGCGTCCTGGACCGAGGCTGAAGGGTCAGGGGAGATGGGCTGGCTCGCACAATCTGGCTGCCCCAGAAGGGGGAGATGCTTCTCCTGGGCTGACTAACCCGTTCCTTCTCCCCGAGGTCAGCCTGCAAGCGAGCAATGTTTCCCTTTACTTGTGAAAAGGTGAGATGCCAGTTTACACCCACAGCCAAGGTCGTTAGCAGGACTGCATGCATAGCTGTGGTTTCCTCCCTGTCGGTGGTCACAGACAGCTGAAATTCTCCCATGATGCTTTACAGGTTGTACGATCACCCGGGACACTCATAGCGCTCGCCTTTCTGGAGGTATCCCAGTCTCCCAGACAACCAGTAATCAAACCTGGCATAGTAACTGGCATTTCTTTGCTGGTGTTTGGGAGACGAACAGGAGGAGCTGGGAGCCAGACAACGGTTTATTAAAACAAGATCAAATCCACTTCCCCATGACTAAAAACCTTTAAAGATATAGTTAAAATCAACCAATATTTTTTTTTTTTTTAAAACGGATAAAATGTTTGTGTCACTTTTACCTTGTAAGTTCGGTCTTAAATTGCTTGTTCATAGTGTCTATTTTTACTTCTATCCTCATTTTAGTTTTAAAATGCCGTGTTTATTTTAACTTCCTTTATTTATCGGTGCTTCTTTATCTCTTTGTGCTGCTGCAACAACTGAATTTCCCCTCCAAAGGCTTATCTATGGTATCTGTCCCATATTAGTGCTGATAAAAGCATTCAGCACATTTAAGATGTTGGATCAATTAACAGTCCTACAGCCAGTAGAAATAAAGTGCAGTAAATAAGTGAGTAAGTAAGTATTTCACAAACTAAACTGACTTTAGAAAATAATTTCTCTTCATGTTGAGATAAAGAAATATTTGACGGCCCTAACAAAATGTAGTATTTTTAAGTCAATGATTAAGTGTTGAGGAACATTAAGGGAGGGATTTTCTAAAAAGTATTAAATAATAATACTCCTATGTAGCTGAAAAAGTAGTTCTGTCCAGGGACATATTACTGAAGCCACTAATATTAATCATGACTATTAAATGATTATTATTTTCCAAAATGTCAACTGTCAATCTGTCAAAAGCGTTATAAACCTGATAGTTGAATATTGCTAGACAATGACATGTTGTTTTAAATCTGTTATATTTTATTTCCTGACAATGTGAAACACTATAATGATTATAATATCTGATTTCTAATAAATGCATCCTTATTAGTGTCAATGTGAAGAGGGCACACTCCAAACAAACGGTTAAATCTAATGACGCTTTTACATTATCCAGCATGTTACAACAATAGCTGTGGAATTATGAAACTGTCTAATTGGTTATCTATTAATTCTGCACAACCATCACCGATCAGATATCATTTCAGATAAGCAAAACAACAATCCTGAGGATGATCTTTGTTCTCTGTTGTCATTGCTGACAGCTGCTGAACACATTCGGTAAACTGTTCAAGAAAATCCCAACAAAGTGACCTTGCTATTAAAGCTTCAGGGAGGCTGACACCCAAAACCCCACAAAAAAAACATCCCTCCTCATCCATCCCCATCCGCCCAACTGCCCGCCTACTCGCCCAATAGCACATCCATCCACCTATTCAACTCGCACAAAAAGAGTCCTAGAAAAGGAGGAGAAGCACATACAATAGACAAGTGCGTGGCAAGCAGGAAATTGAATGTCAAGGAGCCTTGTTTGCTCCTGATGGAGGTTTTAGAGTTAGCCTGAAGGGGACAGAAAGACAGAGAGACAGAAGGGAAGATAATAAAACAGAAAAAGAGGGTAAGAAAAATGGAGGAGAGAAAAGGGGGGGGGGGGGGGGCGGGGAGATATAGGGATAATAAAATGCATAGAGAATACAGATGCAGATACCAAGAAGAGAAGAGGCCTTCACACATGAAGGGGGGGGGGGGGGCTATTGGAGGGATCGACAGTTGGAGATGGCCTCTTATAGGCAGTAGCTCATTTCTTGCAGATAATTGACAGGGACACGGTAAGAAGAAAATGTGACTTTTCTGAAGAATAGAGCATTCACTATGTGTGTGTGTGTATGAGTGTGTGAGAGTATGTGTGTGTGTGTGTGTGACAGTCTGGTTTCCACAGCTGGCTCTATTAATCACACTCCAGGGGGATGCAGGTCTAACTGACTGACGTACATCCATCTCCTCAACACACTCGTACAGAGGAATGCTCACATACACACGCATATACACGCACACAAACACAACACAAACACACACATATGTATTCACATGAGGAAAAGACTGTCCCGCTCACACACACACTGGCATTCATAAAACACTGATTAGCAACACAGAGGGCCTGGTAGACAGGGAGCTGCCGTGCGGAGGAGAGAAGAGCGGGAAGAACAACAAAAAGAAACAGAGGACAGAGACAGACAGACGGACAAAAGAGACAGAGGACAGAAGTTCAGTCAGCTCAAGTTGGAATGAAAAATGGCTTTTGGAGAGGAGGAGGAGGGCGGCGCTGTGTCCTGAGTACACACGGAAAAGATAAACAAGTGCTGAAAAGCGAATTGGAAGGGAGGCCAGTGAGCCTGGTCAATGGGTTTCGGTATAAATAGCCCAATTAGCATGGCAGAGCAGTCGCTGGGCTCTCAGATGCAGCGTGGCAGAGCTGGTCTAATTACTGGCTAACTTGACCAATTATTCCACTGTTTAACCAGGTGGAAACTAAATCGCAGCACCTGGTTATTTAGACACACTCGCTGCCCCGGCAGTCTTCACGCCATTAGCTGTCATCTTCTGTCATTGTCAACCTCCTCCACTTCCTCCTTCAAAGACTCCTTCTCAAACTGGCGGAGATGTAGCCAGTTTAAATACGTTTTGCAATTGCAGAATAGACAAATACACCCCAAAATCTATAACGATAGATAACTGTATGAATCGACACAGCAGTGTCAGGACCAACAGACTACAGAGGAGCTTCTTTCGTCAGGCTGTGAGACTCAATTTAGCGTCCTAACTCAACCATAAGAAATAGATTTGTTTAGCTTCTTATGTTGCATAAATGGGACTACAACTGCATTATTAATAGGTTTAACAATCACATCACCAGCACATTTTCAGGGCAATCACGTCATTAGAGTTTTGTAATTGTTATATCAGTGAAGGTTTTGGCTTGATGGTGCTACAACAAGAAATGTAAAAAGCATCACCAAAAATATTTGGCTTTGTCCTGTGGGGACAAATACAGAGCAAAGGACTGAGAGCCACGTTGCTGTGTATGTGAGAGAGAGAGAGACAAGGAGGACTATTGCACGCAATGTTTCTGTACGTTATTAGTAATAATAATTTGAATGTCAACGTTATAAATGACGCTTCGAATTATTCGGTAGCCTACAGCCCTAATTATGTTCTTACCAGCGTGGAGGCATATGAACTCACTATCTTTTGCTTGAGAAATCCACGGAGCCCTGGAGGTATTACGATGACCATTAAAATCTGAACATTAGGCCTTGTATTAAAGGCCATGTATCACACACTACTAAACACATTTGATGGGATGCATTGAGCACAGACATCTGTGTCGGCCTTGGTGTGAGAGGTTTGAATGCGAGAAATGCGAATATTCACATTTCTGTATGGTTTTACGACCAGGTGTGAAAAGGCCGTTCGTCCCAGCGAAGTGTTGAACTTGCCAACCAGCTGACTGTCATTTACTCCCCGGTGGTGTTAATTATGACAGTGATGATGATGACAGAAATACACTCTGTGTAAAACCTTGGGTAAAAAATTACAGTAATGAAGAATCATTGCCGCTATATCACCACAATCATCATTTGTTTTGGTAATTAAGTTCCCAGGATAAGTACTTGCTAAAGCGCTCGCCTCCCAGTTAGTTCCTCAGACATCGAGATGGATCTGTCGTAAGCTCCCTCTCAACCCTCCAGGCAACGCAGAGTTAATATTGAGTTTCTGTATCCAGATGATTTATTCATAAAGCATCAATCTTTTTTTCTGCCTGTTTATGTGTTTGTTTATGGATTTACAGTGCTTGGCCATGCGTGAAATAGTTTGAAAAAGGGAGAAAAAAAAAATCTAATCAAGTGAAATTCATTAAGTTGGGGAACACTTGTTGTTTCCCTTGTATTCCGACCTTGTATATTGATGCATGAATTTATGGGCAACTATATGGCACTGAGTATGAGTGTATATCTCTACTCTAGCTCTATGCAATTGTCAGGATATGTCAGTCCCACATGTCAGTTTCTTCCAAACCCCCCTTACCACTCATTTTCAGGACTGCCAACACATGGCAACTTTAAAGCATTCTAGTGCAATATGAGATCAGAAAGGTTGCAATTTTATCGTCATACTAGCTTTCGAAAACTGGTATTCACAATATAAAGTATGTTAGTTATTACTAATATGGAACTAATGGAAAGCTGCTAACAGGCAAGCACAATGTCTAATGATGTAGTTATGTGTTTTTGTGACGGATGACCAATCCTTCCACAGGCGTGTGTAAATTAATACATTTTTGAGACATATTTCCACAAAATCGAAAAAACACAAACTGCCAGAATGAGGGGAAAAGCTCTACCCAATCCTGCTGGCAGAGACAGGGTCCGACAGTAAGTTTCAGAAACGGCTGCTGAGTCGGCGACCAGCCATTGCCAGAATGGTTGCCGTATTTTGAATTGTTCATAATTAGAGTGATAACGGTCCCGTGTAATTACACCCCGTATTTCAATAACAAATTTAAACCACGATTAGCTAAACACATTCAATTCCATCGCGCACCTGCTGCAGCCCACTCACTATTTTTGTACATTTACTCTCTATTTATTAGCTGCTGTTGCTCCCAATGTTATGTTGAAATTACTACTCATCTTTCAATCAGTCGTGGCTGTCTCAGCATCGGGTCGACTGTCTTTGTTGATGACGGGTTATCACTAGATTTTATTTACTCCACACTTAACTTTGACTTTTTGTTTCCGGCAGAGTAAATGCAACAGCAGCACTCTCATTTGCCTATAAAGCTTCTAGACTCTGAGCATTGGATACACATGAAAACATGTTTACTACCTGCACTGTGTTTCAATTCAAACACCATATTAGTCTGTGTGATGTTGCTGCTTGGGAGGAACAAAACCAATGCATTCAACAAAATGATTTCATTTTCCTTTACAGAAGGGGAGCAGCAGTGTACTACGTCATCATCTGTTATTAAGTGGAAATTTCAAGTGTTCAAGGGTAATACTGCATATCACATATTTTATGACACAGGGAATATCTAGGACTTGACAAGGTGGGCCTGTATTAGCTGAAAAATGAAAGCAAGGATAAAGTGACCAGTAACTCCATGTATTTTCATTAAAACCAGATAAATACACACACTACAACGGCTTAATAGAAATCTGTGATCTTTAAACTTGTCCTCTGAATCCTCCCAGCGCAAAGCTCATCACCAGCTTTTTATAATGCATGACTCGCCCTCCGCTCTCCAGCCAGCCAGAGCAAACAGGCTCCATGTCACGACCCACTCTGCAGCTCTTTTTCTCCGTCTGCCTTTCCTATTCGTCTTCTCCACCCACTTTAAGATGTTATTGCCCCCCCAAAAATCAAAAACACTCAGAGCAATGACAGGATATTTGACAGACTCTGAAACAGGATTTAGAGTTAGCCGCCCTCTGGCAGCTGCAAAAGGTGACTGAACTGATTCAAACCGAGAAGAACGGCAGAATGTGATTTGTTCATGACAACATTAAACAAACATAGCCCCAAAAGTAAAAAAAACAACAATGCACTCACTCTCCTCTGAAGACAATAGCTCGAACCTCCTTTAATAAACGGCTACTCATCTGATCCAAAGGGATTATAATTGTATTTCAAGCACTTTATTCAACCTATAAGACAATTTTGCAGTCGCTGTCCTAACAAGATACTGTTTGGTCTTTTCTTTGAAGCACAATGTGTGACATGCTTTGTATTTCTGGGGCTTGTTTTTACGAAAACAGAAGAAAAACTGGGCAGATAGCCCGACATCCCGTTGGAGGAGGAAAAGAAAAGAGCGCCACATTAGAGAACATCACAAAAACCACGCAGCGCACACAACAAATCAAGTACTAAAGACAATGTAATGAGCCGCAGGCGACAGGCTGCACACTTCCAACTCCTCAGCAAGGTATCCAACTGTACGGCATGTAAACAGATACACCAGTTTCTCTTCTTTTGAAAGTAAAGCAGACCCGTTGTATGAAACTAGCCGTCGCCACCAGTAGCGGCAAGTTGGGGGCGGACTATTAACCTAAACAACTTGTTGTGCCACGGTACCGTCTGTTGAGACACAAACTTTACCTAGATTAGCACAGTTTTTAATCTTACATAATCACACCACTGTATGTACCCATTCATACGTTTCTTGTGTTGGAGCGGTCATTTCAGTCGGCTGTTTGCAGGGTCCCAGCTGTGGCCATGACACACACAGACGGGCGGGCCGGCCTGCCATTGACACAGAGGTATTTAGGTATATCTGTACAGACAGAGGCATATTTCATGCATGATTTGAAGTCAAGCTGCTGAACGAGCGTCGGGGCCTGCGCCCAGATTTACAGCCAAGCGTGCCTGGCCAACCCTGTCCTTACACATACACAGGCTTTCAGACATAGAGTTTTCACCTACACACACCTACACACACACACACACGCACACACACTCAGTTTCACCGCTGGTAGTGAGCGTGAGCCTCTGCATGTTGTCTGTAAGCACCAGCCATTTGGGTCCTTTTTGTTTCCAGGCTTTTGTTTTCTCTGCTGGAAGATGAGAGACACTAATGTGATAGCTTTGAGACTCTGAGGCCTGATCTAAAGTGCTTGAAGGTAATGTTTGGACAAAGAAAACAAATAAATAAGCAGGCAAAAGTTGCCCGTTTGTTCAATTGCTGCCGCCTTTACTCTGGGAGCTTCTGAAGGGATATAAAGGACCTGTTGATGTGGTCGCAAAGGCAGTATCAATTAAAGGATCCATTGAGGCTCAAAAATTGGTGACAACAAGCTATCACGGTAAAAATCCCATTGCAAGATAAGAAAATCAAGCTTGCACTCCGTTTGCTCATTCTCTTCCTTTGTCTCGCCGTCTCAATCAGCATTTGTATTTCGCTCTGATTAGGTCCCAGATCCCCTTTTTAAATGATCCAAATCGTCTAACCCTTTTAACCTTTTGCTCCCTGTTCTGATTAGGCAAAAACAAAACTATGTAAATATATTTTACCTCATTTCACAGGAATGACAGATTGCTTGTGTCTTCCCCTTTTTACCCAAACACAAATCTCTGTATGCATCCTTTCTCCCTCGTCCCATTCTCCCACCTCTGCCTCTTTATCCTGTTCAGAGAGCTGGTTGTGTGTGTGTGTGTGTGTGTGTGTGTGTGTGTGTGTGTGTGTGTGTGTGTGTGTGTTGCTCATCGTGCAGGGAGGGAGCAGCTGGAGCATCTGCAGTCGTCTCCTCTGACATCGGCGCGGCATATGGCAGGGCCCTGTGAAGGATGGGTGCTGTCACCCGGCAAAGTGCTTACCCACCGACAGGAGAGGAGAGCCGCACTAACACCATGAGGAAGAGGAGGAAACAGCTGAACATCAGCACCCCACTCATTTATTCTCCCACTGCCGCCCCCGCCTCAGGAGGGAGGCACTGGAGGAGCCTTAAAGAAAAGACCTCGGACCGGATAGGAGTGGCCACGTGGATGAAATATATTTCAGTAAATTGCATCAAAGATTGGCTATTTGCAGAAGATAAACCAATCGGGAAGGAAACACCGGCTCCTCTTCCAGTTAACACATGCAGGCGCTGATTTCACATCTGTATTCATCACCCTTCTGTGGGTCACACAGGAGTGCATACGCCTGGTTACCGTTCATTACATTGATATTAACTAAATATGCAAAGGCACAGCTTTTTGCCTGGTATTTTGCCTCACATGTTACAATTACCACTGTGAACAAGGAGGTACTTGTATCCCAGAAAATTACAAAAATGGTAAATATATCATATTTGATATATAAAAAATATTTTAATATCAAAATTCTTCTTTTTTATCTTCATTTAAAACTCATCTTGAAATAGAGGGGTGTAAATATACATGTAGAGACTAGAGCACATGACCCTAATGGACCCTGAAATTGTAATTAAAAATTATAATGCAGTCATTTTGATTACAAATATTAATATTGTTCAAATACACCTGAGAAAAACTGAGAATATTATTCGTAAAATGATCTTTAGCATATTAAGAGAGATGGACAGACTAGAAGAGGGAGGTGGAGATGGTGTTGATATTCATGTTAATACTGAGATAAATGCAGCTAAACACACACACACACACACACACACACACACACACACACACACACACACACACACAGTTCATTGATGGAGATTTGATGAAGTGCAAATTCAAGTTTGATGAACACAAACTACATCTGTCCACTATTTGTTTGCATTTCAGTTGTTAGATATTGTGTCTATTAATGAAAGCCCAATTTATTCCTATTAGTTTCTAATAATTGTTTTTTAGTATTCACAAGCCTTTATCTTTCCCACCACAATCTTCCTTTTGGGTCTTGTAAATCCCATCAGTGCTGTGTTTACGCCTCCTTTTCAGAGGCAGAGAATTTTCAGTCGTTAGCAGCGTGACCTCAGCAAATCCGGCAGAATACATAATCCTCCTCCGTTAACATGATCCTCCTAAGATTTGTGTGATCCTCCCCGAAATGCATATGCAATGAGTAGAGAGGTGCACCTTGCAGACATTTGCACAAAGGACGTGAACACTGCGACTCCAGTCTGCCTGGTGCGACTGATACAGTAGTTGTGTTTGGGGCAGAATGCGTTACATCTACGCCTAAAAAAACAGGCACAAAAGTCTTTGTAAATCTAGACCTTTTCCCGCCGTCTCACTTCACAGCGATGTTTACTGAACCTGAAAAAGAAAACATCTCCCCTCTCTCACATAATTTATGTCTAAATCAGCCAGATATGCAGTACTTCTAAATTTCACAAGAGCTTGCAACTTGTATGGAAGACAGTAAAATCAATCCAAATTGTAATAAAAGGCTAATATCAGTCCACACTGGCAAAACAACATATCGTTATTATCGGATCTGACAGCGATGGGGAAGAACAGGTAGGCAATTCATGTCCACAAAAAAAGGGAATGAATTCCCAAACAAGTCAGGGTGCGCTGCTTCGGTAAGGTAGTAAAGTAAAAAGGCCATTATTATAGTTTATTATAGTGGCTACATGACTAAGAACAATAGCAGTGCCTATCGACTGCATGCCGGCCGTCCTCTGGGTCAAACACTCACACACACACACACACACACACAAAGCATCCTTCAACGGCTGAATTTCAAGGATGCTACGTCATCGGCCCACGTCGAAGAACTGTTCAGATGTCGACGACTTCGTTCGCAGGATTTTCAAGGATACATGTGTGTATCCTCCCCACTCCTAAAACACCCACAATGCTGTGCGCATGATGCACTTCCTTTCCCCCAATTTGGAAAACAGGGGAAATATACTCGTAAGCTTTCAGTTATTTTAACTCAGCTGTGAACCAAAATCTTTCTTAACAAATTTGAGGACAGAAATTGTTGCTGAATCTTCACTCATATTAGATCTACAAAGCTTAATTTACAAGTGTGTTCTAACTATTGTCGCGCAGCGACAGACTTGTTCAACAAGCTATAAATAGCACCGAGGCCGGCAACTGCAGAGATAGACAGCAGGGTACAACCAGTATGTTTTCACTGTGAATGAATAAGGGTTATTTCAACCAAACCAGAGTGATTGTTGGAAGTGGAAAGAGCCAACAATGAGTTTGAATGAAGTTACAATCAGCAGGGTTCAAATACTGTGCTTTTGAGGAGAGCATTTTGTACATTCATAAAGGATATGTTGATTCATTTATTGTCAAATAGGCCCACATGTTGTGAATCTTTATACTGTTTTGAGGAAGGAAAATCAGAATTCCTACAAGAAATTGTAATGAACTGAATTATTCTAAATAAAGTTAAAAAGTTAGACCTAGCCCCGCTGTTCGGCTCATTTTCTGTAACCAGTGTAGCATACAACCATGATGGCAGGCAAGTCCGCTGCTTCAATGCTACACGGGTTACAGAAAATTAGTCGAACAAAGTCTCATGTGGCGGTAGCAATGTGCTTTAGTATTGTGTGACAAGAGTGTGAGGATGATGCATTAAGTTGTTCCACTCATTTAATCTGGCTCTCTACGCTTTCTCTACCAAAGTGAGCCCACTACAACGGTCGCAATGGCAACGGTACACATAAAAATGGCCGCCGCTCTGACCACCCTGCTACGTTAATTTGAATTGGCATGTACGTTCTACTCCTAATTTATTTCTATGGTCTGTAACAAGTATAGCGTAATAATTGATACAGTATGTTGTGTCTGTGTGGTGGCTACAGAGATTATCAAGGTTTATCCTCCATGTTGCCACAGTCGGCTGAGGAAGAGGAGCAGACGGTCTCCTCTGAGAAATAAACCAAATATGTCCTGCAGCAGAAGTTCTCCGGATCTACTTGCTCTACTTCTGGCTGACTAAAGGTGGACTGGTGTGTTTCAGCAACCAATTTAACATGACTGACAGGTAAGGTTTGCCATAAACCTCTTCTTTCCAAAACAACCCCTTCTTTTTTTCCCTTTAGTCACTCAAAACTGACTTCCAGGGTAGAAACCCTTACAGAATCAGTCCACACGACTCAAAATCAGGGCAGCACAAAGTTGTCCGTTCCGGTATTACTGTTAAAACTCTCAGAGCATCTGCATTATCTATAGCATGAAGAGCTATAGATAGCAATGTTCTGACCTCAGAGCAAGAGGTTACCTGCGGTGCTGACAGGGAAAGACAGAGGAGAGGTAAAGAGGGAGAGGATTTAACCTCTTTTACCTCTGCGTCTCATTAGAGGGGGAATGAGAAACATAAAAACATTCTCTCTGTAACTAAATCCAGTCCCCACCATCTTGGCCTATGGTTTTGTGTATCATGAATCCTGTTTTATTTTTCCTTTTTTGTCTGTTCTTCATCCCAGTTGGCTCGATGCCACCAAGTGTGCCCACTTTTCCTCAGAAGGCTTTTCCTTCAATCTCTCTCAAAAGTCTCCTTCCCCTCCTCTTTTATCTCTCTCTGTCCCTCATGCTCTCTTTTGACAGCCAACGCAGCACCTTTAATGGGAGCTATCTCCTCATTAAATACCTGCAGGTGTCTGCAGCGCTTTGGCAGGGATGGAGACACAGAGAGAGAGACAGAGAGAGAGAGAGAGAGAGAGAGAGAGAGGTGGAGACAAAGAGGGAGACAAAAAGTGAGAGAACAGTGGCTGGTGTTGTTCAGTCCCTCTCCGATGTGACATGTCGTCGGATTCCCTGTGCTACATTTGAATTACTAATGTCTCCAGAGGCAGATGAATCGAGCACAGGGACCAAGGGTCAGGAGGAGAGATTGAGCCAGTGTTCCCCTCCAACAGTGATCTGGCCTCTCCTCGTAGCCTTTCCCTCTTTGACACTCTGCTACACAGAGTAAAAGAGGTAGAAAGACAAGAGACGGAGGAGGGCAAAGAGGGAGGGAGGAAGGAAAAGCAGGGACGCTGAGCCGAGAAGGGAGACGAGGGACACAGGGGAGAGGTGAAGGTAGAGGGAGGGGGGAGAAGGAAAGTAAGAAACTGTGATGCTCAAAGTGGGAGGCAGCCAGAGATGAAAGAAAAAGGGAAAAGAGGAGGAGGAGATTGGGCTTGAATGAGAGATAAGATGGAGGGGATGAGAGAAGAGAGAAGAGGGAGCGAGCTGGGCTCCCGGGCGATGGGGCTCTCTCAGATGCAGGACGAGACCATCTGGACGAAAGCGGAGCCAGATCTCTGACGTTAAACACTGGGCTTCACTTTCACATGGAAAAAGACCAGCAGAAGAGATTCAAACACCCGTTCTGCACTTTCTTACCACCATCCACCCAAAACCCAACTCCACCGACCATCCTGCTCACATGTTGGTCGAAAACGCTACCAGACCTCCCTCTATTGGCAATCTTATCGTTTACTGCACACAACAGCCCACTTCCAGACAGCCTTGTTTCCATAAACACACACACAAACACACAATTTAGGATTTATTTTAAAATACTGCTGTCTATATATCAAGTCTCTGACTTGCTTTAAGAAACTCTGCAGACCTCTCAGGTCATCGGGGGTTGTTTTTCCTGAGGGTAAAAATAATAAAGCTATTAGGCAACACACAGTTGGAGAAAACTGCCAACGCACATGAGTAATCTGATACATAATACAAATGGTCGCTGCATTTTTCTTTTATCTACTTTCTGCCCTCATTGAATCTTTTTTTTCTTTCTGTTCTGTACACAGTTTTATCAACAGTATTCACCACATAGATTTGTGCATAAAATGTGTTTTATAAATCCGGTTTGTCTTATCTTGCCTGTTCATCAGCAGAGTTGGCCAATTACAACAGATATTAACGGGGGAGGAAGTGGCCACGGAGGACTAGAACCAGCAACCTCACTTCCTCCCCTCCAGGAGAGTGGATGCATTCAGAGTGAGGACTCTTCAAGGTAACTTTTCCCACTCTCCTCCAGCTCCTTCTCTCCAACAAACAGTCTCATCCCCAGAATTACGTCCCAACGAGACACGCCTGCACAAACACACTCACGATATAAGCATAAGATACTACAAGCGCGCACACACACACACACGCACACACACACACACATCCCACATCCCACATGGCTCTGAAGCAGCACTGCCCCTCCTACCCCTCTGTCAATAAGCCCGGTTTGGAAACACTTTAAACAGACTTGCACATTGCTCCGCAACAAAAAGGGAAAACTTCAAGACATGCTCTCCTCCATACCCGCAGGGTTAATTAGAATTGTTTTAAACAGCCACTGCCATGCTTTTTAAACATTAATGGGCACATGCATTACAACTAAGCCATTAACATATCCAGAAAGTTTAACCTCTTCTCTGCTCCCTGGCTCCGGTATGAGGAGCAGAGGGGGACGACAGAGAGGACAGTTGACCTCTGCTGCCCCCTGTGTTACAGCTGGAAAACAACAAGGGAATTTTCAATGAGGAGCAGCAGCCGGCTTTGGATCAGAGGAATCGGAGCCAAGCCACCATGCCGGCTGAATGACAATCAGCTCGTATGTTGGTGATGAGAGAGAGATGTAAACCCAGAGGCTATGTCGCACCAATAAAAACATACATTATTCACTAACAGGGACATACAATGAGCTGTAGTGTTGAATAAAAAGATACGTGAGACAGGAATTACAGTTGTGATCCCTTCTAGGCAAAAGCACCAAGACAAACAATACATTTAGATATTTCAACAACAGTCCTTATTTCTAGGTTCTATTAAAATTACATATTTTGGGGAATTACAACTAGTTCTTGTAACACAGTTTGGGTTCTAAAAGTTAATAACAGAAGTCTGTGTTTGTCTGCAATGTTGAATAATATGAATAATAATTTCGATCTCCCAATATAATCAGGTTTATGAATTTCTTTGGGAATGATTTTGAGCCAGAAAATGAAGACAGTGTGAACTCTGTGTAACAAATTGTGTGAGTTCAGATAACCAGTGGCAGCCCTTACCTCACAGAATAGTGTTAATTTGTCATCAGGCAGCAGACCGTTGGCCTCGTCCAGCAGGAAGTCCCTCCTTATGAACTTTTTGAAACCCCAGTCTTTCCCCTGGACAAAGCGGTACGCTCTCTGGCTCTCTGGAAAAAAGAAGACACATGGACAAACAAGATTATTTGGAGACTTTCACAACGTGATTAAGCTCTGCGTGTGTGCGAAAGAGAAAGTTAGTTATGAGTCACGGCCACAAGCAGCGGAGAAACAATGGCGAGAGAGGCTGGGTGCAGGAAGTATTGCCTGCAGGGAGCTTTTAACACTTCAGAAGAAAACAGAATCTCTCTCTCTCTCTCTCGCCCTCTTTCACTCACTGTATCCTCTCGCTGCCACATAAAGACGAGTGGTAAACATGAGACAGAACTGCTGCGCCTCTTTAGCCAAGAAGTGAGAAATTGCAGGGATCAAAGCAGTCCAATTATCATGTGTTTATGGAGTGCCAATTATCTCTGACAGTGGCAGGAAGGATTCTGTAACACTCGGTTGCACTACAAAGACACAGGAAAGGTGCTGGAGTTCTTGTGTGTACAATAGTCACACTGTGGGGGCGGTCACCCAACAGTCACAAATGCTCACATGCAAGGTCAAAAGATAATGACTACGGACTACGACTGCTGCGGAGATCACAGCAAATTAACGCTAATTGACGATAGAAAGGTAACAAGTAACTGCAGCTCTGTTGGAGGGATGCAACACCATTCTTTGGAGAAATTACATCATCCGCCATTTTGTTAATGAGTCGAAAATGCTTCCTCGGGGCACTGCTCTGGGATTTCTGCATGTGTTCAGCCGAGACATGCTTCAGACCGTTTCTGTGCATGGAGACATCTTTGTCCAATCCTATCAGGAGAGACGCGTAGTAACTTAAGGCTGTATATATCTGTTGTTGTGCATCCTGTCCTACAAAGGCTTAAATGGCATCAAACAGGAAAACCACTAGAAAACAATTCACTCAAGTCAAGTATTTTCCTTTCTTTGGTAGATGTCATCAGCACATGATGTTAACATGCATCTGGGTGATTGGATTGTGTTGAGAAAGGAGTAAATTCATTAAAAATAAACCAAAGATTTAATCACCAAAACCACCAGCGGAGGTTGTCTGACAAAGTGTAATAGCGATCATATCACAATATTTTTGACCAAATACCTCAATATCGATACTAGAACAATGTTGTACGGTTGACTATTGGTGCACAAAATATTTACACAGTGAGACTTTTGATAAATAATCATCTATAATGTGGATATAATGACTAAGTGGGTGAAGGCAGATACAAGAAAAGTTAGTCTGGTAAGTTCAGAAACATACATCACTTTACTGTAATTCAGCCTTTGAAACCAGGAAAAGACAAAACTTATACTATATTAGGATTATCCAAAATCTAAGTCTCTAGTCCAGATGTCTCATATCACCATATCGATACAATATCGAAGTATTGACCAGCCGTACGTTGAGATGTAGCCACAGTCTACATACAATATATCAACTCCATATATGTAAAGGAGTATTTGTGCATGAATCATACATGCAAACCTAAAAGGGAGTATTAGGAGGGTAGTGAGGTGCCTATCAGGCTGGGATTTGCAAGAGACGTCAGAATTTAATATGTACATGAGGATTATTTTAATGCAAATATTATATCAACAATGAGATAATAAAAGAAATATACAATTTGAGACAGTAAAAATGGAAAAAAAATGTGCCTGCTTGAGCTGCCTGGATGCTAACCAAAAGACACTTCACACAAGTTTAAGCCCAACTGAACCGATTTATTCACTATTTTTGAAGGCCTCCTGCTTATCATTTATGACATTTAAGACTTCTGTGGGACATGCAAACAACCTATATCCATGGGCAGTCTACAGATTCAACTCATTTGTCAATGCAAGATGATGTAAAATCATAAAAACAACCTCGGAGTCTTCTTCAGACCCGGCTAAAGGGCATGAAGTGGTAAAAGACTCCCTGAAAAGTCGACTGAAACAGGCTATAAGCTGCAAAGTCACCACATACCAAGAGGTCATCACCTCTCGTGTTCATCTGCAGTGTGTGCTGACTAACATGTGTTCAGCCCCGGCAGTTCAAACAGATTTGTCTTCAGGCTGACTCTTGCGCAGAGATCCCAACAGGAGATCTGCTGACAGATCACAGTGGGAAGCACTAAGATGAAGTGTCAATGCTGCTGTAAGATCCTGGTTCAAATCCTCTATTTGGATCTGAGGGAGCAGGCGGCCTAAGAGGGGATTGGTGGAGGAGTGCAGTGCATATGCAGTTATTCCCACCACCGCTCATGCACGCGGTCCTTCACTGTAATCCCCTGCCTCTAGAGACTGTGTACGCAACGACGCTGACAGAAATCACCATAAACACACACATGCATAAGCACGCGAGCACAAAAATTACAAGTCCTTGCATTCTGCTTTTTCACAGCACTCTACTTTATTCATTGTTCTGCCAGAGTGAATGTTTAAAAAATAAAATAAAAAAAAAGACAGATTTTTGTAGTCCAAAGATCTTTCAACCGAAGCGGAGCAGGTTTGAAAAGAAAGTGAAACTTTTGTGGCCTCGCTACACTGTACCGCTTGTGGCTGGGTAGACGCACAGTAACAGTACCTGAAGAAACTCTTTCTCTGCTGACTTTCACCCACACTTTCATGTCCTCTAAGCATGTTTGATAAGACCTAGCATGTGAGACCCAGATGAAGTCCCAAGGCACAGACTCTCCTTGTGAAGTTGTGTTATTTGGGTATGAAACAAGACTAGCAGTGATGAGTGAGGACTTCCCCAGTGGCAGTATCTAAAGCTGAACTCGGGTGTGAGGAGAGAGGGTTGGCAGGAGAGTGAGACGGGTGGGTTGGGGAAGGGGGGGGGGGGGGGGGAGCCAAGAGGAAGAGGTGAGGAGAGGTGAGAGGGAGTGTTAAAAGAAGCTCCACTAGACTAAGGGGAAAAGGAGAGGGAGGTGTGACTTCTTCGGTGTGTACCCTTGACAGTGAGGTGCCTGAGTGTGTGTGTGTATGTGTGAATTTGCACATGCATACAAGCACTGATGATGAGAGTGCGTGTGTGTGTGTGTGTGTGTGTGTGTGTGTGTGTGTGTGTGCTGAGCTCAGCTAATGTCATGCTGCCATTTTCTAGTGGGGCATCAGAAAGCGGCACTGGCAGAGAATCAACTGCAGGTCAGATGGCTGGTTGCTTACTCTTTCAGTGAGTTGGCCAAGGTGGAGGCAGCACACCCACTCTGCCAGAATACCAAACAGAGCAGGACAGTGGCGGAGGGGGTCAACCGAGACATCCAATGGGGAAAGTGTGAGCGGTGGAAAAAGACTGGTAGAAAGATGAACAAGTGCGGACAGGAGGTTGCGTTTTGCGTCACGGCACACTTGATAGTTATTATGGAATTTGTGTGAAAAACCCCCGCTTACAAGGCAGACATGTACCTTGTAGGACATGATGCGCTGTGATAATACTCCCGCATTCGAAGGGTGAAGTTTCTCACCCTTCCAAAAAAAAAATACTGAAGGTGATGGAGAAGGTGATGAATGAAAAATGGAGGTCTGAGCTGGAGAGCGTGATGTTTAAGTGAGCGGGGGCATCCATATTCAGGCAGAGGGCTCAGGGGCACGGTTGGCACACAGAGCGAGAAGGTCGCCAGAAGACGAGCCGGCGTGTTGGAAAATAACAGACGACGACAGAGCAGCCAGAGTCGACGTCTCTCCCCGTGTCTGCCGCTCTTCTGGCCTTCTCTTTCACACGTTCAACTTTAGCAAAAATAAATCCCTACACTAGCCACTGCTCACAACCACGGGACAGACCATACGCTCACAACCACTTCCCAATCTCTCGAAACATATTGAGGTGAAAGGGCAATTAGCACAATCCGTTAACTGAGCAGTTTATACGTGTGTGTATTCATCTCACCAGTAACAGAGTTTAAAAAATCTGATTCAAAACGGAATTCCCTCTGCACACGGATTAACGCTCCGTAAAGCAGACAGATGCACATATAAACATGACATGCAGTCTTTTCCCAGAAGGAAATCTAATCTCTATTGAAGACTGAGCTCTATAAACTAGTGTCAGCACAAACATGTCTATTGACATCCTTTCTACCGATGCCAATACCATCTGATTATGTCAAGACTGACCAATAGCTTCTCCTCCATTAGCCGTGCTCCACTCACCCACACAGAATGCCTGATCACCTCCATCAGTTACTGAGGGCAACAGACTCTGACAAGCTCACACACACAGGGCTTCAATTAACTGAAGAAATAAAATAAAATACAAACACACTGCTACAAAATACAGAAGCAGCCCACAGCCACTCGACTCCGCACACATAAGCTCACTTAGCCTTTGGCTACAAAACAACAATACCATTGTCCGTAGGGGAGACTTAACAAGGAGACTATTTGAATACAAAACAGCTTGCGGCAGAGGATGAGAACTTTCCATCTCTCCTCTCTCCCGAGTTGTCAGAACAGGAGTCTGCAGGATGATTTTCTCTGGCGAAAGGAGGAGGAGACAAGTTACAACCCAACCAGCAGCCTCGGAGGAGAGAACCAGCACATTAAGCCAGGGAGAGAAATGATGCGGCCAAGTCGAGACTACAGGAGTACAGTGTGGGGAGGGGGGTGGGGGGTCTACCGCTGTTGCCTGAATCTATCTCCATTAGCAAGTAGGGACCATCAGAGGATTCAGACACAGACACACTCTCTAGTGGTGGGGGCTCCAGGGCTGACTGATGCGGATGTGGTGTTTCATCAGATAATGTCAAGCTTTCCAGTCAAAATTTGCCATCGTAGTACAGCCTTCAAATCCTGGAATGTGTTCATCCCTCCTCCTTTAAGCACTGCAGGAATGCTTTAATTCTCAATATGCACACGCCAGTCGAGGCAAATCAAAATGTATGCCCGCTCAGAGACCGGGGAGAAATTACACAATGAGTGTATGGCCAATGCTTTTGCATTAGTGACAGAGATTGGCTTGTGAGTGAGAGTTTGCATTCGTCCAAAAGCTTCAAAAGACAGAAATTCAATCCGACACGTCGTACACAATCTTCAGCTCCTCAGTTGAATTTAGAATTTTCCGTTCCTTGAGTAGGATTTTGTCATTTGCCTTCGATGGCAATGTTGTCTGCTTTATTTCAATACAGTGTACTCACTATACATTCCTTTCATCGCTGATTATCCACTAATTCCTCTAACTAACTGCTCCAGTACCCATAAAGTACTAACCTAGCCCTAATATTTTACCAGAAATTGTCTCGACAGGGACCAAGTGTATAAAAAGGCCAAACCGTCACATAAACAGTCCACAGCCACCCAGCGTTCTTAATTAAGGTACTTTGTTTTTATTTGGACTTTTTTGCTAGAGGCCTGGATTAAATTGGATTCTAAATGATCCAGAACCGATAGAGCAATCTTTACTGCCATATTCGTAGACGGAGCGCTCACTTAACTGTCACAAATATGGTGGCAGTTGGGTAATTTTCTCCTGTGACACGGCGAGCGAAGATGAGGGCCCAGGTCTCCCCAGGGGGATTGTGGGAAGATTGGAGGAGGGCATATGGCAAGAATGGGATGGGGCGTGCACCATAGAGCACACCATTTATAGGCGAAAGCCCCTTGAGACACAAAAGAGAGGAGCGAAGGAAAATGAGATCCTCTTCACTTCACTCGGTATTCTTCGCATTCCGGCTTTTCTGGGGGTCATTTAAGAGAGCGGTGCTCACGAAATGGCCAAGCAGTGAAGTCACACGCCTAAAATATCTGTTTATTACTCACACCACAGGCAAATCCTCTCCACATGACCACGTAGCCACCAGCATACAGTATAATAGCCAGGAGAGAAAGCTTTAACGACGATAACCGCAGTAGGTTCACTTTTCTTTAGCCTGTGGTAATCAAACATTACAGAGCAGATGTGGAATAAAAAAAAAGGATAAAAGACAAAGAAAGTGATATTGTGAATGGGAGAGAGAGGAGAGAGAGGTCTCAGAGAGCAAATGAGGGACTGAAAGAGGGGGTGTCAAGTTCACATGGGGGAATGTTTCTCAGCAGGAGTAATGATTTCCCTTTCTACACAACCTGCACCGCAGGGGGTTGTACACAGTTTCACTGCACACGCCTCCGATTTAAACACACTTCCGCCGCCTCCCACCTCTTCTCTCCCCTCCCTTGCCTCCCACCCGAACCAGCTTCCCTCCTCCACGCTTCCTGTGCCGCATGCTGCAGGGCACTGGTAGGGAGGGAGGCAGCCAGAAAGCCTGATAACCAGGAAGCGGTCACATCTGGCCCTCGCTAATTCAATTCCACACAAGTTTGCTTTTCCTCCCCATAACATAACCTAATTAAAAAAAAAAAAAAGCAGGAATTGGAGGCACACTCATTTCCAATTCATCAACGGGGAGAGAGGCGGACGAAGACTTCTAAAAAGGTTGGGTCTTTTTTAATTAAAATCAAAATTGCTCCACACCACTTTGAATTATATATTTACTCAAAATGAAACCAACTGGCAGTGATTACATAAGCCCATATGGGTATCAATACCTCACATTATTAGACACACTCGGAGTATTAGACACACTCCTCACCTCCTGCATTTGCAAGTTTCCGTGCCCCAAAGACACAGGTGTGGCAGGACTTTTTAATTTTGAACCTCTCAAACTTTAAGATATCCTCAGTTTTCTGCCAAACATGCTTATATGCCGGCTGGGCCTAAATTGTATTTTCAGTTAGTAAGTTAAAATTATACAAGTGGTGGACAATGAAAGAAACTGAAGACTTGTGTTCCACAAGTCAGTATCAGTTGTTTTCGGTCACACTTACCCATGGCTTTGGTCTCGTCTCCCTTGGCGTTGAGGATAGAAAACTTAAACTTGGCACGCACTTCACTTTTTGGGCAGCTGACTAAGAGCAAGTAAAGTGAAAGATAGTCTTTACTCTCCTCATCCAGACCTTTAGGGTTCACACGCAAACACCTGGAGGCAGGAAAAGAAATAAACATACAGATCAGAAAGACAAAGCTAAGAGGTGAAGTGATGCTGGAATTATTTGTGTGTTTGTATGCAATAATAGTATCAGTTTCTATCCGTAATGGCACTCTGGCTTGATTCTGTAAAGACCGTTGAAATTGTGCCATCCTTGGCTTCACAATCACATCTATTGATTTCATCCACAACCCTTCACTTGGGCCAAAGTGATGGTTTGATGGTATTGATTGTGCAGTACACACTTCTGTTTATAGCATGAAACCATGTCAGATAATCATTATATCTGTTTAAGTGAATTGGAAAGACGGCACAAAACAAGGAGTTATTTAAAAAAAAGCTGGAATCAAAACTCTATTCACTCCATAATGAAAAGCTTCCAGTTTCACAGAGGTTTATACTGAGCTAAAACACGGTGGGCCAAAGAGCCCGAGCCTTTCCAACACAAACACAGCAACATAAACATGAATGCCAATGGTTCAATATCAAACAGCAGTAAACTGGCAAAAAGCTGAATACTTCACAAGCCTCCACAGGAAAGAAGGTCACACCTCTACTGCAATACTGGTGCTGTATCAATATAAATCTGTACTGTACAGTAGAAGTATCAATATGGTATTGAACCTAAAACCATAACACATCAGGAATTATTGACAGGATGTTCCTAAATCTACTAGATCCAACGTTCCAAACAGAAATATGTGTGCGATATTTAAAATATATGCCATGTTCAGTACATCGACGCTACGGGTGAGTCAGTCTTTTTATATTTATGTAGAGCTGTTTTAAAAAAAGAATCCATGTGCGTGGTAACATATGGGTTGTTTGTTGCACAGGCTGCTTTATCGTTTTAGAACAGTAACCTGAACATGGCCATGTGAACTATGAACATGTGAAGCATCTGGAAGCTGTGATTCTGATTCACCATTCGAAGGCTTGTACTTGTCACACTTTATGTAACACAGTAACAATCTTTATGCGATTGAGCTCTCAGCAAGAAAAAAAAATAATATCTCTACATATATTCTGTGATGTATGATTCATTTAGTAGGCAAGTGCCATATTACTACTACTCCCCGACCCCGATAAAAAACGATTGCATGATGAAAGAAAAATGGCATTGACTGAACATTTTTCATACTGGCAATATACTGACAAATGTCCATTCCATTGTTTTTTTCTGCATTGTGGATTACATATCCTACATTATTGGCAAGCTCTTGAACTCATCAGTGTTAAGGCCTTTACACACACCAGGGGCATGACAATGGAACGACACAAAAACACAAAATACTCACCTGCAAATATATTTAGCAGCAAAGCTATTCATACTGGCAGAGACTGAAATTGTGATAGTTGTGACACTTTGTCAATAAAAGGTTTGAATACATTTGACTAACTATCGGGATCCTATTGACCCAGAGCAGCAGTCTGGCAGAGCAGTCTGTCTGAGTTTTGTTGTGTAGTCTAAGCTACTGTCAGCTATTTTATTGAGTTTGCTTTTAGCAAAATGCTCTGAGTGAATCTGAGTTCCCTCTGGTAAACTGTTTATATGTCTAGGGCTTTTATTGTGAAAGGTAAAAAAAAAAGTAAACGATTCTGGGGTGCGCTTCCTTTGTCAAACTTGAAAGTAATTAAGTAATTAAGTTTGCCATCTTGGTTCTGACTACAGAGTCTCTGTGTTGTACGTTTGGAATGTGTCCGTTCTGCACAACAGGATTGGTTGATGCCTTTATTAGCTCAGAAAAATATACCTTGTTCCCAAAAATAATTTTATTTGGAAGTGCTTGTGACAAAAACAACTGTTATATGTTAATATGTTGATGTGCAAATGAATAGCACAAAAATACATATTTTTCCTCTTAAATGTACTGCTATTCATCAATTTAGATAGTTGTAGTTTTGGTGTGAGTGGCGTAGTTTGGGAGATATTGGTAATAGAGATGGACTATATGGCACTCAAAGTGGCAAAGAAATATATTTGAAAAACTCAACAGCAATGTCTCTTTCCAGAAATCATGACCTAGTTTATCAAAATGATAATCCTCAGACCTTGTTTTTGAGCAGTTAAAACAGATTTTGGGGCGAACTGTCCCTTTAAGTCTCTTCATTGTTGTTACCGTTACAATTTGGGCTCTCTCATGCTGTAATGCCTAAAGGTGTGGGGCTGACCCGCAGTACACTCTGGATCTCATTTCTCTAACAAGCGTCTGTGAGACCATCGGAGAAATAAGCAATAATGCTCCTGACAGTGAGGTATGATACAGATGGCTGGAAAAGCTGTTCACTCAGATGAGATGAAAAAGCAGGAGGATTGTCTTGGTTAGGCACTTACGGGAAGAGGTGGACTAATGGGACAATGTCCAAAAACAACTTAGGTTGACGTGGTATTTGAAAAAAAGCCTGGGTTTTCTCTGAAAATGCCCATCTCCATTTATTTAGTAATTTAAACACGTGCCTTGCCAATCCCAGACCCACTGTTGTCTGTTATTTTACCCGAGGCTACAGTCATTACTTTCAGGTTCCAGCCATGTTTATGTGTGAGATACAGAATCTGTTTCCCTACTCTCCGGAATCTTCCGTGAACATGACACAATGTCATTTTCTTTTCACTGTTCAATATCCAAATCTGTCTCTCTGGCCTACTGTATACCTAATAATGTAAATCTGTTGTCATAAGCAGAAGTTCACGTTACTACAGCCATCATCAGTCCATTGGAGACCAGATCTCAGTGGAGGTTCTTCATCCCAGCCACGTCATGCAGCTCCTCCAGGGGAATCCTGGGGTTTTCTCGCCACTGCGGTTGTCAGCAAATTCCTTCCACATATGAATACTGAACTGGCTATACATTTACTTAATATATAACACATGAACATTCATCCTGGTATCATAGTTTTATCTTTTACCCTGAGCCCATAACAAAGTGAGAAAGTGAAGGTGCAGTCAGACTAAATTCAAGCCTGAGAAAGTGCTATAAAAATTATTATTCCAAACACATGTGTCGTTAAACATCAGTGGAGATACAGACTAGATGAAGGCACACTCGATGCCACTGAAGCAGGCGAGTGGGTGCTTTAATCTCTTGAAAACAATGTTGTACCTCTCAAAGATGTAATAATTGGACAGCGCTTGGGAGGGTTGTCGGAGAAAACGTTCTCCGACAACCCTCTTAGAGCAGTATCAATATCTGATGGCTATGACGACCGGCCTTCACCAACCATTTGAGTTTGTCGTTGGCTCCAGAGGAGAAAGTGGAGCTTTTGATGACTTCCCCCATCTCCTCGCGACAGAAGCTGAAGTTGTTGATGGTCCACATGTAGGAGAACCTCACCACTTTGATCCGAGCGGAAAAAGGCACAGAAAGAGCTGAAGCTGGACCTATTTCTTTATATATTTATCTCTTCTACGTGGGTAAGTGGTGCTTGGTCAGCCTGGACTTCAAAACCGCACATCAAAACTGCCTTTCATCTTAATAAACACTGACAACAAACGGAGTGAAAGAAGAAAGGATATTGTAAGAGCAACAACAGAAAAAAAAAAAGAAAAATTGCAAGAGGAGATGAAAAAACAGACATCATCAATGACATACATTATTTGCCTTGGCTCTTAACAGAAAAGTGATGTCTGAACTAGCAAAGCCTGTACTGCAACGGCTGAAACAAACACAATGTTACAGTATAGGTGTACTCCTTAAACAAAGACTAAGATGACACCAGTTTTTGTGGGAAACAAAGAAAGCTTATAATATCAAGTCAGGAAAACACAGTTACTGGATAAAATCCAGACACGATTCTTCCATTTAACTGCTCATTGACCAGTCACATAAAATATGATGCTTTAAAGATGCTTGATAAACAGGCTTACTTTCAAATGTAATACCCACGTCCACAGAGCAAAGAATATACAACTCGCACACAGTCAGCTACTTTTAACATTATGCAAAGAGTTGACAGAACACAGAAAGAAATTGTGTGAGTGATGCTCTCCGTGCAACAATGTGTTCTTTTTTCATGCTGAGGAAAACGTCCTTCCTCACCTGCGTATAACACCAGCTCTCAGCCACAGGACCGCTGGACATTTCCGCCGGGGGAGGGGGGCTTGTGGCTCTGGACATTGCCAGCCTTGATGCGGAGATGACCTGAATGGGGCCGGAGCACCAGCCAGGTGTGCGCGGGGAGAGATAAGGGCCAATAATCAGTCAAGCTGGCCGCCTCTTAAAACAACACCTGCCGCGCGGAGAGCTGAATCAGGCGCAGCGGGACGTCCAGACTCCAAAATAGCTACGGGCGCTCTGTAGGGACACAAAAACACAGTCATTAAAATAGCTTTAAACTAGTGAGGCACATTGTTAAGAAAAGATGTGACCTTGCAGGAGTGTGTAGATGTCTGTGTTTGAGCATGTCAGAGCATTTGCTAATTGAATGGATAGTCTAATTGAGCAATATTTCCTAGTGAGTAGGACATAAGAGGTTGGAATTCATTTGGTTTCAAGGAGGCTTCAGCATTCGGAGCGCAGCGGCAGCGTGAGCTCTGCTTCGCTGGGGAAAGCCTGCCTTTATCTGCGCGTGGTTTCGTCTTTGTTTTGCTTTGAGAGGAGCGGGGCGCTGCGCCAGCCAACTGATTCCAGCCAGGCTGCACCCGTCCACCGCGGCTCTAAGTGAAGTGCAAGACTTTCATCTCGAGCTGCCAGTCTGCACTCACACACAAACACAACACACACACACACACACAAGGTCATAAAAGACTTTCAAAAGTCAGTGCTGGCTAAGAAAGGTCAAAGTTGTTTTTAAAGGATGCGCGATCAGGATTTGTTTATATTCTTAAGTGCTGCGACTGAGATTTTCACTGCAATTGCCACATTGAAATTGGCATAGGGAAACTTCCTCATTATTTTTCATCTAATTTTAGCTCCTTTCGTACACTAGCAGCCTCATGGGATTAAAAATCTTGTTGGAAAAAAGAAAAGAGAGAAAAAAGGACAGTTTGGTTTGAAAGCTTCATTTCTCTAAATCTCTCATTTCCGCTGGTTTCATGTTCCGCTCCTCTCAAGTTCTTCTCCACATATTTAATACCTAAGTCGACACCAGGTCTCAGGATCTGGCTGCACTGAACCTGTGCATCCCTCCCCCTGATCTCCTGCCAAAGAAACCCTTCGACGCTGCTGCTTAATTAGTGGCTGATTGAAAGAGAAGTTCAGGACCTGAGAAAACTTCGCAGAAACCGAGTATCAGACCGAGAGCGCTGAGAGATAGAGCGAGAAACAAGAGAACGGGTGAGAAGTGAGAGACTTCTGTCTGTGCGAGTGGATTGCAGAGGGGAGAGGCAACCTCAACAGCTCCACTCTCAGACACGACTTAATTAATGTTTAGAGATAACGCCCGCATCTTATCTTCCTCCATCCAGTGCACCCGCCCTTTTCTTCTTTTGTGCTATTTGTATCTGATGAAAAACACTGGTGGCATTTTCGCTCAGTAAAACAATAAAATATTAATCACAAAAGTTGGGAGAACAAGGCGGCACTGATTTGCAATTTAAATTACCTGAGACTTCCTGGCAATTAATTATAGTCCATATGAGTGAGTGAGGGCGTACACGCGGATGTTCGCACGTGTTTCTGCGTGTGTTTCTGTGTGTGTGTGTGTGTGTGATCATTTGCGCTTTATTTCACAGCATATCTGAAGCACAATTTACCAAGTGCTTTTCTTGTATCCTGTCTCTTAAAGAGCAACAGGAACGGCAAGTAATCACAGGGAATCAATTTAAGAAAACATGACAACACTGGCAGCACTGCTAACAGCCTCACAGCTTTCTAAATAGACACAGATGACACTTTACCAGAATAAAGCTAAGGATGGGTTTTAGGTTTTTTCCCCATCCTTTTCACGACAAACATCAAGAGCAGAGCGGCAGGAGGAGAGCAGCAATAACAACTCTGAGAGATGGAGAAGTGCGCTAATCATAGGACTCCCTCTGAAGAAATGTCTTCAGACTGTTCATTTGTCATGGGAATCAGACGATGACAGCGTGAATGGGAAGAATGACTAATAGGTGATAATGCGCACAGCATAGGGAAAATAAATATTGGCACATTACAGTGTATGGCAGGGAGAGATTTACAAAAGACGGTCTTCCTCCAAAGGCAATTAAGAGACAAAGTAAGGCAGTAATGGCGGTACTGTGCTTCAGATAAGGGAGTTTGTTGCTGCTCCTTTGGCTCCATCAGCACCTCGTAGGCTGGATAAAAAGCAGTGGAAATAAGGGTGAGGGTGCTTAGAGAGAGCGATGCAGAAAGAGAGCAAACTAGTTCAGCTTCTGCAGCGTACACATCTTTATCTTTTCTCTGGCAAATACAGCAAACTAAAAAAAGAGACAGCTTACATTATTGCATACATGCATACAAAGGCCCTACAGTGAATAACTGTGAAGGTAATGTTCAGTTCTGGGATTCAACACCTCAGTTTCAGAGGGCTGAATTACAACTATAACTATAACAGAGGGTGTACTTTAACTCAAGTCTAAATGAGAGATTGGACGTTATGAGCTTCACAAAGACAGTATTAACTGCCGGGCTGTACCGAATGTCTTTTTTTCCTTTATTATTCAAAGCTTCTTTTGAGGTTTTCAAACAAAGCTTAAAATCTCTGTCGTCACAATTTATGATGTCATCAAATAAAATCCTCGATTTGAATTTAGTAAATCATTGGACTAAATGAGTAAACTTTCTTTAATGTATATAAACGATATATAGCTGTGTACGTGCTTAGTCTATAAAATGCCCCCAAAAAAACAAATAAAGATTTAAAAATGTTATAAAACACTTCAGAAGATGGAACCACAGACTTTTTGCCAGATAAATTACAACAATATCATGGATGTGTATTTTAAATTATCAAAAGATGTTGGCACTTCATCACACCAACCAAAACTCATTTTCATGATAACACATTATCTTTCACAAAGAATATAAAACACTGGATTCAAACACCGTTGCTTTGACAGCACTTTGATGAAGTTCCATAAAATCATGAGGAAAACTAATTGTGCGTGTGTGTGTGTGTGTGTGTGTGTATGTGTGTGTGTGTGTTCCGTATGCACAATGCAGCAAATGTGTGAGCAAGTAGAGAGAGACAGGGCGGGTATGGGCCACCTCCATCCATCCCACATCCTCATCCCATGCCTGTTTTTCAGAGAGGGGAGCCCAGATGAGGAGAGTGAGACCTGGAGCCCATTTATATTCATTACAGAGAGACAGTCTGCTCTCCCTCTGCCAGTCCAGCCGCCATCTCTCTCCATCTCTCTGTCACACACCTCAACACGCCAGGGAGGAGAGTCTGACAAACCAACAGACAGATAGATTCAACTTCCTCGGTATAAACGAGCTAAGCGAGCTGGTGCCGCCCGCAACCGCACGAGAGGCGGAGCTCGCCGGCTGCCCGGACCGTTACGGCCACGCTACACACACACACACACACACACACACACACACACACACACACACACACACACACACACACACTAACCACATCACAAGCTCACGTTACACCACGAGCAACACATGATGCTCTGCCCGTGGTGTAATAAAGCTTTGTGCCGTGATATTAACTCCATCTGTAAATTAAACATGGTGAGAGCATATATTTCTGCACATATGCTACCTCCATCTGCAAATCTGATAATGTGAACAGCTTACAATGCATATTTACACTCGAGGACACATTTGTGTTCATTTGTTTCTCCATCTGTGCTCGCGACAATCTGAATGACATGTCGTCTGCACATCCACACCAACCTGGAGGTCTGTCTGTGCTTTCAATATAGTCAGATTGTCATCATTAATTCTATCTTTAGTATCTTTAGTGAAAACAAATTACCAGCACTTAGCTTAATGATTATATTTAAATTCACTATGAGGAACGTTGGAATGAAGGGAGGCACAGGAGAAACAGGACTGAGCGGAGCAAACTGTCAGACAATGCTTCAGTCAAAGTTGAAGTTTTTCTAAAAAGGACTATGTGCTATGACACACTACCACTGTTGTCTACAGAGACCGACACTATCAACACAAAGCTACAGTTCCTCCTATTAGCTTCTGCTGGGTAGCTTGTGAATTTCCCCTGGGGATCCATTACGTCTTATCTGAACCTATAATTACACATCATCGTGTATTTGTTGAATATATTTTGCTTTATTAACCTGAATAAAATAAATGATCAGATGTAGCGGAGTAGAAGTATAAGGTAGCAGAACATGGAGATACTTAAGTAAAGTAAAAATACTTTAAATGTGTACTCAAGTCTAGTACTTGAGTAAATGTACTGAGCTACTTTCCACCACTGGATGCTGGTAACGACGATGATAAGCCCCGCCGTTTTATCAATGGATTTGTATGAAATAGTTATGTTTATCCCCAAAATCCCTCAGTATGACCATATGGCAGGGACTTCAGGCGACCAGGCCTGCTGTGAAATAGGAGGTGAAGAGTGACAGAACAGAGAGATGGAAAGCCTTCTGGACTTCATTACAGCTACCGCTGACACTCTCAAAAAGAGAAAATAAAATGATGGAAGAAAAAAAAACTACACTCGACATGCAAGCACTTACACAAATAACATGTCGCCATTCTAAATTCCCTTTAACTTGCAAATTGAAAAAGACACAAATACAGGGAACTTCCCATTAGCCTCTCCCTCAGGGACCTGCTTCCTGCTGGGAGGAGAAGACGACGGGTGGCACTGTGCAGAGGCACCGCCACCAGGTGGACAGGGGGGTGGAGCTGTGCGATTTGGCTGCCGGAGAAAAGGAAGGGGTCGCAGCGGGGGGTCCTGGAGTGTTTAGAGGGTCACCTTGTGCGACAATAGGCAGCGAGCGAAACAGCAAGGTACAGAGACGGGTTGCAGGGTTTAGAGGGACAGACTACAAAGACTGAAAAACATGCCAAAAAGCTAAAGGCGAAGTGACAGAGTGTTGCAGCTTTGAGCGTATGCGTGACGCATTTCTGAACGGAAATCAAAACGCCCACATGCTAGCTCACTTTTCCAACTGCTTAGAGTCAACCCTGTGCCACACTAAAACTACCCTCTTTCCTCCAGCTCATGTGAGACACCTGACAGCGGGTTAATGAAGCCTGTTTGTTATAAAAAGGTCAGATAGCATTAAAAGTTCCAAAAGAAGCTTACAGGGAACGTGTGCAGACGCATCCGGGGGATCAGCAAGACTGATCAAGTAAAGTTAGCTGACTCCCATTTCTAAAAAAAAAAAAGAATCATACACGGCTGGAGGCAAATAAGCACACACACACACACACACACACACACACACACACACACACACACACACACACACACACACACACACACACACACACACACACACACACACACACACACACACACACAGGGACCATGTGACGGAAGCGATTCCAACTCTCAGTTATGAGGGATTCAGGAGTTCTGGCAGCAGACATGAGAGAAGAGAGCAGCGCCGTGGTGTCTCTGATATCAGTGGCAAGAAAACCAGACTATATGAGGAGCTGCGGCAGGTGAGACTAGCCAGCAAAATATGCATCGGGAAAAAGAGACGTTCCTCTCAGGTGTGGGGCGAAAGAAATACACGTGTGAGAGAACAAGGCTGGACGTGGAGCATGTCTGAAAACATGTCTGCTGTGAAACAGCGTCCGTCCATCTAGCCCGAGGCACTGCTGGAAGCCCTGACACTCACTCAGAGGAGGGAAAAACAGGGATAAGAGAACGCGGGGAACAGTGGGCCCACACGCATGACCGGGCCGAGCGTGAACTCTGCGGCGGGTCGGGAGGGAGACACTGGAGTGTGTCGGATCCGGGGGCCGCAGGAGGTGTGATGGATTAAGAGGCGCTGCCAGAGACAGAGGCCCCCCCCCACCGTGTGGCAACCCCCAGTGAAACAACATCACCATCCCTCTCCATATCACTGATGGTCTCTTCTCTCTTTCTCTCTCTCTCTCCCTTTTTAAACCATCAACTAAACCCCCGTTTTCTCTGCTTCTCTTAAACCCAGTGATGATTGCTATAAAACCAGGCAACCATGCCTGCACCACACGTCTTCCGTATTGCTTTAGTCCCACTTTTTGATCACATTTCTTACCTTTGAACATGCAAAATTCAGAAATGAATGTGTTTGCGCAGCTAAGATAACGTAAAAATTGCCATAAGGCGTCTCGCATCAAGAAAGTGAGACAGCTGAGCCCAAATCATTAGTGTTAATATCCTAGCTGCACTTCACAGCATTAAGTATACCTATCACCACCGTGGTAATACTCATTAACTGAATTATGGTGTCACCTTTAGAGAGAAGCAGTCATTGCATTGAGGAATCGGACTACATTTCTTTCCCACACAGGGGCAAACATCTCTCTACCTTTTTGCTTATTCAAACATGCGTGCCACACAGGGAACGGTGCAATCGTCAAACCTTGGTGACATGAGAGAAACAAGTCTCAGCTCTCACACTACATCATCATTCATCCTTTGATATAATCGATGGCCTACAGAGGCTAGAAGCTGTCCCAGCCCGAGGTAATTCAAGAGTTGAAAAAGACACAGAGGAGAGCATTTCGCCATCATCCTTTCTTCTCACTCTCCATCTCCATCCCCTCTGATTGTGATTTTCCCCAAACCTCTGCTTCGCTCCGTTGCTGTGTTTCAGTATTAAGCTCCAGAAAACACAAGCAAAAGAGCAGCTCCAGCATAATACCCACCGGCACGTTTAAATCCATCTTTACAAGCTATCCTGAACACTTGTAAAGCGTACGTATTTCGCCACTTAGCTGCAATATGTGAATGAATGTCTGATAAGTAAATACAAGGTCTCGTGTACTAATTGCATACACAAATACCTTTACCGCAATGACTTTGCGTCTCATCACATTTAACACGAAATCCAATCTGCACACTCTTCTCCTCATATTTTGCACACTCAGCCTGAACCATTCGATATAAAAAATTCAATATATGAGACCGGCCTGCGAGCGAGATTGAAGGGCTCATTTGACGGACACAATCCTCTAAAAACGCTGCACACAGCTGCTGTACTTTGTGGTGTCATTTTTTGCCTGAGGTTTACACACACAACCCTTAGATAAGGCTGTACGTGCACATGAGTGTGTAAACATCATGCCATGCGGTGAAAATCCAGACTGGAGCTTTAAGTCCCACATGTAAAGCCTTTCAGTCGAGGCTCTTGTGATTGGTCCTTACACACCCCTCCAATGTGATCAACTAGCCCTCTAAAAGACTTTTACATAAGCACAGACAGACACACACATACAGCATAGAGAGCCACTGTTAAAATGTGAGAAAAAAAAAAAAAGATATATATACTCTGAGGCACACATCAAACCACAGTGGGCCTATGTAGCCAAGATAACAATAGAAAAGTGCTTTCTAAATGACAAAATGATACTGGCTACAGCAAATCCACAACTCGCTCTCACTCTGTGTATTCTTCTCCAACGCAGGCGCCCACTCAAACGCAGCACAGTGTGCCTGACCATCACAGTAAAAAACGTTTTTCTTTTGACAATATGTGTCTTCTTTTCTCTGAACTAAGCAGCAAGAGAGAACAACACATGTGCGACGTTTGCGTGCACCCACTGAGATAAAGCTCCTTTCACCTTCATCCACACGACGATACTGGATGTGCTCTTATATACGCATTAGCCCGCCTGTTCTCGTCTCCGCGAGCTCGGAGAGAAAGGGAGGAGAGGATGGAGGGAGAGGGAGCGGTGTTGTTACCGCAATGATGCAATGATGCAACTTATAATTAAAATGCAAATAATAATAGGACAAGGAGCCTCTCTTCACCTTGTTTTCGCTTTACTCAAACATTCTCAGGGGAGAGGCGTCTCTGCCTGGGATCAATGCATCCGAGTCAGTAAAATCAATATGCATATGAAGCGCTGAAATCAATTGGAGATTTAGGCTACAAGTATGAGCGACTGCTTAGCTGAGAGACAACTTGAGATGCATGGACAGACACATCCAGCCTGTGGCTATAAACCATTTTTCTACTTTGCAATGATGATGTGTGAAGGATCTATTCTTAAACCGAAGGCTAAAAGCAATTATTTCAGCAACGGGGAAACACAGTCCTGTCTGACACACCCGCCAGTGGCCCGTCTCTGTTTTGACTATAGCTTATCACAATAGGTGGCTCAAACATCCCCTAAGCTTCAATCTCAACAAACAACAAAGACGAACGCTGCGGAATGAATGATTTGGGAGCGTTTTATTTCAAAAGTGTGTCTGACAGAGAAAACAGGGGGGGGGGGGGGGGGGGGGGGGGGCTTTTTTAGTGGTTGTCCTTCAGCGTGACTTTGTCATGTAACACATTTCCAGCTCAATTATCTGCATCCAGTGGATTTCAAACACATTTAGCAAGGACCAGAGAGCTTGGTAATTAGCAGGAGCCCTGGCTCATAAGGGGGCAAAAAACAAAGCCTGTCTTTAGCTCTATCTTTATCCCCTCCGCCTGTCTAATCTCCTCTGATCCTTCTCTTATCACAGAGTGTGTTGGACATCATGTGTGCACTCAGTCAATGCCTTTATAGGCCAACAGGTTTCAGCTTTTATAGACCAAAGCGTGACGCAAAACGAGTTATTTGATCTATAAGAATAGAAAATAAGTGAACCTGACTGCTGGGTTATTAATGAAAACACTTGATGTAACACAAAAATGTACTTAGCCATCACTTATCTCGGAGAAACTATATGCAAAAAGTGTTCTTAACACAGAATTAACTTCAATGCACTCTGAATCCACCCTGATTTTCTTCTGATTTATTAAGAAATCCTACAGTTGAGATGACATTTCACACAGAAATACAACATTGTGCAAAAATCGATTCAATGTTCAGTCGTGACATGATTAGAATTTGAAATCTAAAGGTTAAGGCCATGTCAGGCTTTGGTTGCCCCCCTCCTCCTTGAGTTGTTTCCATTTTAATTATGGTTTCAAATCATGTCAGCTTTCTTTAGCACAGAAATGTCACCTTAGGTAAAACTGCTTTCATTCTATTCCCAGATCCATATAAAGGCGTTCCAGCGAGGGACAATTTAATCTTCCCTTCACGCTCCCCCTTCCCCTCACTACAGTGCTTCGTCCAGAATCGCTCCCTATTTGATACAAAGTGTGGTATACTTACATTGAGCCATTTCATTTGACAGCCTGAATTATATGTTTAACGTTTATGTACTATAAAGTCATAAAAAAAAAAAAAATCCCTCGATAGAACACAAAAATGTAGAACTCAATGATCCGCTGCTGCTCCTAAGACGGCAATGGAGACACGAAATGAAGCACGATTAGCGTCTGAAATCTCACAACAGAGTAAACTATTGAGTGTTTCATATGTCGAGAGTAGTGGAGGAGTAAGTAAGGCAGAGGTTTCACACACAGAGAGGCTTTACTCCCTTTTCTCCTCACCATCGCCTCTCTTCTTTCCAACAATTATAATGATGAACTGTGCCGGCAGCAGTACAAGTCACTGAATTTGTGAGATGTCATCTTAAACAGAGTGGAGGAGACGAGGCACACAGGAGACAAAGACGAGTGGGGCGGGCAAACTTGGTGTGGATCTCCATTTCAATTCTTTGTTTTTTTGGAGGAGAAAAGACATAAAAAAAGAATTTCTTAAAAGTATCCTCAAATATAGTTGTCTTGATTGACAACCAGGTGTGCCAGGTTTAGTATCCTTTTTACAAGACACCATCAATAAACCAAATATCAACGACTGTTGGTGGTCCTATTAAGATGAAGTACTTCAAATCAAAGTGGATCCACAGACACACGCAGACGGAAGAGGAGCCGGTTAAGATCAACTGTTCACTTAACTTGTCATGCTGTCATATCACTGTGCTGAAATATGGGGATCAAGGGCAATATAATGCCGTGAGGTGGAGCGGCTGCCATTTTTCCACACAAACAGCCCATCTTCCACCTGAGGGGACACTACTCCTGCTTCTTACCAGATGTCACATCTAATCCCTCTCTCTTATTTGAGACCATTCAGCAGGAACCGCTGAAGCAGGGAGCCGCTGTAAAGGGTCATCCGAAGAGGTGGTCCTGGGTCATCCTTTGTTGAGACTGTCCTCCCCAAGAAAAATGACAGAATTCACTTGTTTCAGCGAATACACCAACACAACATTATGATAATGTTCAAGTGCCCGATAGCAGCCTTTTGGAGTTATTACTATGGTGGCTGGATGGGTCAAAAAAGACCTTGAGACCACTTTTGGTGCTTCCCGAAACCTTAAATAAGGATCTTTCCAAGGCAACCATAGCATTGTCAAATCATATATATATATATATATACTTATATTTCTACGTGTGGTTTTAAAGTGAACCATTAGAAGTAAAAGAAATCTCCCACATACAAGAACTCAAAAGTCTAGAAAAATCTTAACTGATGTTGGAAATGCTTCAAAATGTAAAATGCAATTAGGTGCGTTTCCAACACCTCTCAGAGACCGAGTGGTGAGACAGAGTACTCTCAGGTTGACAACAAAAAGATGCGAAGTCTTCAAAAACTTCAGAAATGCAAGGCAAGATGCTGTTCTCCTCTGCCGTCTACTGATGCGAGGCCGTATTTCATAACATCCAAAGATGGAAACAAAGACATAATAACGTGATTCACTGCCACAGGTATTGTACATTTCATTTAATGAGTGAATCCATCTATCTCATTATTTATCACATCATTTGCCAAGTGCGAGGGTTTTTATGAAGATTCTCATTCAGGACAGAATTCACATATATTCACTTACACCGTAGGAAAACCCAGGCAGAGTCTCACAGAGCGTCGAGGAGATGTGGAGACAGGGAGACAGGTGCACACGTTGCTCTCTGTCTTATTGCCTCTCCGTTGCTCTTTTCAGTGAAAGGAAGGGAGAGGAAAGGTAGCTGCGCTAATAAGTTCACTTCTATCCATCGGTTGCACTTGGTACGACAAGGGTTACTCCTTTGTGTGCCCCAACGTCACTCTGCCTCCCAATTACCACATTTACACACACACACACACACACACACACACACACACACACACACACACACACACACACACACACACACACACACACACACACACACACACACACACACACACACACACACACACATACATTCATTTATATTCAGAGAGAATTTTAAATGCTCCCCATTTAATTCTAAAAAGATGGATAGTCTTTTAAAACAGTGATCTCCTCACCTTTCATACATTGCTATCTATACATTAAAGAGCACATGCATTATACAGTGAGAGATGTAAATGAGCCGTCTCAATCTGAAAAGTGTCAAACCACGGCTGTGTTAACAGGAAGCTAATTGCCAGTATGGCAAAATTAAAAAGAAAAAGAAAACTTTTAAAAATAGAATTTTATTCTCAAGCAATGCCGATTAAATTTCACTGCTATTTCAAATAATTCAGATGCACGGACTTGCTGCTTCTCACATTGTTAGCTAATTAAGTATTTCTCATTTGTGTGGCGTACAGCATGTTAATGTGCTTTCAATGACACCACTGTTGTGGATTTTTGTGACTTTCTCTTTAGGAAGATATACGGCGTTAAAAATGCCAAAATCTCAACAGTTTCAATATTTACATATGATTTTCAGGTGACATTTTCAATATACACTCCATGCAGAACCCGAGTGGAGATAGCGGTGGGCGTCGAGTGGCTGCAGCCGTAACGTCTCTGTTTTGGCTGCTGGCACCTAAATGCCAACCTCTATCCTCGCAGCACTGAAGTGGAAACGACTGCAGAGTTGTAGCCACAAGCTGATGCCAGACAACTGTTAATGTGTCATATCACCCGAATTAAATCAGCCAGCAGTCTGATTTGAGATCAGTTCACTACCTGCACACGGTGGCTCACAGAAAAAAGCCGGCACGGAGGGACTCAAATCTGGACTCCTGCGACACTATTAAGATAACGCCCTCAAAATAAACTGCCGGTGTTAGTAAAGGTGACAGAACCCTGTGTGTCACCCTCCGAATCCGAGCTTTCCTAATTCATGTTAAGGTTACATGTGTTTGCCTCAATATTCTCTGCAGGGCTGAGCCTTTTGGAGGGTCATCAGATGGTGCTGTAGTCGGCTCTGAAAGCAGGAAATGCCACACAGATAAAGCTGCTGGACTACCTCAACCACAAACACACACACACACACACACACACTGACATTTCAAATCTCTGCAGTGAATCTGGGTGCCTGACCAAACAGTTGTGCTCAGAATCCAAGCCACTCCCCTGCCACTATACCAAACTTCCAGCCCTGAAACTCGGCCTATTCTGTCGTTTTAAATTTACTCACGCTAACGATTCAACACGTTTCATCTTTTCGTATAAATGGCACTGACAAATCGGGCGCATCAGGCTGCCTTTGGTGGCGACCCCCTCTGAGATTATCACTCTCTAATGAAGTCATTTGAGTCAGGCAGGCATATTGCGATCTCTGAACGACCAATCAAAACGCACCGGAGAGACTTTCTCGGCTCTGGCAGCACGGTTGCAACACGGTGGCAACAACAGGCAGTGATGGACGGAAGGAAAGACAAAGTGGGAAAAAACACACACACACACACAACAGTAGGGAGCCAGACAGCGTTTATCTGATCATAAATACATAAAGATAATAGGAGATAGTAATGAAGAAAAAATGGATCAAGCAAAAATGAGAGGGTGAAGGAAGCTGCTTCTTTTCTTACTCTGATGTATTCGTCCACAGAATAATATGACCAATGAGAAAAAAAGAAGAAGAAGCAGGAAGATTCTGACAGACAGAGACAGAGAAAGTGAAGCAAACAAGGGAGACAGATGTCAAAACAAATCAGATTCCAGTCCCTGTAACTTTGGATAAGCGAGATGGACTCGTCTTGAAGAAGTTACCGAAGCAACCGAGTCGTTTTCATTCAAAGAACTTCCAAATGCCAATATTTCGACGCATTGTTGACTGTGAGTCGCCAACATCCATTTGATTGTACCCATAAAGCTTTGCAGTGTAGAATCATTTCCTTTTGTCAATATTTACTCCTAGAGAGCTGCACTGTATTACAATTTAAAGAATGTGAAGACCCAGAGTTATATACATCCAGGTGTGGTCATTTGTTGGCATCACGATATCGACAGTACAGCATGTTTTTAAGAGATAAGTGCGGCGGGGAGAAAAACAGACCTGAGTGTGGGAAGGATGAGCAATAGGAGACACGGAAGGAGAGGAAAAAAAGAGTGAGAAATTCCTACTGAGCAATAAACAAACATCAAACTGTCCAGTTTAATGGCACATCTATGTGTTATTGGTTCTTTAGTAAATCAAACCGAATTTAGGCAACCGTGTAGAAGTGTCAGGCAATGATTTCCACAAAATATTGTGAACAATATTACATTTACAGCTGTTATTTGGCTAAATTTGATGCATTGATGATTCCTTTGTTGGTTAGAAGTGCATGAGTACACACTTCCTCTTGTTTTTAGGATGAACATAAATTGAAAAATACTGCACATTTATAAATTAATTACTTTCAATACACAGCTGGCATGTGTATTTAAATGGACAATAGGAGGAGATTTCCCTGTTTACAATAATGTGTTATCACTTAAGGCAACACTGGAAGTCTGCATCTCACAGAGAGGCTTTCAGGGACACAGCTGCTGTAGGACAAAGTACAACGTGCACAGCAGGGCTTTAGCAAAAGGCTAAATCTGCAACATAACATTACAGTTAAAGTCTAAGAAGTGGAGACTAAGCACATGATGGCATTGCAATATAACAATAATATATATGGGAATTGTAGCCAGTTATCAGTATTTTGTGAAAAAGTCTGCATCCCTTAGAGGGACAAATGTGTAAAGTTTTACTGATGAACCAACAGTTTGTCTGAACACCATTTAAACTTGATCTGCATAAAAGCAAACCATCAGACAAGGCGCACCGAGCAAGTCTGGCATTGGATAAGCAGAGACGGCCCACCTAGAGTCCCCGAGTGACCACAATTTGCTGCACGACTGACAGCTAGCAGTGGCAGTCTGCAGTGTCATGAGAAAAAAACCCCAAAAAGACACCCAAAGACAGACTGCAACTAAACAAGAAAAAGAAGAAAGCAAACAAGTAAGCAAGAAAACACATGAAATGAAAATGCGGTCCCATCGAAGAGGAAAAGTATAAATAACACACAATCGTTGACCAGCTACTGCCACACTTTAACGAGGAGCTCAGAGGGAGACGAGGGGGGGGGGGGGGTAAGCGGAGGGGGCCGCCGGGTTGCCGCGGCAACTGAAATTAAAACCCGGGATAACACGAGGAATGAAGACGAGCGGACGACTCAGGTGAGACACACAGAGACGCAGGTAACAAAGATTAATGGAGAAAAATGACCAGGTTGCCTTTTCATCCCGTGAGCGCTGCTCATACAATAATATGATGAACACACACGTCAACTGCTGAGGTGGCAGCAGCTCATTCAACGCAATACATGAAGAAACCATGACGTCATCGTTTAAAACACACACACACACACACACACACACACACACACACACGCACGCACGCTTGCATACTGGAGCAGGATTATTGGAGCTGTGTAAAAATTGCAGCCAAGATTAGATAATTACGTTACGGCGTTTAAAATAATTAAACTTCCAGTTATAAGTTAAGTTTATTGGTATCGCCCCGAATCACAGTGAGGCTTCCCAGCGCCCACACTATAAAAGATAAATGGAGAGGACGCCTTCCAACCTCAGACCATCACTGAAAATGAAGAAAAACTCCCACAAAAGCTTCATTAAGAAAGAAATAGTGGAAGAAACCTTTGACACAGCTACTTATCAGTTAACAACACACAATGATTTTTTTTACAACACTGATGAATTCAAAAACACCCATCTCTGAGCACTGATCAAGCACCTTTCTCGGGCTGCCAAGAGACATAATGCCAACTGGAGGCTGGCAGTTTGTAAGGTCGCAGTGTTAAGGCCCAAAATGTCAATATTGGTCCCGAGGGAAGGGATAATTAAGGCGTAAAAGATCTAAAAGGCTTGTCACATATGGCCGGGCCAGCTGTCACATCTGTCTGTTCACATTCACGCCGGTATAACAACCAGGGCCTGGACTAACGCAGCAGCAGCAGCAGCAGTAGTACGTAATGGCTGCAGCATTAAATGTCAGCTGACTGAGCTGCAGCCACACGGCTCGCACGAGACGGCACACGGAATGAGGAGAAGCCTGGCATTTCAAACAATATTTAAGCTTCCACTTCTCATTTCAGACGTTCACTCCCGTGTGGGTTGTCTCATAAAAGATCTAGGCTATTCCCTGTGGTTCTACTTCAGGCATCCCTAGTGTTCGGCGTTGCGGAACGCAGCGTTGCAGAACAGAAACACAGCAGCGCGGTATTTAAGAGGGGAAGCATTAACCTCTGCAGAGTTCCTGCAGGATGTCAAATAGAAAAGTTTACCCTTTCAGGTCAACACGGGGACAATCCCTCAGCAACCGGAGCACCTTTAGGGGCAAACCGTCAGCCGACGTGTCAGTGAGCAAGGCACTGAGCCGGCTTGCCTGCTCCTGTCCTCACAAGAAGAGTAACAGCGTTGCTCGTTTGTTCTATGGCGTCTATGGCGTAGTCGCTTTGTTGCATTCATGCAGTGGCTGCTTTGATGATAACCACATATAATTTTCAATTCAGCAGTAATCTATCAACAAGAGCCACGCGGCAGGCAAATTAGTCCAAACCTATCCAATTGCAGTGTGTGTCGCTGTAGCTCAGTCTTGGCTCTGTGTTTGCACCGAGCTCAGACTCCTCTTGTCTGCTCCTTTGCAGAGTTTGGAAAATGTCTTGAAAAAGCATTTTTACTGCATCTTGAGTGCAAGTTTGCCCTTGGCTCATTTTGTTTTTTGTTATGCTTGGCTTTTCAAGCATGAGTAACTACCGGCTATTGGATGTCAACATCCGTCTCCTTATGGCCATGAAACTGCGTTTCAGGGTCACTTCTTATAGATGAAGGTCTAACTCCAGACAAACTGCCTCGCAGTTCATTTGAGGTTCAGATTTAAAAGCCACCGCACTCGCCTGCCTACATGAAAGACACGAAAAGCTCAAGGGTTTACATTTCTTATTTGTTAATCTTGCCTGGTCAAGAAACAAACTCGCCCGAGACAAATTATTAGATGTTAACAAACATTTAGTTGATCATGTTTTATCAGACTTGCTCTCAAACTGTGCCATACATAGTCCTCTCTAAAAACACCCAACTAAACTCCTGCAACTCTCCACAGAGATGAGAAGTAGGTCAAAATGGCTCAAGTTCAAGTGGTTATGGTTATGGTTTATTTATGGAGCACATTTAAAAACAGCAATATTTGACCAAAGTGCTGCACGGTTGTAAAACAACATTACAATATATAAGAAGGCTCAATCTTCAGTCACTTCCATCATTAGCTCCGCAAGAGAACTGTGTGTTCAATTCTTTTTTTACCACTTACCCAATCGGGCAAGTGAGTTGCTACATTTACTAGCCCGACGCGGCATTTTACGTCTTCTTGAGGTTTCACACTGAGAAATGCGACGATGTGGTTGTGTGTGGCGGGCGGCTGGTAGAAGTGACTGACAGGTCAGGTGAGCGCCGCGGTCCCCTCGGGCGTGCAGATCCAGCTCCTCTGACTGATCTGAAGAGGCTTCAATTAACTGGAGCAGCCGAGTGTGAGGGAGGGGGACTGGCCCCCAGACAAGCCTCTTGACAGATTTTTTTTTTGGGGGGGGGGGGGGGGTTAAGATGAGTGGGACCCTCCGACAGCTCCTCTAATGCCCCCCACCAACTCCAAGCTTTCTCCATCTCCTCTTAGCTAATTACTAAGTATCCATATGGAGACACTTGTCACTGTGATCACAGCAAATTGGCTGGAACTGCAGGGTCAGCAAGGACTGACTGCCTTTCACTCGCGTGTACAGGCGCGCGCGCGCACACGCACACGCACACGCACACGCACACGCACACACACACACACACACACACACACACGTCTAGAAACTATTTTGAGTTTCCAGAGAGAACAGAAACGAATTCCCAAGCAGGAAATCCAATATCACAGGCAGTGACTCACATACAGTACATCTGCAAAAAAAAACATATTCATGTCAACTCTGCATAATGCTCTGTATGTATGATAATATAGAGAGGAGGTGATTAAAATATATGCCAGCATTTCTCAACAAAATCCCACACACACAGATTTAATTTTCATGGAGACATGCAGCCACGCTGACGTCAGAAGACACTGCCAAGTGAAACGCTCGTTCCACTTTGAATAAATGAAGGTAAGTCACGCTCCAAACATGTGGCAACGTAGAGAAAATATCTCAAGTGTGGAACTCTTGAAATCTCTCCTCTCTCCACCTTTTAAACCAAGAAGAAAGATTCACTTTGCTGAACGTTTGATGGAACAACGCGACTGCAGACAAACCTGTTCGCACCAGCAGGCCAGTGTGTCACATCAATAATTCACCATCACTTCGTATTTTCTCCTCTCAGCACACACACAAATGTGTGTCTTATGGCCTCTAACTGAATAGTGCGCTGTTCAGTCTTTTCATCTCGCCTTTTCTCCGGCTTTCTTGCTGTTCTTGCTAGTTTTACATTACCTAATTAGCATGGAAACGTTTTTCGGGGGAGGCATGAAACACACAGGCCCAGATAATTTCCCCTGTAGGATATAGTTTATTGTTCTTTTTTTATTTTTTTTGGGGGGGGCCTCTCATGGTAGCACATCCTCCATGCCTCCTTTTCTCTATTTTTTTGTCTTTTATTAGAACTGGGTGCAATTTCCACTTTCAAATGACGGCTGAATACTACCGAAAACTTCTTACCCAGCTGCCATTTGTATGATCAAGTGTCTGCTACCTCCTCTGTTCTCTTGCTGCTTGGTATTCCTCCACTGGTATCCCTCAGATCATCTGTCACCTTCATTCTTGTTGAAGGTTTGTGTGTTTCCTATTCAAAGCATCTACCTTATTTTCATTCTGGGTCATCAATTTCCTTTTACCAACCGTTTGGTAAAAGGAAATTGTTTTGAAAGACATGTTTTAAAAAGCAAAAAACAAAACTCAGTTTGCTGAAGAGAAACTACTGAACTACAACTTAGCAACATCATTATTTTCCATGACATGTCTGCAAAGTAGGCGACCGAAGACTTGAACGCCACACAGAATTTAAAAGAACACAGCATGTCAAACAAATGAACACGTAAATCAAACTGAAGACCTGTAACAACATTGGTTTGTATTGCCTGGGCTGCAGAGCACATGACAAAAGGGAGACTCCAATATTTAAGAAGTACAATAGAAACAAGCTAATTCAAGACTCAAAACACCTCAAATTAAACAAGGCCTTGGGTTAAAATATATTTGACCTACACACTGAATTTGAAGTTAAAAGCACTCATGTTTGCCACTAAAATTCAACAAATATATATATCATAGGCTGAAAGTGTTTCTCACACCCCCCTTATTGCAGACCTCCCTCTACACAGTGCAGTTCCTCATATTGGTAGAGTCCAATACCCCCCCCCCCTCCCTTTCTTCCCTCTCCTAGATCCTCATCCCATTTGGTACTCACCTACATCAAAGTCCCTCACACATCTGTTCCGCTTGCCGCTGCCATGACTGGCCAGCTGGACTCTGTCCATCAGGTCTGTCTGTCCGTAGGTGTGTCAGTATACTGCACGTCTGTCCACAGCCCGAGCTTCTTGGCAAAAGCTGCAAAACGCAAACAGCGGAAAGAATCAACAAGACTGTTGTGAGAGCGAGCGTGGGCGTGAGCCGGTGCCTTATCATATTCTTGCAAGAGACTCCTTGTCAAGTTGACTGTTTGTGAGCACATCTGTTATGTAGGAGACTTGAATGCAGAACGTTTTGTTTTTTTGGAGCTGGAGCGTGCGTGTGTGTGTGCGCGCGTGTGTGTGTGTGACAAGATATTACAAAGACATGTTTTATGAAGAGGTAGTGAGGTTTACACAGCGAGGCGGAAACAAAGTGGAACCGGAGCCCTCCTTATGTAATTACACCCGGCATTAAAACACTAATCCAAACAAACTGTATCTGGACTGTTTCCAAAACAGCAAACTGAAGCTAAGCCACAGGTGTGAAGGAAAGCCATCTCATTTCCACAAATCAAAGGACGGCGCTTATAGCAACAAGATTCAAAAGCAGGCTTAATGCTTCTTTAATACTTCTTGGGGGAATATTTACACTGACCCATAAACGTGGATACAAATCTTGGTGGTTGAATTCAGATGTACACGCATTTTAATGCAGCGTGTTAATGTAACGTATAAAAAGGCCCACAGAGGCCCCGATAACAGTACAACCATCTGACAGAACAGACCCACAGTGGCACTCAACTCTGGCGTAGAGGTAGACTCTGGCAGGCTCATTAAGAGCCTCAAAGTCCATTGTGTACTTGGGGGGGGGTGGGGGGGGCTCCGACACGGAAAAGTGCAATGGAACGGTCATTCAAGTCGGGATTCTACTTCGGAAACTCAGGAAAAAAATAGGGAAATGAATCCTGTTTAGAAAACCTTTGTAACAATGTAACAACATTGTAGCTACCGTCTCCACTCAGTAGATTTGTGCTTCTTTGCGAGCGTGTGGTAAATAATACATAGAGATGCCTGTAATTTAAAGACATTTTAAGCAGGAATATTGATACTAATACTCATTTGAGTTAAATGTATTCTATGCCAGGCTCACAAAGTACCAAACTGCATTTTAAAGCAGGCATGAATGACTTGAAATGACGGCAATAGCTACAGAAAAAAAGTGAGTTCCCCAAAAAAGTTAAATAAATTGTGACAAACTGAAACACTTACAGTTGGCCCAGATTCACTGAACAAAGAAGAGGCTACTTTTTACACGAAGGCTCTTTGTATTCACGACCAGTATCCAAACTGCCTGCGGGCTTTTACCTCAGACAGAGAGGAGATGATCTCCGTGAATGAATGAAATATCTTAAGAGCCACATGTTTACACGTACATACCAAGGAAATGTCAATCAGATGCATAAAACAGAGGTTGAGCCCTGAGAGAAATGCCAAAAAAGGAAACCTGACTGTGTAGTGTGTGTGTGTGTGTGTGTGTGTGTGTGTGTGTGTGTGTGGGCTCAGCACTGTCTGATCAATAGCTCCCCTGAAATGAATACGTGATCACTGACTCAACAAAGCAGCCGTTCACTCCAAACTTAACAAAATAGATGCAACCTGGATCAATAGGCCCCGTTTATTCATAGCAACGTAGTTTTATCAAACATTTCCAACAGGCAGATGGGATGCTGGCCATCCTGCCTTTAAAAACACCCCCATTCAGTACAATACATCTTATTTTATTGCTTTTGATTTGTGACATTTAGCAGACAAAGAGACACTGTTATTTCAGTAACCTTTTTTCCTCATGGTCCAGTTTCCCCTTTACATAATGCAGTTTGTAGAGTATTATACCATGGCTGAAGAGAAATACTGATACTTTCAGATAACTGCACAGCTTTGGCACAAAGTTTTATGCATTCAAACTTGGCAACCTGTAGTTTGAGCGTATGCTGCCTCTAATTGTAGCAGCAAGACAATGATGAAGGAAGTGATGAATCGATTAGTATAAAGATGTCACCTTAACAATGACATTTTCATTATTGAGCTGATGTATAACTGCGTAGTAGAATATAAGTAGAATATATAAAAATATAAGAAGGCAACCATATCTCAGAACCTCATTTCTGGCTGTAAATTTCGGCTGTTTTCAGCAAAGAAGCTCTAAAACCAACTGCTCCCATCAGGTGGACTAAGGGGGACATTTAGAAGCCAAAGAGTCACGTTTTCCTCAGAGGTTGGTGGAGAAAAGATGATAATAAGTCAGAGTTGTGTTCACAGCTTGTTTGTGCTGCCCCCAAGAGGATAAAAAAAAACAATTATTGCAGAACGAATGATATTCTGACCTATCACTTCTTTTTATTAATACTATCCCGATAGAACGATCAGCAACGTAACAACAATGTCCTCGACTTTAACATCTTCTTCCTTCCACATTTCTGTTTTTGTTTTACCTGAAACGTTTTTTACTTTCTGTGTCCAACACACACACACACACACACACACACACTGGTCAGAGGTGTGATAGTGGGTTGTGACCACAGGAAATGAAGTATGACCTGTAGCTTGTAACAACCCCATCAAGAGCTCAGATAAGCAGGATGGGAATCTGCCTTCCCGCCCTTCTCTCGTCTCCTCCGTCCCGAGTCGCTTGCCCTCCTTTGACTCCGGCAGTCTCAAATGGTCAGTTAAGACGAGGACAGACGACAATAGACAATCCCCCCCCCCCCCCCCCCGTCATGCCACCCCAAGGCCTGACTGGTTGACTCCAGCAGCGTCTGAGCATCAGGAGACAGCACGGCCCATGTGGGAAAAAGAAGAAAAAAGAAAAACAGGATGGAGCTGCCAGACAGGGAGGTGGGAAACAAAAATACAGGAGCAGGAAAAAAAAATGTAAGGTGGAAAAATGAAGAGCCGACAAGACACAGAGGGGGGGGGGCAGGATGAAAGATGGGTCGGTGTACAATGTACAACAGGCTGATGAAGTAGAGCGAGGAAGATAGAGAGAGAAAGTAGCGGAACAGCAGCGCAAACAATAGTCCAAAAGAAAGGACAGAAGACACATGAAGCAGAGGGCAGACAGGGACACGAGGAGATGGGGGGTACCCCAGAAAAATAAACCGTCAAGACTCAATTCTTGTCTCAAAAGAGGGGCAAAGAAAGGTGGAAGAAGAAAGATTTGCGCCGCCAGGGCTCCTGAAACCTGAACAGACTTTAAAAAAACAATATGTAGAAAGGAACAAAAAACGCCAGGGGGGCTACATCAAGTGCTTCACTACATGTGAAAAAGAGCCACAGAGGAAGAATAACTGGCACAATTAAGAGCATAACTGTCATCACAGCCAATCAACCCTGGTGCCGCCCACACACACACGGGCACCGAGCAACAGACCCATCACGAGGAGGGATGAAGGGCTACTAATTCCCCCCGAGCAAGGCAGCACTAGACTGCTAATAGTGAACAACCAGATATCTTAAGGGCGCAACAGCCACACAGCATCCTAATGCAACGGAAGCGGGAGTCACATGTAGACGATTCGCTCCATCAGAAACACGTCCCGTGGCTCCTGAGAGAAATACTGACATTTAAATATAATCCTGCTGACATGCAAATGAAGTGCAGCCAATTCCACAACCCGCATGTTCATCAGGAAGAAAAAATAGACGTGGTGTGTGAATCTGAAAGCAATCACAGGTGGATGCATACCCTCACTCAATGAAATACAAACTAGATTTAATGAGCTCATCCACGGTGACATTTCCTTTTCCATTTCTCCATCTTTTCCAACCATCATTCAGCCCCCCCCCCCCCCCCCCACCAACGTCTGCCTCCCTCCACCCTCCCTCCACCACCCCCCACCCCCCCACTCACTCGTTTCTTTTCACTCTAAATCCAGTTCTCTGCCTCCGTCTTTTTCTCTCTCTCTCTCTCTCTCTCTCTCTCTCCATCCAAAACAACAGCCTTTCCAGAAAGAGGGCCATCAATCTTCTTCAATGAGAGCAGAGTGCGAGGGAGTGCCAAGGCTGGAGCAGATTACTATCTCTCCTTACCACCACTCAACACTGGATAACATAAAGAAGGAGAGGAGAGGCAGGGAGGGTCGAGAGCGAGTCAAAGGCGCAATCTTTGGATAGCGAGCGGACACATTAGATATTAAAAGTCTCAAACAAACTTCCACCCCCTGTCAACAGCGGAGGCTCGTCAAGCAGAGGAGCACAGCGGCAGAATTTAAAATCTTTAATCCTAACTGGCAACTCCAAACCTGACCCGGGGTTTATTCCCACAGAGAGCTCTGCTAATGGAAAGACAGGAGCTACACACTGTAGCTTTCATCTCCTGTAAACAGCTGGATTTGGAATTAATTGGCCATTTTAATACATTTTATTAATTCATCTATTTTGATTGTCTTGATCTGTTCAAATGTCAAAAAAGATGATAAAAGAGAATCCACATCACCAGCGCCCCAAAGTCCACGGTGACCTCTTCAAATTGCATTTGAGAAACGAGCAAAGATGTATTCCTCGATAGATGATTAACTGTGGAGCTCTGAAGCATTTTATCAAATCTGCTTATTGAATGTGGATCCTTTCAAATCCCTTGCCAAATTTGAATTGATGTTAAGCTTGAAAAATCCCTCAAACTCAAAGAACCGTATTCACCTTTGGCCGAGAAGGGAGGCGCACTCCTCTGAAGGTTTGTCAGACCCTTTTATTTGATGTACATATATGTACAAACATGTACCTAAATTCACTAATACGTAGGATATTGCTGCTACTTGCTCAGCCAATCCAGGTATTTTAATTCACAGGAACCAACAGGACCCAAATTCCTGAAACAAAAATGGAGAGGGGACGTGATGGAGCACAATGTTTATTTACTTGAAAAGGCACTCCAACAGTTGTATGTGAATGTGTGATGTGCTAAACTTGCAGCGTCGTGATATTTAAAGTGTGCGAACGTGTGTGACAAAAACACGTTCGCACGCTGTGCGACACCAGCATATCCACATCCAAGTGTGTACTGAGCCCACGGGAGGAAGAGATGGGATGCACGGTAAAGTGTGGAGGTGGGATTCTAACACCAGCGTGGCTCCCTGAATCTCACCGTGTTCAATCAAAGGACACAACAAGACCACCAAGCCAGCTCTGACAGCTACATCCACGATCGAACATGATAGAGCTAATCGCCATGCAGCTTTCTTGCTGAGGAGAACCTTACATGGGGGAGTTTTGTCAAGGCATAATGAACTCTCCTCGCATTGTCACAGCTCTGGTGAGGAGGAAGGTTGAACTTAGAGCTGTCTGTAAAGCTGTCCCTGAGCAGCAGCAGCAGCAGCAGCAGCAGCAGCAGACTGGGGATCAGCGTAGTGTGGCTTCTGTTGGACCTCTGGTGGTGGCGGCGGCGGGGCTCAGCACTGGCGCTAAAGACTTTGACACTAACATAATCACTGGTAATTGATTCGGCTGGTGAGAAAAGGTATAACACGAAAAGATTAAAAAAAAAAAAAACATCAGCGGTGGTGTCGGCACAGCGCCGGGTCGTAATGTGAGCTGACGGGGGCCCGTCACACGAGAGGGGACGTACACGTATCATCCAATCACCATCGGCCCTGGACCCTCACAGCACCCTGAAAGGGGCTTTGATCAGCAGCGGGGCCGGGGACGCCACAGAGACGGAGGAGGAGGACGGACAAGAAGACAGGCAGCCTTCGCTGTTGCAGGACGGCCCTGAGAGACGATACAAGACGGGACAGAAGCAGCAGGGAGCATCAAAGACTAGCAGCCAAGGTTCAAACTACTAACGTAGCCTAAATCCTTGTCCAGTCCAACGTTTAATTTGCATGCGTGCGATTGTATTCAAACTTCATTTAGCTTATATTGAGTTCTGAGATCCTCTAACTCGATGTTTGATTTGATAAATAAAGTCTTCATCACTAAGAGGCCTTTGAACGCTGATATAAAGCTAAACATTGGTCAAAATAGAACTATTTTGATGCCAGATTCATTGATTGAGTCATTTATCAGGCAAACATGACCTCGTTCAGGCTTCTCCAATGTGAGGAGTTGCTGGTTTTCTGTGAATACTCAAGATCTTTGGGTTTTGGACTGTTGGTCAAACAAAACACGACGTTTTAAAACTTAAGGAAATGAAGATGGGCATTTCTCCCTATTTTCTGACATTTTATATAAAACATAGTCTACAGTTTGAACGACAATAAATCACTATGACATTAAAGAAGAATAAAAAGAATAAAACCAGAGGGTAGCAGATCGTCTGTGTTGACTTAAACTTAGAGCAGCAAACTAGAATAAATGCAGCCTGCGCAGAAGGTATTTATATCTGTATATTTGCTTTGCACGTGCAATAATCAAAACGAGAGCATAACAGTTCGCTTGTATTGCAGTTGAACTGTCGCTAATGTTCTCTTTAGCTTACAATGAAATGACCACTATAATACAATGGCCTTGTCATTGTCTAGAGTTAATAAAGACATTTTTAACCTGCTACACCTGTGATTTGAGCGGACCCCCGTTTCTTAACTTGGGAGCGCCAATTCTACTCACCCTCACAGCTTTGTTATTAACGTGTAATGGAGACACATGAGGTGAGTCTAGCAGCGGTGACTGGGTTGTGCCTATCCGCTGAGTGAACTGATGAAGACGGAGGGCTCCCTGTAGCCTTACAGTCAGAGCGCTGATAAATTGGCCAGCCTCCATCCTCCCCCCCCCCCCCCAACTGCAGGAAGGACGTGTGTGCATGAGAATCAGCATGGACGCCCGCTAGACCGAAACTGACAATATTAAGTGGCGGTGCCACAGTTTTCATGAACACAGAGAGGCCAAGAGGACCGAGGGGCAGGAAGGCCTCTATTATGTCACCGAGGAGTAGACATAAAAGGGGAGCCAGTCAGACTGTCTGAGCTCCTCGACACACTCACCTTTCCCCAAATTAAAGGTTGCCGAGTACAAACAGCATGAGACGGACGGACAAACACAGTTCCACCGTGTGCCCGCAGACATCAACACACCAACACACACATGAAAAAAATATAAGATTTGACAGACGTTTAAGAGAACCGCAGAAGATTCTTCAGAGGCAGACTGCAGGGGTGGGATATCTTTCAGAGGAGCAGGGGGCGAAAGAGGGAGGCTGAGGGGGAGTAATGGCAAATAAGAGGAGTAGCGAAAAGCCCCGGGCTGAAAATTGTAGGGAGAGAAGAGGAAGACTGGGGTGAGGAGTAAGTGAGGAAATGCAAATGAAAAAAGGCTGCCGAGAAAAAAAAGGGGAAAGAGAGGAAAGAGAGAGAGAAAGTGAGAGATTACTACAGGGACTGTTGGAAGAGAATCTGAGGAGCAGAACAAAGCTGACAATGACAAAATGTGTGGTGGGGAGAGCGGGAGAAAGGACAGGAGGAAATGGCAATGCATGAGACATGACGAGCGCGCGTCATGCAGCCTTTTTTTTGCAGCTAAAATGGGCCGCGTTCTTTCTCATATGTCCTTTAAAAAAAAAAAAAAAAGTAGCGCTGGAGGCTGCAGACATCACAGCACAATATGTCCCGAGAAAAGAAAAATGCAGGAGACACGGGTAATGAAAGGATGGAGAGGTGGCAAGAAAGAGGGAGACTTCTCATAAAAGGATGGAGATGATCCCCAAAGAGGCGGCCCATGGCGTCTGTTTGTCACAAGCCAGAGCCACAGGGAGGAGGAAGAGGAGGAGGAGGAGGAGGAGGACTTTAGGCAGCAGACTGAGAGGTAGCTCCTTCTCTCACCCTCGCGTTCCCTGGCCGTCCTCCACCAGCAGCTGGAGGCTAAACTTAAGCTCCGCCAAACAGCCACCGGGGAGCGAGGAGAGGCCTTGGAAAGGGGTCATCTCTCCAATCACCAACCACAACAAAAAACTCAGGGACGCACATCTGCATCATTAGCAGAGGAGCCATGAGCTCCCCCCCCCCTCGGGATGTCTCCCCACCACAGATCCCTCAGAAACGTGGCCACCACGGCGCCTGTGTGCACACGAGCATCCTTTCGCACAATCGCCACAGAGCCATATCAGCCTGCTCCTCATGAATATTCATCTGCCTCATTAACACTCAAGTGGGGAAACACAGCATATTGCATGAGACTCCCTTACTTGGACAGAGGACGAGAAATGAGGGGAGAGGGAAAGAAGAAGAGACGGGACACATGGTGCCTGTAGAGGAAGAAAAAGGGGGAGAGAGAGAGAGAGAGAGAGAGAGAGAGAGAGAGAGAGAGAGAGAGAGAGAGAGAGGAGAGACGGAGAGAGAGAGAGAGGAGAGAGAGAAAAGCCTCCTTTTCATTGCCAGCAAACTTTTTTTTTTTCAATCTCAAGAGTGGAGGAAGGAGGAGGAGGAGGGGGGGGTCCTATATTGTTCCGGCAGCTGATAGCCTCCTGTCGCTTCTCCTTTACGAAGCCAGACTAGGGCAGTGTGAAAGCAGCGTCAGCAGCAGGGACAGCGCAGCGGGAGCGCTGGGATGGGAATTACAGACCATTTTACCCGGCAAATCCTGCAGCAATAAAAAGCTTTAAAACAGCTGCAATTTCTCCGCTAATGTCTGGGCCGCTCACAATAACTGCTACACCGTGGGGGATAAGTGTGAATACACCTCGACGCGAGCTGCAGCCAGAAAAGACATTCATGCAACCCCCCCTCCACCCCCCCCCCGTCCCTCCGTCCTTGTTCTGTAACACAACACATACAGACGTACAAAAGCCAGGCTGTCTTTTACGCAGACACTGATTCCTCTACTACCACACATAGACAGAGGATTATTTTCTCTTTATGTTGTAATGCCAGCGAATCTTTTTAACAGCAACTGCCAACAGGGGAAATCTCCCGTCCTGCAGCTGTGTCCTCAGAGAGACACTGGAAACTGGAGAGACAGAAAGACTCCATTTCCTCCACTTTTTCCTCAGTGACTTTGGTGACTGAAACCTGACGGACACTCGGGGAGGAGGAGGAGGAGGAGGAGGAGGAGGAGGAGACGAGGCGATGCCCAAAAACTTTGCCCCACCAGAGTGCATTCTGGTCCTTTAAAGAAAGGGCACTGAATCCTGACAAAACCTGAGGTACAATAAGTGGACCGGGTCTCTGGAAATCAATACTGCTGCCTACATCAGGGGGCCTCCACCCAAAGCTATTTCATATTCCACCTTCTACACGCAGTTTCTGACAAAAAAAAAAAAAAAACTCCTTCAATTTCAGAACAGTATGAACTATTGATTTCACAGCCTCAATTCTTAACTCTCCCCTCCTCTCTTTTCCAGTCCCTGTAGCATTGACGTGCAGCTCTTTTCCCAAGGGGTGGTTGTTACCTGTGAACTCCATAATTTTAGAGCATTCAAATCCCTTACAAGTGGCTTCACTTCAATTGGTTTGGGACACGGTCCTTCTACAAGATAGGTTCTATGAATCATGAGGGCAACTAATGTCCTTAGATCTTCAAATATCTGTCATATATTACAAAGATGAAGACCACACTTTCAACTCTGTTTCGGCGTGTTTCTAATGTTTCACTGTTTAAATTGTCTGCGTGCTCTTATAATTTGCTTTCAGCAGACAGTACAGTACAGCTGCATTTTTTGGAATGAAAGGTGCTACATATATAGTTTTACGGTTTTTATTATCTAAAGATGCATCTAGTCAATTACTTCCATTTGTAAAAACCTGCCAATGCTCTTGCTTAAACAATTAGCAAAGACATTTCAGAAAAAAGTGAAAATTGTCCCTCACAAGTCAAAAATTGTAATACATTCAATTTACTTTCCAAAAAGATTTAGAAAACCAGCAAATATTGATGCGTGAAAAGCTGGAACCAGTGAATGTTTGGCATGGTTGCTTTGAAATGACCTAAGCAATCAACTAGTCACTTAATCGACTAATCGTTTCAGCTCCGTTATAATTAGCATTATATCTAATGTCACATCACTAACCAGGAGGACACATTGTCTGCTAAATTCAAAGAAAATGTCACACTATCACAGTTTAATGTGACAAATGAAATTTGTAAACATAAAATCTGCATTCAACAACTCTGTACGAGCATTTGAGACTTGGCTTTTGGGTATAATATATTATTCTCGCTGCCTTTGTACCTAAAAAATTCATCTTTCTCAAATGCCAAATCAGACAATATTTCAGCCATGACGAAGCTTGATCTGGCAATCAAACCGTTACGGTGAGTCGCCATTTTCCAGGCTTAAATGCCAGTTAATATCAGCAGAATTGGATCTGACTTTTGGGCAGTGACACTTTTAACCAACTGTGTGTTGTCATTAATTTCATATTCAGATGGCTTTCATGGGTCACAACTTGTGCTCAGCAGCCGGGGACCTGACCGGTTCAAAATCGCAGGTCCAAACCGAGCACGCGTGCATGCATGATTTAAATACATCTAAATGGCAGATGGCGAGAGAGAGCCGGCTCGTGTCTGGCTCCGAGACAGAAGCGGTGATGTAGGAGAAGCAGAGGATGAGGCCGCGCATTAGAGTGAAGGATGGCTTGGCTCGTCTTTAACATTACTTTTCCTCTTAAAAACATTCACTTCATCTGTGTCACTCCCGCTCTAAACTTGTTATTGGAAAATCGGATCGCTGGAAAACCATTCGATGCCGACGCGGTCCGCATCAGTCACACACTGACACACACACGCATACGCACAGAAAAATACATTTCATCCTCCGTATCCGAAACAGCCAATAGCACTGGCAGGCATTTGCGACCCCAATCCATATTTCAATTTCCCTCCTCTCATGCAAACTAATTCAATACTTGTTGCCTTCCCTCACAAGCAATCGGCAATGTGAGAGATGAGCTTCATTCTCCTGCTGCATCTATAAAAAGGCCCAATCAGAGACTCTTTTGAGCGGGCCTCTGCCTATGCCAATTATGCCTTAGTAGTCGTGCACACATGGGCCATTCTTGGAAGTAGCACTAAAGCGTGGAAAGATCGGTGCGTTCTCACTGTGCTGTAATAAAATGCAGATCACTTTTCTCCATATTTTCTGTACTCGGAACGCGTTCAGCCCACATTTAGCTACATTTAAAACTCATATTTTACATCACACACTGTCGGCGCTTAAGTCAAGAGCTTAACTACCCATGTTTTTAGACCAATTAAATAAGCATTAAGCTAACAGCGGGATGTCAAGTCGAACGAGCGTTTAAAATATGATATACTCTAATTCGATATTTGACCTTTAAAAGTGGAAATCAGGTTAAAACAAAATATCACATTCCTACATTCATCAGATCCCATTTGTGAACTTGTAAAAAGTCCCTCACAAAGCCACACGGAGAAATGCCAAGAGCTGGAGTCTGTGATGCCATCGGCCAACACTTTTTTTGGAAGTTATCCACCGACGCAGCTCCGGAGCCAGACCGGCCGTAATGACGAGCCCAGTTTTAGGGGAATTTCCGTATAGTCTCTAAATCAGGCTCATTAGCGGGGGGGAGAACTCGATTCATTTAAAGGTTCTACAATGGATTCCTGACGAGGGAACGATTCCCAGTGACTTTCCCCTCGCTCGCTGCTGTTTGATGTACTAACTGTAGCGCTTTTACACTGTGACGGCCTAGAAAAAGACTCACACATCTTGACACCCCCCCCCCCCCCCGCCCCCTGCAGCACCATCAACAAAGCAATTCCCGAAAAAGCACACAGCCAAAGAACCGAATATGAGCGTAAACAAATACAGTACATGGCTAGCTGAGGAATGGTGCAGTGCGGGCACATTTTATTCGTCAACATCTAATCTTCTTAATACTCTGAAAGTAATGCGCGCTATGGAGGACAGTATGTTATTGATCTCTACATTCACCAATTCGATGTTGTTGAAACAGGAAAAAGATGAGCAACGGTTGCTCCGGCTCAGGCGCCTGGCAACACTTTCCTCTCACAACTCTTTGGCCGTGTAAAGGGAGAAGCAGGCAGGTAATAGCGACAAATTTAGGGGCTTAAACGGCGACAGCTTTACGACGCCTGAGCGGCCTCTATGACTCCGTTCCTGTCAGATCCTATTAGCTTGGCGTCCGCCGTGTGTTTTCGATTGGCTGTTGGCCTATTCCCAGCAGTTACAGAAGCACCTCCCGTAAATAAACCAAATGGCTGCATCTTGTAGTGTATGAAGGAGAGGGGGGGGGGGGGGGGGGGGGGGGGGGGGGGGGGGGCTGAGCAGCTGGGCGCTTGTGTGTAAAGAACATCTGACAGAGCGGTTGAATAGTTTAATATCCGGCACCGAGCTGAACGGACACAGCCGACTAGGGGGAGAGTTTTGAAACACATCAGCCCTTAAGAGTTTAAATTTGACTAGTGCTTAAAAAGAAAATATGTAAGCGGCCAGGCAAGGAAAGCACTTCTAAATCAAGACAAGTGGTCTCATTCTGCTCCACACACACACTCTCCTATAAACAAAAGAAAAAGTGTGTCTATCCGCCAGCTGCCAGGTGGAGGTCTAAGGAAAGGCCACCTGTCTAATAACTGTTTTTGATGCGTACAGCTCAGCAATATGAAACGGAGCATCTGGCCCGTCCTTCTCAAACTGATCGTGTTAAGAGCTTGCGGATCTGTGTTCCTCTTATATAGAATTTATTTCAACCTAATAGGTTTTCCCCTTCCAAAACCAAAAAAAGAGAAGAGATTTGTGTTTATTAAGTCAACCAATCAGGGGCTCGTGAATGCCGTTTTGCCAACAACTCTCAACTGCCAGATGTCCATTGGATATTTTTTATAAAAGAGTTTAATTCACTCGTCGTCGTCGTCGAGCAGAAACTGAGAATTGTTTTGAACTATTTTGAAGTCACTTCATGAACCAAACACCCTAAGAGTGAAAAAAAACACTACAAAAATGAATTCTTGTAACAACTATTGAAATGCGATGCTTGGAAAATGCTGCGGCAGAATTAGTTTTTTTTTTTTTTTTTTTATGGCTTTGAGGTGGCCTTTGAAAAACATTTCATTGTGCAGATAAAAATGCTGAGCTGCAGCTCACACTGAAGAAAGGCAGCCCACACAATGAAATAGCCTATGTGGCATTACTTATTTTGATAATCAATAGCCTAACTATGATGAACTGCAAATGGTAACTATTAGTTGCATACAGTATATGAATAACACATCTTTAAATATACATTCTAATGTTTTGTTGAATGGGCCTTTGTCACAGCAGACGCAACATAAAGCATCACAACAGGAAAAGCAGAAGTGTCATTAATAACTGTAATGATGGCTTTGCTGTATTTAAGTCTATCAGTGATCATTACCTATTTTGTACAATATTACAGCATTTACAATATATGATCCCTGTGGTCAATATGTCTGTATTACTTGTGCTAGAAGGTGACATCAGCTCTTTCTCTGCGCTCAGGGTCATGTCGTTGTGTGATGACAGAGTTGTAGCAACAAAAAAAAATAAAACCTGTTGCATGAGGAACTCAAATGTTGAAAACGGCTCAGAGCACCGAGAAGGAAAGACAGCATTGTATTTCGCAGACGGAGCTGCAGCTTAATAAAACGTTGACACCGATAATGACCGTGTCACGAATCCCTCTTCACCGGCAGCTGTGTCAAGAATCTGTGTCAACGTGTGAGAGGAAGCCGTAAAATGAGAAGAGTTCTCTTTCAGATTCAAACACTCTTCAACCACAGACTGTTATGAATCAAACAAGACTGAACTTCCACACTGCTCCCTGCACATGCATGCAACTCCAGCACAGCTCAGCAGAAAACACTGTGGGAAAAACCAACTGCTCCTTTACATTTAGATGCACACAATACACAGCAGGACTTGTTTGGCCTAATACTAGGCCACTTGTTTCAAGTAACATTGTTATATTTTGTGTTTTATTATACTAATTCACAGTTGACTCATTTATGAGTTTATCTTTCCATGTCTTGTTACTTGCCTCTATTGTGAAAATAAGTTGTGTGAATTGATTTATTCTCTTATTTGGACATCTGTTTAGAATACTGTTAACTTGCAGGCAGCCACCACGCTGATATACACCAAGTTTCTTTCTCAACTTTACCACTATCCAGTGTTTCTATATTAATATTAATTACCTTCATTCATTCCTAAACGGGTTGTCAACTCAGTATTTATTGCCACAGCAATCCAGTGGTAAGTAGTGGTGGAAAGTAATTAAGTACAAGTACCAATTATGAGGTAATTACTCAAGTATTTACATTGTATGATGATGATGATGATGATGATGATGATGATGATGATGATGATGATGATGATACTTGATTTAAATAGTGATGCTTACACATTAGTGCACCACTAATTATAATCCGATAATATGATATACATTATTCTATTTTTTTACTTTTAGTCAAGTAAGAATGCAGGACTTTTATTACCATCAACATATATGTAAAGCACCAAAAACAAAAGTACTAATTATGCATTTCTGAAAAATGACTATTCGATTATAATGATAGACACATTAATGTGTACATCAATTTACTGGTAAAGGTGGGGCTTATTTGTTTTACGATATACATCTGGGTAGCTTGTGAATTTCAGTGCAGGATAAATAAATACTAATCGTCATTCAGAATAATTCCTCATTATTTATTTGTTGATTCTATTTGGTTTTAATAACCTGAATTTGCAAACTCACTATTTGGCAGGATGCTGACCCAGACGGGGGATACGGCATCACACGTCCTCTTATGGTCGGCGCATTATTTTGCATGTGCTAGTTTACATTTTAACACAATTATTTTTTTATGTCACACAAATATACAACCAACAGACGTTGGTATGACATAGAAAATTTGAAAAATTAAAAAAATTAAAAAAGCTGCCGAAAAGTCCGAACCAGGATTTTGACAACACAAATAGCAAACCGTAGCCGTTACTAACCTGCTAATATTAGCCAGCTAGCGGCCAATTGTTAAGCTCTGTAAAAGTGCTCCCAGCTTCAAAGCAAGCCCAAACTCACGTTTAACGGGGCAGATAGCATAAGATACGAGCGTTACGTGCAGGACCAGACAACTGTGTAGCTTAAAAACTCACCTTTGTTTCGCTGTTCCAAGAAAGGAATAAAGGACTTTTGACAGGAGTTGTCACTGCACTTCCGGGTTAGACTGTGACGTTTTCAGACGCCCACCAAGCGGCTGGCCATGCTGGAATTGTTTTGGTTTATGTCTCTGGGTGTTGCACTGGAAAATAAATACATTCCTTACTTTAGCTGCCTATATTTTAACCCCTTTTGCTAGTAATGCTCGAACTGTGATTCATTGTGTTTCATTTCAAGCAAAACCTTAAACGTCTACAGCAGTAAAATGCAGTCCTTCACATTCATGCAGCAGAAATATGAATCCAAAAACATCATATACAGCCTAATAGTACAACACTGACAGGGAGTTTTTAATGAGTACTTTGATTTGTAATACTTAAAGTAGGCTACATTTAGCTGATAATACTTACATGCTACTTAAATAAGCTTTTGAATGTATAGGGCTTTTACATGTAGTGGAGTATTTTCAGAGAGTGGTAGTATGTACGGACTTGAATATGTCTTCCAATACTGCATTTAACACTTTATTTCAGTGGGGCCTTAGTTTAGTTTAGTTTGATTTTAATATTACTCAAGTTAATTAAGATATATAACTGTATTGATCCCGTCAGGAGGTAAATTTAGCATTACAGTGAGAAATAGACCAAAGAACAGCGTTGGAAAAAGTATTTAGATCAATTAGGTAGTAAGATGACAAAGGCACTTTAAACTATTGAATGTAAAACTACTCATTGTGCAGCAGAATGGCCCTTGTTGGAGTTGTATTGTTTCATTATTCATGCATCATTGTGTAAGACATATTTTATTATTGGAGGTGAAGCTAAATTGATATTGTTGTTCAACATGCAGCAATGCATCATACAGAGTACGTGTACTAGTTCATTTTCACAACTCCACAAAAGTAAATAAGAAACTGGATATAGACGAGTAGAAAAAATACATACTGGAAAAAATAAGCTTTGTCTAGTAAATTACACGACACTTGCTAAAGTGTGAATAAATGTAATGTAAGATCAAAATAAAAAATACTTAGTGAATGCTTAGGGAATGCTTCAATTAGTCAGTAGACTAATGAAAATATTAAGTATTTGGCTGAAATTGTCACAAGTGCAAGCGAGAGTGACAACAAGGGAAAGACCCAAATGCAAGGCAGCAGGATGATATCAGTGGTTCATTCACGTTGAAAGGCTTAAAGGCAGGCACAGGTGGCTCAAATGCAAACACGAACCATGACGAAGCAACATACAGCAACTATGATGATCTGACATGGCAAAAAATGGAAAGAGACCATTTTATGAAGTGAGAGGCTGTTGAGGGAATAAGATGCAGGTGAGGAGGTGATGGGGAAAAGGTCAGGCAACTGCAGAGCAGAAGACGGAAGTGGGAGCAGGTGTGTCGATGGGTGGGGCGGTCAGGTGATGGGGAACTGAGGGGAAGTCTGAGGACATCTGGTGGATGGATGGAAAATGGCAAAATAGAAGGGACCTGGGGAATAGGGAATGGAGAGGAGGGAAAGAGAGAGACGGACTGCAATGCAAATGTTTCTCATATGTTTAAAGCAAATTGAGACCATCTATATATCGAGGCAATTCCATGATTAGGCCTAATTTTCGCTCGTGAAACTCAAATTACCATGATGTTGAAACTATGTGCACATTAATGTGTGTCCAATGTTATACCTCTTATTATGCGGAGGACAAAATGTAGCCACACATCAATGCTGAAGACATAAAGTCTATATATATGTATTTAAGCAAGATATAGGAGGATATAGGAGGTAATGCAACAAGCAATTACAAGTGTACTGAGAATAATACAAAACATAAAATACTTTGTTTTTCAGCTTTACCGGTTTGATGATATGACTTGAAAAGATGTGCTATAATAAGATTATGATCTTGATGCCAGCATTTAAATTGGGCATGAAAAGAATGGAGTGCAGGCTTGTTTATGTTGCAGATGTGAGTAGGCAGTGTTGCAGATATTAAGTCACCACATGTGGGTAGCTGCCCATGTAGGGTAGCTTGGCAATTTCACAATTTCATAAGATATCATAATATGATTTCCTCTTTTGAAGATTTAAATCACATTCAACCAACTTCAACAAAAGCACTCGCGGTTCGCTGTGATGCTCATCCAAAAGGTTGTCTGGTGGGATCTTTAGTTGAAAGCAAAGCAAATTAGAAAGATAAACAAAAAGGGGAGAAGAATCTGGCAGTTGAATAAAGGGAAGAAGATAAAAGTTGTTATGACACCTTGATTGTTTTCTTCTCAGGAATGTTTGATCTCTTGAGGAGCACGGTGCTGCACGGATGATATCGACAAGATCGAGGAAGAGGAATTAGCGCCTTTGTTGTGCGAAACTGTTGCCCCACCGTTTTAAATTGCATACATCTGCGTTGACATTCTGTGTTTGCTACTCTGGTATTGGGAATAATAATCTTGTTTCTCATCGTGTTGTTGTTTAATGTACAGTGCATCCCTACATGATTCATAACGTGGACTTTTCCCAGCTGGTGGGATGTTTCAGCACATGAAATTGTATTATTGTGTGACAATCCCAGTTTGCTCCACAGGTCTGGCACCGTGTTCAGCCATGGCTCAGCTCTGGAGTTTGATGCAATTATAAATAAATAAGCATGTGGTCGGCAAGAAGACAGGGCCCTATGGGGACGAGCTGAGAGAAAATAGAGGAAGTTTAATTAAAGCTGCAAACCACACTCCCACACAGGCACACACGGTAATATAGACGAACCAATAAACACAAGCTATGTGTGCTTGTGTGTGCACTTCACTTGCCTTATCGTATGTCTGCGTGTGTGTGTGTGTGTGTGTTACAACTATACAAAAGAGGAAATTGTGTGAGTGTGCGTGCAGTGCGTGAGTATCTACATGCGCGTTTTTGCTATTGTGCCTGCATCTCAGCATACATGTGTCTGCAGGCAAAGCGATACAAGAGGAGGGAAATGCGAGTGTCGAGTAATGCCGTGTTCAGGCGAGGTCCTCCAGGTTTCTTCATCACACAGGTTACCTTCCTGCCGACGGAGAGAGAGAAAGGCGTTTTGTGTGAACCCGACAATCACACTCTCGACACCGCCAGAGTAAAATGATTCGGTGTATGCAGCTGTGTTTTTTTGTTACATTATTTTCTGCAAAATGATTGAACTGCCAGTCTCCTTGTAATTACCTAAGGGGTGAAGGCAAAGGCACAGCCAGTAAAAGGCTGATGAGGGAGTATTGAATTTGCACTTCAATTAGAGTGCTTATAAAGTGTGGATTACACAAGGACTCCAGGGCCACTGCTCTCACTCAATTACCACAGTGTACTATGGGAGGGACAGCAGGCAGGAAGGGTGGACAGTGAATGCATCACCGCAAAGCAGCAAGGTGGCTGGGGAAGACACGGAGAGAAAAATGTATGAGATGTCGAATGTTGGTGCGGTTCGAGTCAAAGCTCCAATCGGGACGGATCCATGCAAAGGTAAGGACAAACAACTGGAGCGAGGGCAATCCATGGGTCTCCCTCTCCAAGTGCTGGCCTTGGATTCAACAAGGACATCCGCAAACATGCAACCATCTGAGGTTTTTAAACTTTCCCGTCGCTACGTTGATTTGAAATGCCTCTGTATGTGCATTCACTTCCATTTTTTCTGTCTTGTTTAAACAAGTCCCTTTCAAGTTGAAGGGGTTATACAGAGGCATCTGTTCAAAAGGAGCAAAAAAAAAAAAGAAACAAGAACCTAAACAATGTGTCTGAGTCCCTGAGTTAATTCTCAAATGGATTATTGAGCCAATGAGTGAAAATCACCGGCCATTTAGAGTGGATTTGTCTGCGAGGCAGCGATAAACGACAGCTCGCTTTTCTACTACGGCTTAGCTCCTCGATTCTGACAAGGAGATGCTTGAAGGACATGCTTTTACAGTAAACAGGCCAATGGCAATGAAGGGAAAAAAACGAAAATTTCAATTTGATTTACAGCTTGGCTGTACATAAAGGCATTGTGAGCTGATATGAATGTGAAAAATGAATTGTTATAGAGCCTTGTGAAGGGTTCTTGATGCTTAGCCGTGATGTTCGCATGATGCACAGTGTGATTTAAAAGTTTTCAAAGAGAAAATGTGCAGAAGAAAATCTGAAATAGGAAAAAAAGAGTTTTATTATCTTCCCTCCACCTCTGAAATCACTTTTACAGTATAATACGTTGGGGGCTGCACAAAGGCAGTGTGACAGTGTTATGCTGTAATATAGGTTCCCTGAATTGAATTTGACAGTGTTATAAGATGTAGCTTCTCAGTTACGTGAATGCAAAGCTCATGTTAATTGGATATGTGGATAAAGAAATAATGGACAACCTAATAGCTTACTGCAAATTGAGGATTGTGTACGTGCACGTTCCTTTAATCTCCCAGACACCAGCAATTTTCTGTCTGTTTAGATCATCTCCTTGCCTTCTACCTTTCCCTCCCTCACTCTCTCTCTTTCCTCATTGCTACTGTCAACAAAGAAAGTGCAGGATTCCCACAAGCCCTAAAGGAATCTCTCACACTGCACTCACATAATCACTTCAGACCCGGCTGTTTAGGCCGACATCTCCACTGGGACTTACCAGCCGCTCGCTGCAGGCCAAATCAGACCGCTGAGTAAAAAAAATCAACTGCAACAGTGAGACAAAGAAGTGCAAGTCAGACAGAGGAGCGTGACCAGTCTGAGAACATCAAGCACTTGTCTTTTTTGGTGGCTGAATGTCACACTCTCCTCCTTCAGTAATGGGATGATTCGGTGCCCTCCTGTATGAAAATGATAGATTTTAAGAGGCCTCCTTTGGGAACGCAATATACACCCGCGAATTGTGTATGAACAGTGTCGGCAGGTCAAGCATGAGTCTTTCACCGCCATACGACCAGTTTAAAGTCCGTCATCCTTTTCAAAGACCAAATGGGATGCAGAGCTTCATCTGCTTATATCAAAGAAGCTGGGTTTAATGACATGTTTAATGACTCCTTACATTGGCAAATGGGCTTTATTTGAAATCTCCAGCACCGTCAGAAGGAAGCCTTTTTCTCCTCCAATTAGAGGCATCCTTTGGAAGACAGAGTCGCTGTTCTAAACGAGGAGCATTTTTTTCAAAGATTGAGAAAGTAGAGCTGTTGACGCTTGGTCCCTCGCTAATGTCAGGCTCGAGCAGGCTGGAAATACATTAAACTATAAAGGTGGGGTAATATTTTCAACAGTGGCAGGCAGCGACTGAAGCCTCATGGGATGCGACGGTTCATGAAAAAGAGAGTTAAATGCATCTGCTGGATTAGACTCAATCTCCCCCACTGTATATTTTATGGTTGGAATCTTCAATTCACTTTTCATTGTTGTGAATATATTTCCACTAATTCTTTCGACACTTTTTTTCGCGGAGTCAAATTTGCTTTTTACCAACGCTTGCAGCAAAGGTTAATGATGTTCATAGATGCTGCACTGAAAAGTTGCATACTTGCAGATGTGTTGCTCCGCATTAGGCAAATTGTTGTGTTGAACATTCTTGCTCTGAGCGTATTTTGCCTCAGTGAACCAAATTATTAATAACTTAATTAACAACTACAATATGAAAAGTGTGAGACACATAACCAAAATGAAAGAGGCTTGTTGTTGTTTTTTTCAGAGGCTGAGCCATGCAGCTCAATTTGACTGACTCAAAAAGCTAATTCCCCTCCAGCATTGACTTGCACAGAAACATTTGCATAGTAAAGGGTTGGAAGCTGAAAGTTTTTCCAGGGTAAAAATACGTGAAATGTGTGAAGACAGAAGTACACAATAAGATTCAACGTCTTGAAGACTTTTAAACATGAAAAAGCTGAATCAAAGATCAAACACATTCCTTTAAACCCGAAATTGTGAAGGGCTACTGTTCTCCTACACAGTTGATGAACTCAGAAGAGACAGGGAAAACATACACATAACACATGTGTTCATACACACGGACTCAAACGCGAGAGGCGCGTCAGGATGCCAATAAATTGCCAATAGAATCTCCAAATAGCAGCCTGATACCTTCCCCACGATTCGACTTAAAAATGTTGCTCCAGCACGGCGTGAGGAAGTTCAACTTTTTCGCAAAGCTGCATAAATAACATATGATTTAACAAATCGTATACACCTGGTAACAACACACACATACATTCAGCTATCTAATTGCAGGAAAGCAAATACAAAACCTTCAGGAACGGCAACATTTTGCAGCTACAAATCATTATTCAAAGAGAAATCATTAAGATCAGTGTAAGACATGATGTATTACATTTACTCAAAAGAGGCGCTCATCTGTGTCTTTCAAACCGCAGTCATTAACTTTAACTAAAGTAGATTCAGAGACAGAAAGGACACTGGCTGTCTTTCAAGTCTTTGACACGCTTGGCTCCATTTCAAACGTGTTGCACTATCACTCTGTTTCTAATTCAGGAGATAAACAAGGACATGAAACAAAATGCCAAAAAAGTCACAGCATGAAGAACAAACCGAACAGCTTTCGATCACCAGACACTCCATTTGTCATTTCATTTAACCACTTCATCTCTGTCCTGATGATGTATCTGTAAAGGGCTTCATCTGTTAGATACAATCGCATGCTCACTGACCAGCAGCCACAGCACAGTACAACACAGCCTTATCCGTCTTCCTAACACAGCAGGGGCATAATGACCTCGTGCCACAGGTCGAAACATTTTTCTGTCCTCCATTCCCCAAATGAGGCTGCCTCTGCTCATTAGGGAGTCCGCGTTTTAAAAACACAGAAAAACAACCAGTGCCGTGGCCATTAAAGATGCCATCGACTTTTAAATTAAGTCTCATAAAGGGCCTATCAGTGTGAGGGCGGTAATGTACGATGGCGTAAAGCCAATTCCATCCCATTTCTGTGGTCTTTGAGGCCTCAACAGATCTGTTCTCATTTCACGCTATTAGAGAGGGTCTGAGACTGTAGCACTTAACATCTCAGCAGTCCCGGGCCTAATTTCTCATCATGTGCCATAATCCAAATCCACCATTTCATATTCTTTTAACCCCGACCAGCATGGGAAGGAGAGTATATTTATAGAGCACCTTTAAAAAACACACCGGCAAGTTAAAATTGCTTTACATGTAAAGCATCACAGGCCTTTAAAGTGGCTCTAATCAGCGATCATGTGACTGCTTTTTTTTTTTTTACAGACAAAAAGATCAAGGTATTTCCTCAGGAGTTGGTGGAGAACAAGACCGTGTGTTCTGTCTAGCTTTTTGGGTCAGGCTTCACATCTTCAGACATTTGTCCCACATCTGTGGTACATCCTTTAATAAGCTGCTTCCAAATGTTTTTTTGGGATTCCTTGCAACATGTAAGCAAACTAGCCCCAGACAACCTGAGATGTCTGGAGGGTTTGTAGCACAGAAGCAGGTCACAGATGAATATTTTGCCCCTTAATATTTTAGTGCTTTACAAGTAAGAAACACAAATAGTATTTTACAGTGGAATATGTCCTTTGACATACAGGTAGCCTGTGCAGAGTGCAGCGCTCTGAGAACTGTAGCGTTGTGCTTTGCTTTCTTAATCTGAGTACATACTCTGCTGTCTGGTCGCTGTTTTTTAGAGAGAGCTGTGAAGACACATCCAATGGAAAATAAAACCATGAATAGAAGTTTCATTAGTTTTACTTGGACATAAATCCTTTGAATCATGCTTTGTTTTCATGGTGATATTCTAAATGTGGTTGTTCAATTTTAGGTCGGAGTTAATTACTGCTCCAAGCTTTGTGACTTGTTTTTAAGCATTTAGTTTTACAGCATGGTACAGTTGATAAGATGTATCTTTTTTTTGCAAAAGAAATGTTCAGTGTAAGTGTCAGAGACACATGAGTGAGATTGAGATCAAGACAAAAATGCATGACCTGGATTGATTACTTCAGACTCCCAGCCACCAAACAGACTTTGAATCCTTCCTCTGGTTCCCTCTGTGGAGGAATCATCCAGAAGGGAGGCGGTGTTGGAGAACCTTCACTCACCTCACACATGGGGCAGGTCACAGTGACCTCAAATCTCCTCAGATAAAGTTCTTAAGAGCACTGGGGCTACCAGGGCGCAGTCACAAGAGGCGACCTCCTTATCTCCAGTCGGCACAAGATACCACATCAAATTCTACATCCAAAGGATCTTACAGAGTCCAACTTTCTGCATGGGGAGAGTGTTGTGGGACGGTACTGCTGCAAGGAAGTCCATGAATGAAACTGGGTCGGGTTCACTCTCAGATTTCCAGGATGCAATTGTCGGATATCATGTCAGACTGCCAGCGTATACTATTATGTATAACTTTTAACATGATTATAATCCTCACAATAACCTCATGTTTTATTTCAAGTGTTGATGTGATACAGATTGCTAGTGCAGCTCAGCTCATGGTTCTGGTTTGGAGGAGTCATTCCATCCATAGCCGCTCAATGATACACGAGCTGAGCAGCAGGTAACAAAAGCGGAGTTTGCAGCCCAAACCAGGGTCTAAAAGAGAAAGATTTGACATTAAACTCTAATTCGGCGCCTATATGTTGCTCTGTCTTCTGCTGGATGTAGAAGTAACGTTAGCAAGAGGTAGCACACATTAGTTGTAATGAGTAGAGAGTCTCTCTTCCCACATTGATGTTGTTGACTGCTATGCAGGATACAATGTGCGACGGTATGGCGTTTGACCTCTGCAACTCATTAAAAGAGTTGTTTTCTTTGGAGAGTACAGTATGTAAATAGTTTTACAGTGCTTTGATGAACACATGCTGGTACGCTCTTTGAACCAGGCATAGAAAGTGAGTCAAGCTTGTGTTTTGCTCCCATATATATTTGGAAAAAAGAGTATGGAGATTATGCTCAACACACTGTGCTGCTCCACTAGTCAAAGACCTTGATTACGGTCCCGGACATTATCTTCAACCAATTGCATAAAGGCAGGAGAAAGAAGGTAATGGGGTTGGCAATATAAATCAGTGCACAGGAACTCTATTATTGGTAAAGTAATAGGGACCGACGTTGTTTGTAAGCTTCAGCTGTTTGCTTAATTGCAGATTTATGAGCAACATTGGCGCTCATTTACATATGTAAATTCTAAGCAGGCCAACAGAGCTGTTCTTGGCAATGCTTCTGTTTGCCTGCAGGAGGGGGAAAAAAGGGGGCTGTGTGGCAAGAGAAAGAGGGAGAGAGATAAACAAACAGATGGAAACCAAAATAGAAAAAGGAGATGGAAGGGATTGTTTAAGAAGTGATGAGCAGAAACGGAGGCACAGCTCTGGGGTGAAGTGACGGCGTTGCAGAGGTGGTGGTTGGATGACGAGGAGGGCTGCTTTGTCAACACGAGAAGCTCAGTGTTTCACCTGATAACGCAGCAACTGTCCTCACTTTCCCCTACATACGGCAGCAGTCAGCACGAGTATATAGAAAGACACGGCGCTCTTTCCTGTATGTTAAAGCAGAGAGCGCCCCTACAGGTCGTCTGACAGGGTCCTTAGGGGCGAATTCCCCGCTACGTTCAAGGACTCTCAGACTCACACTGATGTGCTCAGATGTGCACAGATGCTGCGGTGACTGAGACTGTGATCCGCTGGCATTAGTGGCACTGTGTGTTACTAATTCATATAGACAGCTGGGGACAGTAGGAGCAGGTCCCTAGTGCTTCACGCGCCTCCAGACAGCATGCCGTCAGCTAATATCACCGGGGCAAGTGTGTGTGTGTGTGTGTGTAGTACAACTGAGGAAGAAGGCACTTCTCACAGGCCATGAATGAGAGAGCAGGACTTTGCAGCCATACACACTTTGATCCTCATTGTTCTAGTGAGACTTCATTCAACAGGGAGAGCAGGCCAGCTATGGGAACGTGCAGAAAGAAAAAAGTTCAGAGTTCAAACTCACCCATCTGAGAGAAAGGAGAAAAATCAGCTTTGTTTAAAGAAGAACTTGGCAACATGTGACAGAAATAAATACTCATCTTTTCTCGTCTCGTCCCTGATTATGAGAAGCAATTTGCATGCCTGATTATATCAATCAGCAACAGAGATGATATAACATAAAAGTGATTCAACCTATTCCCACTTCATGAATACACATTAACTCTTCCAACCATCCACTGTCTGCTTAGGGGGAAAACTCTAGTGTGCGGGAACTTAAGCATTTTACATTTACTGTACAGCTCGACTGAAATATAATCGAAGACGAAATGGATCGAGTCCTGACCGCAATATCTACGTATATCTAATTAAGTGATTCTAATTGCAATGTGCTTTTAACTAAACTCAGTTAAAGCCAGTAAACAGGATGAGTTGAAACCAAGCCTCCCTCTCAGAGGCCTTTATAATCATGGTGCTACTTGAAGCAGCATCAAGACACGCTGCAGACCGGGGGAATGAAAGCCAGTTACTGATATACAATTAATGTGACTTGGCAGCTGAGCAGGCCTGTGTCTCTGGTCAATCTTTACCAATCGTTCCCTCTTTCACACATGCATGCACATGCACACAGACACAAAAGGCAGGAGAAACATCAATAGCCTTCATTGCCACGTATTCTCACTTTGCTCTCCTCCTGTTGACAGACTCCTCCTCTCTCCCTCTGCTGATCTTCCTGCTGTCCTAATTCATAGATCCTCCCGAGGAACCATCAAAGTGCCTGTAGTATTACCATTCTCTTTCTGCTGCCGTACTCGCTCGTTTTACCCCTTTGTGCACACTGTTTACACATATGGTGCAAGGAATAATAGTGGAGGTTGAGCAACAGTCCAGAAATGAATCCCACTCCCAGATGGTGAAGAGTATAGAGTGTGTTTGTGGATTCGTGCGAGTGTGTGTTTTCACATTCTTTTTCTTATTTCTCACCACCTCTTCTCTTCAAAGTCGCTAAAGCTTTTTTGTTTGGAGCTCTGTGTGGGAAAAATGACCAAACGAGTTGATTACACAAGAGTACGATGACGAAGGAGCTTCACACTGCATGTTTGTTAAAGGGGAACTCCATCAATTTTACACATGAAGATTGTTTTCAGGTCTTAGGAAGCACTACTGAAAAAAAAAAAGAAAAGTTTTATATAAAGCCTTTTTCCGTCTCCAGAGGGAGTTTCGGAAAATGTGGTAAATTGCCTTAAGTGATTACTTGAGTCAGCGTCAGATGGAACTGAAATGAAAAAAATCTGGACGTGCAGGCTGCATTTGCTGCTAGCACAACACACTGCAATCGCAGACTGAACTGTCGGTAGTCATGTTGCACCGTGGGTAATGTAGGAGTCAAGGCTTAACACTGAAGAAGAACACGTGGAATAAAAAAAGTTGATACCTTTGGTTCTGCTGCACTGGTTTTGATCAATTTGAGTCCGACAATCTTATAGGAGTGCAAATTTAAATTGGTGTAGATCTCTTTTAAGGCCAAAACTAAGGCACATTTCCTCCTAGCAGCTTTCAATGTGAAATGGAAATAAAATCAGTTTCAGCACCACGGACAGCTCCAGTCTGTAAATTGTCAAATGCCAGCATAAAAAGAGAATTTGTGCATTTTATTGGGTTACAGTTAGGCTGCAATGAGCATGTTAGGCTTCTACAGACACACGTTGGTCTTTGAACGCCTACAATAACACATTCCCTCTTTGAATCAATAATCCAATATGTTCAGTCAGAGATAACAGATGATCAGAAGATAGGTACTACGTGGTGCCAAGAGGCGCCTCCATCACGCTTGGCTCACACATTTCAAGTGAAGAGAGGGCCCGCCAAAAAGCATCTCCTGGGACTGCCAATCACCTCCAGTAATGATAACACCGGAGATAAATGAAGGCAATAACTAGCAATGGGATTAGACCTCTTATAAAAAGTGTGAATGAGGGAGATTTGGGACATTTGTCTCCTCCACAACGGTGCAAATCGGGCAACACAGTGCAGTGACAGCAAGGGTGAGACCGTTTTTTAAATGTGCCATATTTATTTTTCGTAAACAGTATGTGTATTTAACAAACTTAAAGCAGACGGAAAATGTAAAATTTCATTATTTGAGCTTATCTAGATTACCGTCAGTTGCTTTCTATAGGATGTCTGTTTAGGAAATCAATCATTAATAATATTTCACCCAAACATTTGAGCTTTCCTGACACAAGAATTGTCCATATGAGCCTCCAGTGTTTGTCTACATATCAGCTGTTGTCAGGTTTTGGAAGCAAACGTTCCTCTCTGACAGCCTATTTTCACGCCATGTAATTTATTCTTTCTGTGCTTGCTGTTACCTGCAGGAGAGATCAGACGCTTTAGAGCATCTATAATAGTACCATGTGCTCATAGAAGAGTGTTATCACACCTTGAAATACATATTTCCACCTCATTTAACTGCCACTGATTTTAGGGTGTGGAAGCCTGTCACTTAACATCTATTACTCTGGTGAACATTATCCAAGGTTTTTGAAAACTTTATGGTTAATTGTGAGAGTGAACGAAATAATCAGACTGTTTTTGAGCCATTGATTTCTTTACGATACATCGTCAAACACAAACTGCAATGATTGCACTGTAATGAGCAGTGAGGAATTGATAAATACATTATATATATGAGGAATGCACACACATAGACTTTGAGTCCTCATGGAAGGAAACCATTTTATTTCATTTAATAAAAAAAAAAACATTATCAAGGGTTTGTCAAGAAACAACCTGGGTCATCAAACAGAACCCAACAGCACATCTATTAAGGCTAATCATCGTGACTAGATGGACATTGGGGTCCATGGAGAGCTGAGATTAAACCCAGCAGGCACCAGAGATAAACAATTTGCAGCACTGAAGCTAATATGCAGACAAGAAAACAGAACAAAACAAGCCTTTGTTTGTTTTTTGCACCGATCACTCGTTCGTCTCTTTACGTGACCAGTGATGTTTTCAGATGATGAATTTACATTTCCACAGTCGAGCTGTTTATTACACAACTGGGACACTTTGAGTACACTATGTCTTCACTCCAAATAAAAGTTAAGCATGTCTCGTCAATTCCTTTTTTAATTTCCAGTTGCGTTGTGGAAGCACGTTTGCATGTAACCTGACAGCAATAATAGGACATCATTCGCATGTTGTATTGTTGTAAGCCATCCACCAACTGCTGTTCCCTTTAAAACTCATTCAAAGATTACAGGAAATATGGAGCACGCTTTTAAATTGGACTCCTCTCCTTTCGAAGGGAACTCAAGGGATGATCGTTACCAGCAAAGAGGTGATAAAGACTATAAACAATGAAGAGTTCAGTACAATACATTCAAGAGGAAAATGTTGCGTCAGTTCAGGAATAATAAGCAAGATTTGTAATAGTAATGTTACGACGGTCACTGGAATAATAGACCTACAAGCTTTATTTTGCCCTTTTGGTTTTATTGTTTGTCTACTAAATCTGACATGAATCAGATTAAATGTTACAGTGTGGGTATAATTATATAATGGGACTGACAAAAAGCTCTCCAGTAGGCTAATGTGTCTGCGGTTGCTGCCCGCTCGACATCAGATGGGAGCCAGTAGGCCTAATTGGCTACATACAGCCTAATCAGACTTGCTGGATTGTCTTGCTTAACATTTTATCCCCATCCTTGTATCAATTTTCAACTAAATTAGCCCGGTCCACCAGAGATGTAGCAGAATTAGGCAGGGGGGGGGGGGGGGGGGGGGGGGGGGGGCTGCTATCACAGCACTTCGCCGATCACAGTATTCAGTCTGCCACGGTGAAGGCTGCATGGTGTGCCTAATGTCATTCAGAGGCAAAGGAGGGAACACTGAGGCCATATGCCCTGTGTTACATGTCATTAATGTGTCAAAAGAGCACTGGGGGTTCTGCGTTACTTCAGTGACGCATTCAGAGAGGTTATACCGCCCCCTGTAGGCCCTGTAAAGTTTTGGGGGCCCTAAGTGGAACCCTCTCCATATTGTGTGTGCGTGGGAGGACGTCGCACAGACATGGTGCCCCTGTAGAGCTCCACAATGAAGTAAGCTATGTCATTTAAAAGGAGCTTGTAAGCAAAAGCTTGGAAAATATTAGCCCAGAAGGGCTGAATTATCTGTTAAATTACCTTTCAAAGTAGATTCAATAACACGTGGGTGAAAACAAGGTGAAGAGACACTTTAAACAGGAGTGGATTTTACAAAAACATGTGTTGATCTCCTCAAAAGCATTCTTCTTTACAAATAATAATAATAATATTGCATGTTCCCAATATTTTATCTGCTCGTTGACAAAGGGCTTTGGCATTGGTTTCAAACTTTATAAGAATATGATGTTAAGAATATGTCACATTACGACAACATTTTTGTTAAGAAAAAGAAATTGCATTTCCATCACAGTCAAGAATCAACTATGTTCAAAACCGTGAATAAAGGAAGAGAATTGGCATGAAATCTTTTTACAAACCCTAGAAAATGTACAGCCACAGATGAGCACCGATGCATGGAGGCAGGAGCCCCCCCCCCCCCCCCCCGAGGGTCTGAGGCACTAACCATTGCCTGGCTGAGGACCTTTATTGCATGTTATTCTCTATCTCTCTATTCTCTCTCTTTCTTTCCTCATTTCTCGCTGCCTCTCTAACATTGTTTCTCTAATAAAAGGCACTGAATGCCCCAAAATAAAAAAAATACTGTTGAAAATAAACTTTCTGGAAGAAGAGAAATATGCAATTATCTAGGGACACATCTGTGTCATCTGCATCTGTGCTGTTGGTCAGATTTCTCTCTGTGCCTGTTTGCTGAATAAGAACATTACATGTCAGTCTAACTTAACTTGCAGCCCTGTCTTTCCACAATTCACGTCTCCACATTTGCTCTCGTTGACTTAGTTTTGAATTATGAAACTGCAGACTGAAGACGGCAACAGCAGCCGAAGAACAATACTGGAGTCAAATCTTTGATCAGAAAAGCGCAGAAGTGTGCTGATAATGAAGTGCTCTTCATTCTGCTGGGCCACACTACACAAGCATATAAAAGGAGTGTGGCAGGTGGAGGGATGAGAGAGGGAGAAAGGAGGCTGTGAGCCGTCTGATCGGCGATGACGAGGAGAAAGGAAAGTTGCCTTGGCTGTGGGCAGATGCTGGTTGCAGTGCCAGCTGGTGGGGGGTGGGCCCACCTGTCTCTGGCTCTCCCCGTCTCCCTCTTCTCCACTGTGGAGGAAGCGACAGATGGAGTCCGAAGGTTCCGCTCCGGTCCCAGCGCTGCTTCTTCGGTCTGTGTCCCACCCCGTCCTGAGGGCACCGTGCCAGGGGGGGACCGATACCAAACCCTCCACTGCCGCAGGGGTCAACTGCTTACAGAGAGGGCTCGCCCCTCTTTCTCCCACAAACACTGTGCTGCCTCCCCGTGGATGGAAGCAACAACTGCATCTTTGCGATGAAGCCCTGGCCGAGCGGAAGCATTTCTCTTCTACAGACAAAACATGCCCTCTCAAGGTCTCGCAACAATGCCAGCTTTAAAATGATCACGACTGGAGGCGTCACGTAAGCGGCTCGTTTTACCAATAGGATAGAGAGGCAGAGGTGCCAACCTGATGTGAAGCTGTGTTATCCCCAAGGAGTGCTTTGGACTTTTGGTGATGCATGAGGACTGTGTGGCAGCACGATAAAGAGAGCATCGTGATGCACGGTGGAGGTCAAAAAGGTTGTGTCAAAAGTAACCCCCAGAGTAGTGAAGTCCATCACAGGGTGTTTTGGTGACCTTTGGGTCATTGCTTTTGCGATAAATCAATGCATGCTCTCTGAAGAAGCCCAGACAGCTCATTAGGGATCCTTTAAGAGCCGAGCCACCCACACCAGTTGTTCTACTGGACCTCCTATTAACCTGCCGCTCATTTGTTTGTAACGATGCACGGGGCTCTCGTTAGAAGGAGCTGGTCCACGTGAAAGAGAAAGCAGAACATTCAAAATGCTGTCGTTCAGACCTCGTACCTGTTCCCTGTTATCTCTCTGCAAAGTAATACATTCTTCCCTGTTTGGGTCTTTCCCAGAATTAGCCTTGATATTTGTGAGCGTCCATTTCATTATCAGTAGAGCTGAGTTATGACTAAAGGCCTCTCTCCAAAGCAGCATTGCTGGTCTGTCTCTCCTCCCAGCAGCCCACGAGTCTCCTTCAGGCTGTTGGTCCAGAGAGTGACAGCGTGGACGCTTCAACGACGACCCGGAGCCCAAAGGGATGGACAAGATTTCTCGAGAGCTCTCCGATGAACCACAGGGTATCATGGGAGATCCAGCTTTACTCACAGGAGAGTATAGATTTAGAGGTTTCTCGCAAAGCCTTGCAGGATTGTAATGCGTTGATTTAAAGGAAATTATCTGGAGATTTTCCCACTGCACGAAAAAAAAAAATGAAATGAGTTTTCCACTGGCCCAAAGAATTGACTGAGGGACGTGTAAAGAAAGTCAGTCCAACGGTTTGATATTATCCAGACCGACAAAGCTTCTCAATTATCACCGTACATGAAATGAATCTAAAGAGACCAATTTTCGCCAAATAATCAAGCCATTATCATTCATGACTCAATCACAGTGGAAATTACCAAGTCTCTGCCTGAGCCCAGCAGTGGGCAAGAAAAAAAAAGAACAGACATGCAAGGAAACAAAAGGATGATAATGGAGCTCGAACCAGTTTGTGGCTCCAGTGGGACCAGTGTTGATGTGCGTCACTGAGGATTGGCGAGATACGGGCGCTCTGCCATACCTGAACCTGATTGAGTGCAAATTAAATCTTGTTTCATCATTTGAATGGAAGGCAAAGAACGAGGGAAAATGCCCAACAATCTATTTGGAGGCAATATCTGTAAAGAAAATCACATCAAAAGAACATTCAGGGACCATGTTCCCTCTGAGCTGAGTGCACATGGTGAGTTACTTCTTTTTCTTTATCAAAATGACAAAACAATTTGCAAATTGTTCCGCTTTGTCCCTAATAGGATGTAGATAGAGGTGTATTTGTACGTTTTTGGCAAGAAATGATATTATATGTTTGTGTCCGATTCCAACCAATTTCCAGGAGGCAAAAAGGTTCAGTTTCCCAAAATGTCAACGCTGCATTTTGGGAAACTAGTACCATGCCCATTTCAAACGGGCCTATTCAAAACGGGCCGACGACTTGGCCTCCGGCGTTGCTGCTTGCAGCTTTCTCGAGAACCGCTCATCTTAACAAGTTCACACTCGACACAGGTTAATAGGGGATTCCTCTCAATACACGACACAGTGTGTACATAACGTGCTACTTATAAACAGTTCCTGCAGTTCGCAAGAGCTCACACTCGACACTGCACCTCTTTGGGTTCTCCTCAGCATATGCACCCGCCGAGTGTCACGTCGATTGGATGAACAGTTGTTAAGAAAGACAGACTCCTTCCATTCTAGTTGGATGCACTCATGTTGCTTTCTTGCCAAAGCGTTGGATGAGAATACGGATATTACTTTCGTACTGGGTGTATTTTGCTAATTTTGATCAAAACCAGGCTCATCCATCCCCCATCAAAAGCACATTTTTGCTAAACCCTAAAACCCGATGTGCTTAGGCTCAGGTTCACAAAAAGAAACGGCAAATGTAGGAAATCTGTTATAGAAACAACATTAAAACCCGACAGCAGCAGCAGCTGACAACCCACGCTGATGGCCACGTGCAAAAGGCTCCCAATTAATTTGTCGGTGGGACCCTTGTCTCGTCGGTGCAGCAGTCTCCCACAGTCTGGACTTTAGCTGAACACATCAACATTGCCACTTGTTCATGGACAACCAAAGGCTGCAACAGTGAGCCTCATATATGCAAAATTGATTATGTGAGCAACATTTAAAGGCTGTAACTACAGTCTACAAAATATGAAATCTGTTTAAAGCCTACCAGTTTGAGTTGTTAACGGTAACATACCTGTCACATGTCTTCATACCAGCATACATCACAAACCAGGAAGTGGTAGGACCCCAGACAACAATAGCTGGCTGTGACTATGCCTGTGTTCATATGTCCTGTTATGTGGGTGGAGAGTTACATCAACCACTAGTCCTAGCCCTCCTCAACAGTCACCAAACATGTCTTTGTACAGATGCACATTGAATTTGAATACAATGGGATCATCTTCATAAAGATCAAAACTGTCAAATTAAAATAGTTAGGGCTCAGGGTCGTTTCTGGAGACCTGTGTGACACACGGCCACCGGTTTGTCCTCAGAGGTTAATGTTTGGATGCTGTTTGGATTGTTTGTGGTGTGTTTGGTGGTGTGTGGATATGCTGTTTGGATAGCGTGTGGATGGAGTCTGGTGGCTGGTGTCAGCGTGGCTCTAATCAGCTGTTGGCAGGCGGATGAGCGGGCGGTCTCTCCCCACGGCGGCACCCCGGGTCGAAAGCCGGTTTGAAGTTTAATGATGCCAGCTGCCAGCTCCACCAGGCTGTGTGCGCTAACGAGCTGGCACTGGCGGCGGACTAGGCCGCGGCGGTAGCACCTGGAAATGTAGCACACGTTTCAGAGGGGCGGGGCTCCACTGGGGCTGTTGAGGGGCCTGCTTGAGACCCAGGACGGCACCCAGAGGCCCGTATCTCTTTGAAGAGCGCCCCAATTTCCATATTTCATTACGCACTGCTGACTGACAAGGCCCAGCCAGATGTTCTATTTTCAGCTATTTAAATTTTGACCTGCTTTCCTACCATGGATGCAGAAAAAAACAAAACAGATTTCATCTAAACACAGATGCCAATAATGATGGGAACTTGCATCGGGCGTGTCTTTTAGTTTTTGTTACCATTCTTCATGTCTTTCCATCCCAAGGAGAATAACCACACATTAGATGTTGCTCTTTAACTTACAAATCCCTTTTCATTTGGTTGACAATCTATCCTGAAGCATCCACTGTCTTGATCAAGGACACTTTAACAAGAGACACACTGTTGTTTTTAGAGATCAAACCTGAGACCTTGTATTTATGAGACAATCTCGAACCATCCAGCCTGCCCAGCGCTATATTGGCTCCAAAGTGAGTGATGCGTGTTCTGAAACACCACATAAAGCATGCTCGCACAGCTTCTCTGTCCCTGAGATATCGGGGATGATTAATTCCTGTGGTATTCCTGTTGAAATGGCTGTTAGATTGCAGTGGCCTTACTCAATCCCTCATGCAAAAATACATCGACAACCCTGACCTTTTTGTGCATCTGCTGCAAATGGCACTTTGTCATCCTGTGTGAGCAAGCTCAAGGATCAATGTGATTTTGTCGGAATAAAACTTCTACGACGCGGAAGAAAAAGAAGGAGTGTGTGTCCATGTCTGGGCTTCGCGAAATTGAAAAACTCTTGAAAGAGAAGGAATGACGAAAGAGGGCAAAAAACAAAGGACGAAGCGGCGGCGAATCACAGCGAGTACGAGTGGAGAGCAGCTCAGAGTTGAACACCGAATGGCACAAAATGAGAGACGCTCTCTCTGCGAGAATCAGAGGGAGAAAGGTTTTCACTCATTACTCCCCACAGCTCACAGCAGGGGAGGGAAAGCAGTTTATTCCCTCCGTAATGCATCCGTGAGTTTGTATGTCTGTGTATGTCTATGACTCAGGGAAAACAGAGAGGTAATTGAGAGGTAACTAAGGCAGTACAGAGGCAATATTGACACCAAGATAAAAGCGGATGAAAGCTAGAACTTTCTCGTTTTTTCAGAATACCGGTAAAATGATAAACTGAAGAGGGTGTGTTGATTTGTGGCCATGTTGTTGGACTTTTCTATACTCTATGTCTAATTGAGACAGCACATGCTTTTGCATCTGCAGCTCTGAAGTTCAGAGAGAGAAGACACAGGAGTTAGAAAGATAATCATCTTTTCGTGTTTTGAGCTGGAAAATGGAGGAGATATCACTAACGGCACAGACTTTGTGATGAAACGATGCCCAGTGACGGACAACGTTAGCAACTAGCTGGTGAACATTGTGGAGCATTTTATCACTGAAGAGGCAGATTTTACCATGAGTGTGTGTAGAGCCAAACGGAGCGAAATAAAATGTGAATATTGGACTCACCAGATGGTCAGAAACATGACTCATAGTCATTGGTAATGTTGCCCCGTGTCCGTTGGATGCATAATTAGGCAACTATTTGCTAACACATTGACTGCAACAATATTACAAGGTGATAATATGTGAGTTTTGTTGCAGATTGTTGTGCTGCCCCCAAGTGGGCGGGAACAATAATAGATGCAGGTTTAAAGCAGCACAACTTAAGCAAAAATGATACGAAAAATAAACGACAAAAAGCAGTAATTTCAGTGAGTCTAAGTGTCATCTGTATTTCTGCATAATCTTCACAGCTGGACTTTAATGATCAGAGTGATACAATTAAGAATACTCAAGATAGAAATACTTGAAAAGACAACACTGGAGACCAACAAGTCCTATAAGCGGTTTGTGCAATTCAACATAGAAGAGGACATTCCAGTAACACAACTTGAATTATATAATATGGCTTTTTGTAAGCGAACAATATCACCGAGCAACCAAGACATCTGTGCATGAGTGTGGGTGTAAGATGACACAAGTGTATTCATCCCTCCTTCTCTTGCACACACTTTGAAACTCACAGTCCCTGTGAAAATGCCTCAGTAAGGACTTTGTTAGAATGAATGGTGCAGGATCCGCTGCACTCCCCGTGTTTCTAGACTGCCTGATCTTTGGCATGACCTTTAGAAGACAATTTGCAGCAGCAATCGCCTGGCGCCTCGCCTCACATTATTTTTCCCTCATTATTTTTTTCAATGTTGCCATTGTAGCGTGGCAGAAAAGGGCTGGATTCAACGGAGGGGTCAGGGGTCGGGAGGAGAAGGCTAAAGATGCGGGGCAGATTGGCTCTACAGTTTTGTTCAGCCGGCGTCCTTGGAGAATTCATCGCCGCGAAGCCATTTGAACTCTGAACCCTCTGGCTGGCTGTCAAAAGCTGACCCTCAGTGTTGATGACGGACTGTAGAAAAGCTCCTCGGCTGGCAGTAACGTGCCGGACAACGGCTGCTGAGTTTTAGAGTCGGGCAACAAAACCCAGAACGGAAACAATCTATTTTCTCTGTACTGCGTTACCATCCTGAACCGACATCTCAGGTCTGCTGTAAAAACAAATAACTGCGGTCTTCGTGACTCCACTAATTCATTTCAACCGTCTACACAAAACAATGTTCATAAAATGACCGATCCTTAGATCTGAAGGATTGATACAAAATGTTCTACAGACATTCGAGGATGAATACTGCTAACTTTGGTGATCCTCATACTTTTCCTCAGACATCAAGATTTAGATTTGGGGTTTTGAGTTAAATGTCTTTGACAACTACTGGATGGATTGCCATCAAATTTGGGAGGGACATAGCGCTCGCCTCCAGGTGATCCCTCAACTTTCCATCTTGTGCCAAAGCCTTTGGTTTATGGCCAAACGCTTGCTTAGGTAGCAGCATAAATTAAGGAACAGCCACAGCATTTCTTACTTTTATTAAACACATTACATAAAAATAAAAAAAAATGAACTGAGGAATATAAAGGCACGTTGTGTTATTTCCAATTTTCAAGACCAGCTGAACTGATATAGTGCCAGAACAATTAAAATATTCTTCCAAAGCGGAGCACAGTTACATGCTGTGCCTGAAGTTAATTCTCACTTCCCCAGGTGAGGAAAAAAGAGATGTGCCGAGCGCCTCAGCCGTCGAGAGTGAAGAATAAGACGTGGGCTTCTATTCAAATATGAAGGTGTCCTTGACATTTCCTGCGCTGCGTCGGCTGCTCATCCTTGTCGCATCCCCCCCCCCCCCCTCGCCCCCGAGCTGCATATAGGGCAGAGCGACCTGTTGACATTTACAATCTCATCTGGCTAAGAGAGCGATGGCATTCTATAAAGAGGAACACCTCCACGTGTCCTGCAATTGTTCAGTGTCGAACGAGAACACGTTATTGCTTTAATAGAAATAGAAGTCAACCTTTTGAGAGAGCCTTTGTTGTTTACTCAGCTTAGAGACTTCATCAGAAGCTCTGGGTAGGCTTCCTAAACTGGACTAAATACGGATGAGGTTTTATCGCCCCCGTCCTCTGGACCACCAGAGGGAGCCTACACCTCAAATGTAGGCAAAGGTTAAAGTCTGCCCATGCCATACCAGTAAGGCTCTGGACGGCGGCCAAGAACCGTGCGGCACTTAACTCACCCGCAGCTGGTCACGGCAGGACAAGGTGAAATGAGGTGAAAGCCCATATAAGTAACAGCAAAGCATGACATGACTGTAAACTGAGTGTGGAGGGTGTTCTGGGTGGCAACGCAAATGTGTATTTAGAATAAATATAAACTTCTAAGTGACAAAACAAACTAAAACATGACAGAAGCTCAAGGACATGGGAAAGCAAAGTGCCCAAACAATGGAGTCAGGATGAATGAAACGGGCTCTTTTCTCTGTATGGAGGAGAAAAGACTCCTTCACTTTATTGTCAACCATTGAAAATGAGAAATAAGTGACATGTTCTACAAATGTCAATTGGATGCAATGAGGAAACTTAAATATGATTCACTGTGCGGGTTTAGCCTCTGCATCCCTTGGGGGGGGCTGTGTGGCTCAGCTCTTCTTTGTGCTTTTTGAAGATGGGATCTTTAGAAATCGGGGCCATTCTTCTTCAGCTTGCTGTAGTCCACGTTAACGGCGTAGAACTGAAAATACAAATCTCAGCTCAAGAACAAACACTTGACATGAAAATGCCTTGGCAACAAAAAACGAGTTCATGTGACTTGGTTTGTTTGTTGTTCCAGAATAATAAAAGAAAAAAGGTGAATAATAAAATCTAAGGTTAAATACGTGTTCCTGAATACATCAGCATTGTTGTCGTCTCTAGAAAACTCCTATGATTACTTTTGAGTGAGTGTGTGGAGTTAATGACTTCATCCGATTTCTTTCTACAAATCAACGTTAACCAGATTATGTCATTTGATTAATCCAACATAATGAATAATCCATGGCTCAGCCACACGTCTGGCAAAGATCCATACAATGATCCCCGATTACAACAGCCTTCAGCACAGAAAACCAACACTGCAACAAAGCACGACTGTTAAGATTCCCTGAGAGGAGACGGAGGCACACCTTGTACTGATCAGTTGGGGCCATCTTGTTCCAGGGCTCTGGGTTGTTCTTGCGATCCCAGCTGCAAGAGGAGAATCAGGTACACATCGTTAACGATTAATCAGGAGGGACTGTAACTAGACACTTGTGGGCGAGTAGTGACATATTTAGTTACAATAGCTGTCGGCCTCTTTACCTTTTTTCTCATCTGCAAATCTCAATCGATGCAAATGACTTGTGTACAACCCCCTTCGCCATTTTGAAAAATAATAAAATACAAGTTTCTCGTGTCACGATGTAAGTCCTTACCACACATCAGGGTTTCTCAAGGCCAGGCGAGCCAGGTACATCATGGACATGGCTGCTCCTCCACCGATGAAGAACAAAAGGGGGATGAGCTGTAGGAGACAAGACAGGAAGATAAGAAACCTTCACTAACAAAAGGGCTAAATGTCACAGCTCAAGAAAGAGCTGTGAGTAAACACACTGAGGCTGCTGGCAGCTTGTATAAACAGGAAACATTTCCCTGTACGACTAGTCAGGGAAAAAACAGCTGTAAATTTGACCGTTACCTGAAAAATATTAAACTTAAATATCTTCCCTCTGTCTCAATTTCTTTGCCCTGACAGCTGCCAAATATTGAGCCATATATTTTAGTTTAATTGCGTTACTTGTTATGTTTACAACTATATTTCTGTCACCCAATCTTGACTGAAGTGAAATAACAATCTGTACGTGAATAGTGTAGTTTATAGTGAGAGTAAACATCTAGAAATGCTACTTGCTAAAACTACCTAGCCAGCTAACTGGCTAACTAGTAGCATGTGGAGCTATTTGCAGCACACAGACCCTCTGCTTAGCTAACCAACAGTTGCTGTCGACTCCTGGGTCGTGACCCGATTTGACTCCAAAACTTCTACTGACTAAAGTCCCGTCACTCGCTACATCAGGAAACACTGTTTTTCCATGATTGCTACAGAAAACTATTTTTAAAAAAGTGAAACTTCTTTTAATATTTAACACAACTTTCTCAAAGTCAGTGCGGTCAAAGTCAGACTACTAGCTTAGCTAAAGCTAACTGGTTTAGCTAAGCTAGGTTAGCAACTCGAATCCACAGATGCCGATGACGGGATTTGAAAGAAAATATCTAACGCGACTTTTTATTGTATATAACCGGGATGTACTCACAGCTGGGTGGCTTTTCAGCTGCTTGCGCAAGACAACGAGCATGTTTTCGCCGTTAGTGAAGGTTGTACAGAAATAAACGGATTACAACAAGTGTTGCCAACACGGTGCGGAATTTAATCTGCAAAAATCGAGCAGGAAGAAAGGCGGATGAGCCGCACGAATAGGATGCGAGATATAGTGCCTGACCGATAGTACCGAAAACACACGATTATTAATTATTATGTCTACGATGTAGGTCGTTAATGTCACAATGAATGTAATGAATACAGAGACATTTTGTAGGGTTTCATCAATATGCTGCTGTGTGGCTTCAGCTTTTATGTCCACACTGCATTTTATTCTGGCAAATCCACGAAATGTTGATCATGTTGATGCTCCAATCACTAGATTTTCAACCCCACAACAAATCCACACATTTGTATAATTGAGCCTATATTTTTCTCTCTAAAGAGCTTAAGTTTTGGGCTAAATGTATATAATGTATAGTGTGTGTTTAATCCGGTTTCACATAACGTCCTTGTGGCTGTTTAATCATTGTATGCATTAACTCTACCTTGTGCATTCGTTTGATTCTCTTCTGATGATTGAAATGCCAGCATTTAATAAACAAATAAACAAGTCTATTTAGTTATTGACTGTCAGTGACATGATGGAGATATCAGTGTGAGGTGGACTGCCTGTGTCACAGTGTGACACGAGGGGGCGATGTTTATCTCCATCACACAAGGACACTTAGTTACAAAAATACAAAAGTTCTCAATATCAGCTGTCAGATCTTTTACTTTAGTAAAAGTAGTAATAACATCGTGTAAAAATACTCTTAGTCCTGCAATAAAAAAACTATTTAAGTAAAAGTACATACACTTAAAGTACCAAAAGTAAAAGTAATATGCAAAACGACTAATTTCAGAATACTATATAACCGTCTAATAATAATTGATGCATTGTTATGTTTATCACTTTGATGTTTCCGCTGGTAAAGGTGGAGCTAGTTTTAATGAATTGACATGCAGCTGGATAGCTTGATCTATAACAATACTTCAGAATGTGTTTGTTCATTTGATTTTGTATTCATCTGAATCCTCTAGCGGAGTAAAAAGAACAATATTTACCTCTGAAATGTAGTAGCAGTAAAGTATAAAGTAGCAGAAAATGGAAAGTACAACTACTTTTAATTGTACTTAAGTGCAATACTTGAGTAAATGTTACTTTCCCCCATAATTTAAGTGATGTGGTAAAACAAGTTGTTAACATCATTTTTAATTTGTTGGCTAAGAGATACATAAGTTGCTGGTGGTAATGACTTTGAGTGTTTTGGGCTATTTTACAGCCATTGTCCAACAAGCGGCTCTGATGTGAACCAATCAAGTGAAGTATGTGTAATAAAAAGAAAGTTACCATGAAATATCACAATTTCCCTTTAATGCTAAGTTATTTTCCCCTAGTAGAAAATAAGGAGTAAAAACAATTTAATAGTAAGATTGGACAGAACACAACAGGCTACATACAACCATTTATATGTTATAAATGATATGATACTTGGCTGATTGTTTGCCAAGAAATAAACTATATATGTGATGATGACACATATTCAAGAAACACTTTGTAAACCAAGCCTCACTTAGTGGCAAGTTCATGAGTTAAATGCTGGAAACATGTTTTAATCCTTGTTTGGTTTCAATATCCATCCAAGGGAGGTGAGCTGGTTTCAGAAACACAAAAGATTTCTCTAAATACAGTATTGTCCCCCCTTTTGTCTTTCAACCTTTCCAAATACTCCACAAAAGTGTGGTCAAAAAAAATGTCAATGGCTTGTCATAGTTCCTTAAGGATTTGAGCCCAAGTAAAACGTGTCTCTTCGATACATCAACAGTATATAACAGAAGCTGGACTCTCTTTTAAATACAGTTAAGTTAAATATCTGACCACACTTAAACAATTCATAGGCACATACAGTGTGCCTGTAAAGGACGTCTTATGAAAATAAGATACTCGCTACAGAGTGTTTCCATTTGCAATCTTTTTGCCTTCCTCTTGTGTGCTCCAGATGTTTTAGTGCGTCGTCTTCTTGGGGGTTTTGCCAAACTTGGCATCAAATCCGAGACCTGAGGAGAGAAAAGCAAAGAAGTGACTAAGGAGCAAAGCAAAGCCTCGGCAGCTAAACAGAAATGATTTTACACTCTTACTACCAATTTAACCAATAAAAACATGAAACTATTTGAGCATTCCTGCTTCTTCTCCTACTATTTCTGTATTATATTTACCGACTCCCCTTCAGCTATACTCTCAATGCATAATTTACCACTCAACCAAATGGTTTGCGTGGGAAGCCGAAGTATTCCCCAATTGGACCTAATTGTTTGTTATAACAAACGCACACAGTAACCGTCTCAGGCTACGTTTGAAGGCTTCTTTCAAGCATCTGCTAGCGTTATAGGCTGTCATAGATATTACAGTGATACACTGCATTCATGAGCAAAATAAAAGGGGGAAGTCGCACGTGAGAGATTTACAATGAATCCAAAGATGGCGACAAGAGTGTTTAACCAGAATTGACTCTCACCGAGGAACACGAGGATGGTGCCAAACCACTGCATCGTAGTCATGACGTTGCCAAACAGAATAACAGAGCCGAGGATGGTGAAGAACTTCCTGGTGGTGGTGACGATGGAGCAGGTCAGAGGCCCAAAGTACACTACCGTCATGAAGATGAAGGTCTGGTAAGAGAGTTAAAAGAAACACGTTAAGGAATGCAATTATTTATTCCAACAACACAGCATTAGCCATCACCTCGTACAGGTGTCCACCCACCTGGCCTAAAGCACTGGTCACTCCGAACAGAAGAATATTATAGATGATGCTCGGGTGGCGTTCGGTAAAACTAAGGAACTCCCATATCTCCCCCGTCGACAGCACCGCTGTGAGCAAAGAGGAAGAAGATGAAAAACGATGTCATGTTAAAAACAACTCACTAATTGAACATATTGTCACACAAGCTGAGAACATCCCATCATCGTGTTCATTGTGTGGGCACACAGCACCACCGAGTGGTGAAATACAGCAACAGCGTTTAGATGAGGCCTTGGTGTGGGGGGAGTCATGGACGTGTAGTAGTAGAGGTATAAGAAAACTGTTGCATCTTTGGGGAAATACCAGCACGTCAAAGCTAGCGGAGTGTCTTACGTTACGAGCACAAACTAAACCTGAAGACCTCTGAAGGCATCTTAATGCAGCCTGGAACGGAATTCATCACTTTTAAAACATCAATATAGATTTTCTTTTAATGCGTTACGGCCTGTGATATGAAAGTGTGCAGCACGTGTGCAGGAGAGATGGACACTTACTAAGAGATAGCAGACATTACCCATTAATATGGTGGGAAGGATAACAGTCTGTCAGTTCTCACACTGGCTTTGACCTTCTGATCTTTATCTTTCAGCCCATTAGTGCCTCACCTTCGCGAGCCTCTCGTTGTGTTGTTTTGTGTGCCTTACTCTTCAGTATATACACAGCAACCTCCTCACAGAACTGCAGCCTTTGCAGGATTCCTTATCTATAAAGATAACACTGAACGCTTTCGCCTTGACTGAATTAATGAGTTTTGGCTCTTGGGAGAAAAGTGATCACATTTTCTTTTAAAGAGCCTCTAACGCAGCTATTGTTGGTTTTGGTTTGAGTTTTTGTACGTATTTGGATCGCCATTAGCTACTTTACGCCAGCAGCTATCCGCCCTGAATGTACTGTGACTACAAATCAACAATGACATTTAACAGCACATTACACCAACAGTGATGATACAATTGAGCTGTTGATACTACATCTTGTGAACAAAGCAGCTCATGGACACCAGCATGTTAATAAAGGACCTGTATTTAAGACAAGTTAATCGATCTGCCTTCAGTTCAGATCATTTTAGACCTTTTCTTGTCATGTCAGACGTTTTACAGTATATGCGCAAAACTACAGAAAACTCAAGTGTCCTGTATAATGTGGCGCTGGTGAGCATGTTAACACAATATATGAGTTGTAGCTCAAGGACAAGCAGCTACGTGCCAGCATACACAAACACTACACCAGTTATAAACAAAGACAACAAGCTAATTGTTTCTGGTTGGATCATTTTGTGTAGTGAAGTGTATAAATTACCATTATAGTGTTACAAAAATCCATTAATGTACCAAAAGAAATGTTTTAAACCTTTGCTTTCATCCTTCTCTGACAAGTGCTTTGCAACAGGAGGTGTTTCTGTTTCATTCTGCCATATTTTGGCAGCACTGAAGCACATCAAGGTGATTTAGCTCATTAGTTTCTCCTCTCTGGCTGCAGGTGGGCCAACCGCCCGGCGGAGTTTTGGTTGGACTGAATCCCTTCCATGCTGGAGTCCCGGCGCCTCACGCCACATATTGGTGTTAGAGGAGAGTTTGGCAGAGAGCGCGGTGGACTCACCTAGCCCCAGCACCAGAGTGGACCACAGGTTGATGTTCAGCATCATGTGGTTGGCACTCGTCTGGAAGCGAGACCTCATGTGGTCCTGGGCCACGCCAGTCAAACCGTCCAATGTCAGAGAGACGAGCTGCGACACAAATAAAAAAAAAAACACACCACCGAGCCATGAGACCAGTGTCACAGAGATGTCACAGTGTGGCTGCAGCAGGGAGACACAGACTGAGCAGCAATAAATGAAATAAAAGGTGAAATGGATGGAACCTAAAACTCACCAACAGAATCTCTCCAAACCCAAAAACATGGTCATCTGCAACAGCCGAGCTCTTGTTGGGTTTGTAGAGGAACAGCGCCACACCGCTCACAATAAGCAGCACACACAGATACTTAGCCAGCGGGTACTTCTTCCTCAGTATTGTCACACCGAGGATCATCACTGCAACAACACGACAACAGCATGACGGACGTTTGTTTAGCCATGGGTATCAGGGAGACATCTCTCGAGATTGCGGTAATCCTACGCTGAATACAGTAATGTCAGGCCTTCACCCCTGAGAGTGGAAACTATGGATTGTGAAAGAGTGTTTGTGTGTGTGTGTGTGTGTGTGACAAGAGATAACCAAGCTTGTGAGCAGTGAGATACCAACCTTCATGTACAAACAGAACATAATGTAAGCTGCCATATGTCCGATATCACTCCACACATGTGAAAGGTATTTGCATGATCAGTTTAGAAAGACTTTTAGAATCTCTCGTTTGTCAAGTACTACAAACACTAGAGCACAACGCATTATGAGACCGGGCAGCTTCTGAGTTAGTCAATATTGAGTCTGAGGTTTTACAAACTCAAGGCTCTTTCAGATTTTGTAGCATATAGTATAGAACCCCAAATATTCAGGCATCGTCATTACATGTTACTAGCTCCAAGGAATTGTTTGTACTATGATAATATAATTCAGGCAACCGGGTGATATGAAGGCGGAGAGCAGAAGGCTAATTATCACACATTTACCTGGTATGGGCTTGCAGGATTTACCCAACACCTATCACAAAAGAAAAGCATAGCTTTAGGGTAAGGCAGCACCAAACAGTAACACATTAAAGAGAATCATGTTATCTAAAAGGGCAGACTCACCTGTGTGGGGTAGTTGATATACTGAAGGGCAGAGTTACTGGACACCATGGCTCCAAGATAAGAGAGCGAGCACAGCCCATAGAGCCAGCTCTTGGTGTGATCCGGCTTGGAGCCCTCAAAGAAAATGATCACTGATGATAAAGAGGAAGATATAAATCTTGGGAGGTTTTTTTTGTGTTTTCATATGAAGCATTTTTTATTAGTTCGTGTGTCTCTTCTGCACAGCACATACTCACAGATCTTAGCAAACAGAGCACTGACAACGCACTGGATGAAGACCAACGTCCGGGCGAATCGGAACTTCTCCTTTTGGTCTCCCTGACCGTAATCACCTCGCGTGCTGGAAGAGTCAGACAGACAACACTGTATCGAGTGCAACAGGTCACAGAGCAGCAGTGGTGCTTGCTTGTTGGTTTCAATGGACAATCATGTCAATATTATTATATATAGTTTATATACACAACTATATATAACGGAGGTCAATCATTTAGGTTTGTAACAGGGCTGCTGCTGGGGTGCAACATGTTGTAAGCGGATATGATCCCTGTCCGCTTTAGTGACTCAGGCGACAACATACCACATGTGTCATGCTTCAGTATGTGACATGCAACAGAAACTGGACTCCCCTGATCATTGGTAACGGCAATTTGCACGACAGATACAAAGAACGCATTAACATATGCTGCACTTGGTTGGTCATTATCTATAGCAGATAATGAAATAATAAAAACACTAACATAATAGCTCCTTGTTTGAATGGAGTTTGGTACGGGACAGACAGCTGTTACATAAACCACACAGGTTACCTAACGGTCAGTTACTTACATGGTCTCTTGTAATATCCCGTAGTAAAAGTAACACACGAAGACTCCGAGGAAGCACACGATGAACCGTATCCGCATGTTGTCCCACATCGAGACGGGCTTCCCAGCAGCCATGCTGTCCTCCAGCCGTCCGGGTATGTTCACCGACACCGCTCCGCTGCCCGCGCCCCTCACACCGACGTCCCGCTCCACTATAGCCGACGTGACGAGCCCGGAAATGGTGCTCGAGTGTTCAGCTTAGGGTGTCGTACCTGCGGTGGTTTAACGTCAAAGGTGTCCCCTTGTTACCTTCTCGTGCACGTTAACCGTTAATTCGTCAAAGCTCGCTAACGGTACCTTGACTTGTCTGCAGCTGCAGTCAGATGTCATGTCATTTGTTTGTTTTGTATCATTCCGATTAATCTAAATGTCTTCTTAAAATATTAGAAACATCACATTCCCACCGGATAGGTACCGATAGTGTCCGCGGAGCACAGCTCGTGTTTTCATTGAGAAATGAAAGCCTGTAATTAATGGGAAAAGGGAAAAAAACAGCGGTCGCGTCAGGAAATTTGGTTTTATGAAAGGACCTCAGGGGTGTCTACAGCTGTGCCTGAACAAATATATTGTTAGTTTAATAAATTAAATCTTCAGCACAAACACATAAGTGTGATAATTCTAACCACGTCCATCCAATGTAAAAAAAGAATAGAAATAAACAAAAAAAAATGCAATTAAAGTACCGAAAAGAGAAATCACTCGTTATGCAGAATGGCCCATTTTAGACTATTAAGTTATTCTCTATCATAAATCAACCTACAGTAATTACACATTATAATTTACACAGGTACCACAACATTGTACTTAAGTACATTACTTGAGAGTAAATATACTTCGTTACATTTCATTCCAGAAAGGCATATTGTTCTTGTTATATTGTAATTAACTTGTATTGGCTGTGTTATGTCGTGGGGCAGTTGCTAAAGCAGCTATTATAAAAATGATGAGGTCCATTCTTGAAAACGTCGCGTGGGTTTTAGTCGTCCTAGGATGTGGATTAAATTCATTGGTCCATGTAAGGCAATAGAGATAATTTTTTTTCTCTCCTCCACCAATCACAATGGATTTGGGTTAAAAGGGCGGTGCTTAGATTTAAAAACCGCAAATCCACGTGTCAAAGGCGAGCAACAACAACAACCACAGTCATTATAAAAAAGTATAGAAGGTATTTACATGCCGAGAAAATCTGGTTATTTTATTCTCCTCGCAGTGGCACACTAAATATTAAGTATTAAAAGGGTGCATACTCAGTTCAGAGAAAATACAAGGATGTTCTTTTTATTCAGTGTTGCATATGATCATGCTGACAAAGACTTAACTGAAGCAGAGGGAATCAACCTCTTCCATCTCCCAAGAGACTATTGACACATTAAGGCTTTCTGGCCAGAACCTCATGGGGCAAAGAGGCTCACATTGGACCAAAGACTCAAAGCTTGGCCAACTCAAACTCTTAAAAAAGTTGACAAAATTGCTTTTGTTTGGTTAGAACAATGCCCGCTGTGGGCAATTAAAGCTACTAAAACATCCATTCCTGCTTATGAACCACAAAGTATATTCAGAAATACAAGTTGATTTCTTTCAGTGAATACAAAAATAGTATCACCAGCCTCCTAATAAAGACACAAATATATATATATATATTTTTTCCTTGAAATACATCTGTAGAAAAGTAGGCCATCATTAAACCTTGGGCCAAAAATATTTCTTTCCAACAAACTGAAATTTAAGGAACAAACGTGTCAAGTACTCAAATTAAGCTGAAAGTTTAAACTAAACTTAACAATTCTTTGCGCAACAGACAGTAAAGTAGTAAAATAGTTAGAAAGTAATACTCGTGTTGTAAGTGCTTGGGTTTTTGCCTCTGAATTCACTTATTTGGACATTAAAAATGAAAACATCCCGAGCAGACTGCAGTCTTTGTTTGAACCGCTGATGCACAACTAAAAAAAAGAAATTCAGTTTTATAAAAAAGAACAACATCAAAACTCATTCAGCTGTAAAACCTCTTCAGCATTTTCCACATTATTAATCCATAGTCCATATGGAGGAATACTAAGTGCTGATGATGTAAATATCAGCTAAATGGTTTCCTGACGGTGGAGATAATCAGTAAAGCAGCCGGATTTTAGGCCAAAGTTAATCTAAAGTATGAGTCACAAAGTCTCTTATTTTGATCACAGTGATCATGGCACCATACAGCAGTGACGAGCCATGTGACCACAGGTATCCAACGGCATATAAACCATATCCAGTTTGTGTGGGTTCTGGCAGTACAGCGTGGTTCAGTCCTGAGAGGAGGCTCTGCTCAGACGCCCACCTACTGCATGCCCAGGTGCCTGGTGGGGGAGGCCTGACCTGGGCAGCCGGTGACCGGAGAGACTGACAGGCCGCGGAAGAGGAGGTCCATGGAGGGCAGAAGAGGCTTCAGAAGACTCACAGGGCAGAAAGCGGAGCCTCCATGGGGGGTGAAGTTGACTTTATTGGGGTCAGGGCAGGAAGGCTGGAGGAGAGGCTCATCCTGACGGGCAGATCTGGAGCTGAAGAGATGCAGAGAGTGGATGGTATGTACCAAAGGGTACCGGGTCATCAAGGGCTCCAAGAGCCACAACTTTGCATGCAATTTTGCACATTTATAACATCATAATAGCAATTAAGTCTGCAACTAACAATTATTTACATTTCTTTTCTGTCATCTGTTGGTACATGAGGGGGGGGGGGGGGGGGGGGGGCCTCTAAAGGCCAGCCACAGTGACTACATGATTATATGATCAGTGCATGATGCCTTGTTCTACAAAGAAGTGAACTTACATTCCCTCCTCGCACACTCGTACTCGCTCGCAGCCTTCTGGCGGCTCGCGCTGGAAGGAGTAGGTTTTGTTGGGACGAGGAGCGGAGGAGCAGGGCTGCAACAGAGGAGGATCCAACGCAAACGAAGGGAGCGAAGTCGACGGAGCGGGACACGCCGTCTCACAGTCCACGGGCTCTGCGAGAAACATCCAAACTTTTATTAATAATACAAAAATGATACATTGCGTTTTGAAACCTCAGCATACAGTACGCCACAAAAAATGAAGGGTTGTCTAACCTGGCTCTCCCATGGGACAGGGAGACTGTGACGGGGACAAAAGAGATGGGTTCCATAGAGAAGGGGAATTTGATGGAGACAGAAGCGATGGATCTAGAGGACAGGGGGACTGAGAAGGAGAGAGGAGGGAAGGATCCAGATCCAAGGGGCCGGGGGAGTGCTCACTCTGAGAGCCACTGCTGCATCTCTGGACGGGGACGGGGGCCCTGTGGCCATCTGGGATATCCAAAATCTGCAATATTCAGGAGGAAACAAGTGAAGGAGTCAGAGGAGCTAAAGAAACAATACAGAGTGTGGTATGCTTTCCCTTCTGGGAGCCAGGGTTTACAAAATGCCAAGACTGGATGTGGGTAAAGATGACTTTCTGACTCAATTTCCTCACGATTGTATTCAAAGCTGTTTCATGACAACAAGCTCGTTATCTTATGATTGCCAATCTGCCAATCTGCCAATCTGTGCTTTGCAGCTGCTTAGACGTTGGGTCAAAATCGTTTTAGTTTCGAAAACTAAACCGTGTTACTATCGGCACTTTGATGATGTGACGCTCGATTTGCTCTGTCGGCACTTGCAGGGAATTTAAACTGCAGACCAAAGTGTATTCTTTGCCCCGAGGCCCCCAGGGTGTTATAAAAACAATCTCAGTATCAAGACTGAGATGAAAAAGTAAGTATGTTCTTATTACGACAGAACTGAACCTGATAGTTTACAGGGGAAAAGGCAATTGTTAGTTTACTAATCTTAACCCTCAGTGTTTGTGAAGTGCAGCTCAGCGGCCTAACCTCATGCTGATCGTCAGGTTTCTCAGAAACAAACACCTCTTCCAGCTCTAGGTTGAGGCCTTCAACACTGCGTCGCAGCCGTGTGGCGAGTCTGTTCAGAGGCAGCGTCTGGAGAAAAACAAGTCAAATGAAGAGGGAGTGTACCTAAAGCCACAGCTCCTTCACTCCTACACCGTGTTTGATTTGTACAGTTCAGGTGATTAATCGCCTCAGGGGACAATATAAGAAATTACCCACCACAATATTTTAAATTACCATTCATCAAATGCCCCACAAGAAAGCACATTTTTGTATATCTATTATCTTATTCTATTCATATATATACACCTTCTGGGTAGGGGAAATGGTTAAAAATGGGAGAAGACTAGTATTTTGTAATGGAAATCCTCATTTCCGGTAAATAAGAATTATAAATTTGTTGCCAAATAAGTTTTTTTTCTGAACTGTGAAGAGGAAAAACCCAGAATTTCAGGTTGTTGCGTCATGGAAAATAAATCTGTGAGTTTAAAATTCAATTAAGCCGCATTAGTTTAGGGGTTTAGCAAAGGCGGGTCATTTTTAACCCGCGGGTCAAGGGCAGTTGACACAATATAAAAATAGTACACACATACACGAGACAGAATACTTCATCCATACGATGTGCTGTGATATGCTGGTTTCAGATGGTCTTCCTGTGACAGCATGGCATTAACGCAGGAGACGTGATGACAGCAGTTACTAAGAAAAGCACCGCTGTTTTTTTCTTTTTTCTACATCCCTGTTACTAAGCCGCTTCGTAGTCTGCCTGTGGAAGACAGTTTGTCATCACAAGACAAAAGAGCAAGGGCTACCTGAGTGATGCCTGCTGCATGACCTGCCGGCAGGGGGTGGTGGGGCAGCTCGTACCCTGCTGGGGGGGGGACATGGCGGGAGCGCTTCTGCAGCTGGTTCCTCAGCTTGGCGACCTGAGGGCAGAGTGGATTGAAACCAAAAAGAAAATGATTCACGAGTCACTACGATTCTCTCTGAAAGGGTCAGCATGTAATCGCTTTCCCCTCGGGGAGCTGATCGTGTTTTTTTCGGGCCATCAGTGGAAGGGGCGCAGAATAAAGGGTGTGAGTAGGAGGGAATATCAGGGAAGCTGATTAATGAACTGCTATCGTGATAAAGTGATACTTGCCTCCCTCAGGTGCTCCGCACTGCCCCACGAGGCCGAGCGCTTGTGTCCGCCGGAGCTTCTCCTTCCTCGGGTCTCCTCTGCCCAGGAACTTGGAGTCTTTGAAAAAAAAAATATTATTACAGCGTGGTGAATAAAGAGTCCTGTATTTGGGGGGCTGTGGTATAAAATGGCCTTTTTTTTTGGGAAGCAATTCAGCCTTTTTGGGGGCCTCTTACTTCTTTTCTGTTAAACCCAGTGCACTTCCAATAAACACTACAACTTAAAGAGTACAGCGCAGAAGAGAAGCCCCACAGCTGTCTTGCACATCTGCCCCACAACAGCTGTACGGAGGGAGGCAACGAGAAAAACCACCCAGAGCTGCAAAACAGCTCGGCTTCCACACAAATCCAAACCACATCATGGTGAAGACTATAAATACAGTGCAAGTATCAGCGTTTTACACCTCAGTGCACTTACACGCACACACACACACACTATCACACTTTAAGTAACCTTGTTATTCACAAAGTCACGTACTGTGGAGGAAACACAGCTAAGACAAACAGAGAACACAGAGCCTTCTTTGTGCACTTCTTCTTTTCTCAGTCAAAAACTCCTTAACGTCAAACTTTCACTCATATGCTCGTACCAATTTCTTCACATGGACTCTTGATTTTCTACCAGAGGGCGCCGGGTTCACCGCTCCCGGCCGTTGGTTGGGAGCAGACGATTGGCAGTTCATCCTCACCAGGTGAAACCCAGGGTTGAGTTGACCCACAGGAAAAGATATTCACAGTTCTGGTGCCTCTGGTCAACTCCTTCACACGCTCACTGGCCCCTCGCCGGCATCTATGCCATTCATAAGGCAGCTAGCGTTACACATTTAGCTTTCTCTGTCTGCAGTACGGCTATGTCATGATTTTCCGTCCCCGAAATACCTGACCTGTTCTTCAGGTGTCGGCCTCACAACTCAAGAGAAATCTCACTGGTGTCTTAACTGCCTGCAGGAAAACACAGACACCATCTTGTCCTGTCCAGTCCACTCATACGTAGTGCATCGCCTGGCTAAATAAGTCAGAACGCGGCATGAGTCGGTCATACAGTGACATCGGTGTAGAGTTACAGCTGCCCCCCCCCCAATCATCCAACACCAACAACCCCCCCCCTGGCCAAAATATGAACAGGGGGGTCATGGGACTCAAATCTATAAAAAGACTCCAAAAGGTAGCAGAACATTTGGTCTGGCTAGTGTTTCCACTTTGGGCGACTCATTTTAGGATCAACAGTCCAAAACCAAATAATATTCAATTTACAATTATATCAAACAGAGAAGCGGCAAATCCTCACATTTGGAAGGATGGAGGCAGAGAATATTTAGCATTTTTGCTTGATAAACACCGTATACATTTACTTGGTTATCAAAGATCTTGACGATTATTTTCTTTCGCTTAACAAACTTATTTATTGATTAATTATTTCAGCTTTCAACAGGAACAACTGACATTGAAATGTAATCTACTGAACCTGAAACACTACACTTATTGTTTTAGACTGTGTTGACCCCAATTTTGTGGTGATATTTAGTGTTATTGGTTTGCTTTGTATTATGAAGGTTGTTATTTGTCCACACACATGCATGCCCATCTGTTGCACGTATCTGTAGAATTACAGTTATTACCGTTATTCAGTGTGAAATCTTGCATATATTTTTTATGGAAGTATGTTATTATTTCTTTCCATTTTACGTGTTAATGGCAGATGTATGTTTGATCGTGTCTCGTAATCCCAAGTGGGATTGACCACATGTCATGACCGACTATAACCTATTGTTTGTTTTAAATCTACAGAAATAGAAATTCACATCACAGAACTTTCTTTGTACAATTTGCAGAAAAGTCATGCTCAATGAGGAAGGAAACAAACAATGAGCTATATCATCTGGAGTAATGGCGAGGGAGTGTGGCAGAAGGAGGTGCTGGGAGGTGCTGGTGGTTGGGTGCATGTGTGTGTGTGGTTGAGGAGAGTGCTGGGGGATGGGGTGTCTGTATAATGAGGTCAGGAGGGGTTTGTTCCTCACAATGGAGGCAAAGGGGGTTCTTTCGGGTTTAAACTGTGTCATAGGCGAAGACGAAGCTGCGGAGCTTGGTGATGTTAGTCGGGGCTTTTGTGCACTAGTTAGGAGCAGATACAGTCGAGGGGGGAGCGAGGGAAGAACAGCGGAGTTTAAAGAAGAACAAAAAAAAACGACTATTTCCAGTTGGCTGCCTTCCACCCGCAGCGTCGAACTGGAACCACCAGACACCTGCAGAGCCAAACATCAGATATCTTGTCCTCCTTCACATACAAGAAAAGCAAGGCAGGGAAAACATTTGGTCTCCTGCCTGCTTTTCCTGCAACATGAAGCAACAGGTTTTATGGGGAACATGTTCTCAGTAGCACTGGTATAACAGACTGCTACTCATCTAGGCCCAGTTTTGTTAAATAACAGTGATTACAGCAAGTCGTCGCCACTCATTTGACCGTGTCGCGATATCGTAATATTCACCTGCGTGGCCTTGTCATTGACACAGGTAACAGCCGGGCTCTCTGCCTCTTTGGGCCACTGGCCCTGCAGATAGGGTCCGACGATGGCGTCCAAAGACAGAGTTCGGCGGATGGTGGGTTTCGGCGGGCGAGCCGTGGTCCGGTCAGCTTTTGGGAACATAAACAAAAGCACATGAAGTCAGTGATCATGTCTGTGCCTCGCAAGCCTGAACTCAGCACATGTCAGAACAATGTCGGTCTTGTAGAAGTTATAAAAACTCATGTGTGTGTGATCACGTTTCGCTCACAACACTGCATGCGACATATTTGTGTATTTAAAAACTCCCTTTTAAAAAGAGGCTGAACAGTATTTCAACACCAGTGGTAGCTGTTCACAAAATTGCTCCCAGGCTTCCTCCCCACCAGTCAGCACGCAGTGTGTAGAGTTATGTGTGTGCGTGTGCGTGTGTGTGTGTGTGTGTGTGTGTGTGCATGTTGGCAGCTATTTGTAATCTCTGGCAGGTGTGGACTATGCCTTTGACCTGGAGCAAAGCCATCCAACTACACAACACTGGCAACAGTCACCACAGGCTACAAGTACATCTACCACCAACAACACACACACACACACACACACACACACACACACACACACGCAGTATGTTGTCACGTTGCAGGGCAGACTGAATGTATAAATAAACACCACTACATGCAGATGTGACTGGCAGAGTTACAGTTAAAGTCAAAGAGAGAGGCTCTTAAAGCGGCTGCTGCGTTGGCGTGAAGCAGAGATCCCACAGGTCAGAGTGCAAAGAGGCGACTTCGGTGTCCAAATAACATTATGAGAGCAGTGTTATGTTTCAGGGTTAAAAGCCTTCATTGTTCAGTTAGTCAATGGTTCCCTGAATTAGTACGAGAAGCATGGCCCTTTCCTTTACACATAACCATTGTAGTCTTGAAATCAAGTCTGTTTTTTGCTTTACTTTTCTTAAATCATATGTTGTGAATGAATTAAGTTCAAATGTAAGGACTTACTCATTCAAAATGGCTTCATCAACACTGTTTTTTCATTTAATCTTGAGTACTGATGCTTCATTGCTTTCCTTTCGGGCTGCAACTAACTGACTATTATTTGCATTATTGATTAATCTGCTGATCAATTTCTCGAAATATAAATCAGTGTCCATCACAGTAGTTTTTGTCCAAAAACCTAAACATTTTGCATTCACAATGATCGTTGTGAGAAGCAGCACATCCTCACACGGTAGAAGCTGGAACAAGCAAGATGTTTACTTGAAAAACGACTTAAGCGATTAATGGGTTGTCAAAATAGTTGCTGATTAATTGTCTGTGTCCATTAATCTTTGAGAGTCTACTTCCTTTTGTGATACAATACAGAAAAAGAGAAGTTTGGTGGAAGGAAATGGGGCAGGCCTCGAGCCAAGAAATTCGTAGTCGACTAACATGCACACGTTTTTGGCGACTAATGAATTACTCGATTTGATAGACAGACCTGTAAAGCTGTTGGTGTGATCTCTCCACAGAGAATCACACTAAAAGCACCACTTTAAATCTTATGTTTGGCAGAGATGTGCTCATAAGCTTCTTGGAAAGAAGTCATTCAGCATTTTTAAAAAAGCATAAACAAAAACAAATAATTGTATGAAGAAATGTTCATCGACCAAAAAGACTGATTAGTGGTCAGGGCAGCCCTAGAAATACATTTAGTAAATGAAACCCATAGGTAACATAATTTCAGATATTGATATTGAGATATAGTCAGATATTGATTATAAAGTGGCACCAAATAAACTTTTAAAACACTGGACCACATGGAGGTGAATGCAGCCTTACCCCCCCTCCTCCTCCTCCTCCTCCTCCTCCTCCTGAGTGTGTATTTACCAGTCTTGACCTCCCTGCAGAGGAGAGCGGGTCCTCTCTGGAGCTGGTATGGGATCGTGGCTCTGAGGGGCTGCAGGCTGGGGTTGCTGCACCCCCGAGGCGCTCCTCCACTTCTACCCGACATCCCCCACTCCGAGCTCCGCTTAAGAAAACACACACACACACACACACACACACGGCTCTGCTTTTTCCTTCTTCACTTCTTTCACTGCAACTGCGCTGACTTCCCCTCTGTCCACATTCAGTTCATCCACGGCGATGATCCAAAACTCCGATCGTGCTTCTTGTTGGGCACCAAACTTGAGCTTTCTTTTGTGATGATGACCATGATTTTTCTTGCTTATATTCGGGGTGAAGGCGCAGACACAGGGAGAGAGGGAGAGAGAGAGAGAGAGAGAGAGGAGAGACGAGTTGAGCGCAGTTTTGCGGTTTAACGCATCCTCATAAATAATCCTTCATGTTGCAGTGTGAAGAGGACACGAGCGGAGACCACGCGCTGCTCCCGCACATCGCTGCTTGTTACTCTTGTCTGCAAAGTGACACCACAACAGCTCGGCTCAACCTGAAGCAACTATCTCGTGCAGTATGATGACTCCAAGGGAGGGCGACCTGGTTGGTTGCTGCAGAGTACTACTGAGCACGTATTGGTCTTCACGCCCATCTGTCTTCTGAAGGGACACCCCCCCCTCCAACAAAAAAAAACTTAAAGCTCCCATCCACTTTGTTGAGATTTGTTTTCATGGCCCCTCCCCTCCAATCCTTCAAACCCACGTTCAAACCCTGGGGTCTATTCAAAGTGTGGTTCAGGGACCCCTACAGGTCACTACAGGGGCTCTGAGGGTCCAGACTTATGGATATACGATGATATGGGAGAAACTGGTCACTTTACTCAAAGGGCATATATAGATGTAGCTATTTCAAGCAAGTTATAACACATTGCAAGATGTTCATTCAGTAAAATAAACTAATTAAAATAATATTGAGTTTGATACCATGTCATTACCTATTTTCTAATTCCACGACCTAAATGTACACATTTAATGTATTAAAGTCAGGGGGGTTTTTTTGTACTGTTTGAACTACTTTAAACAATGTTGTTATCTTAGATTTATTACCATTGCTGCAAAATATATCACCAAAAAGGCCTAAACTGTAGTAAAAGTTACTAACATAATTTTAAAAACAACACAGAGTGTACAATAATGAGTGCAATAAAACAAACCTCATCCACATAATTCAATAATACTTTGATGTATATTAGTTATATATTAGCTACATGAGCCACAAACACAAATCAAACACACTGTATAGATAAAGGAATTGCTTACATAATGACCAAAAGGCTTTAAGGAAGCAGCTTTCTATCCAGCCCCATGTTTGTATTTCTTTCATTGTTCTCATAAAAAAGACATACGACATACTGTATGTGTAGGTTCAAGCATATTTAGGAGACATGAATCCAGTAGGCCTCCAGATGTTTCATAAACTGAAACAGTCATTTCAGTGGCGTGAATAAAGCGTTCTCACACTATCTTGACTGTGGGTGGTGCTCTTTGAAAGGCGCCGTGGCTAAGTGGCGGGATCGTGATCAACCAGCAGCAACAACTGCAAGAACATGAACACAAGAAATTGAAAATGTCTTTCACTAAAAAGCCACATACATCCCGATTCTGTTTCTATCAGGATTTTCTCATAATCTTCTCCACAAGGAGGTCCGAGGTCATGGTCTGTGTCACGGCCCGGCTCTGGGAGACACATGGTTACATATAACATGTAAAGTGATTGGTAAAGTGATTGATTAATGAAAAAGTAAGTCAAAAAAAGTCAAACAAAAGGTTGGGAGAGATCTGTAGATGCAGGACAATGTGCTGCAAAAACGAGGAAAAGCACCCAAACGCCTCAACACAGCGATGTGCGGTGCCAACAACTGACTTCTGCTGCTCGGGCTTTTCATGCATCGTGGCCCAGGTGTGTCCAATGCCGCTGATTACTCTCCAATCAGGTCTGCAGCCTTGGCGAGAGAGAGAGCACAGACACAGCATAGGAACCAAACAGAGGTTCACGGTCTGCAGTAAAACTACTGTATATAGAGCAGCCGTGCAGGTGTTCGGGGCTTCAGCATCTTGAAAATGGATACTTCAGCAGGATGGGTGAAAAGAATATTCTGTAGCCATCTGGAGGAATCATTTGCCCAACCTGGCATAGCTTGTTGAAATAAGATTTATCTCATCTCTATAATTTAGCCACCCATATGTTTCCCTGTAAGACCCTCAGGTTGTTCTTAAGAATTAACAAGCATTTCCGGCATTTATGCATTATGTTACCCCTGATAACGTTAAACCACAAGATGGTGCCAGAGCACATGTGTCCCAAGCAACCGGCTGCTCGAGCCAACATCTCCACTGACTTCCTGTTTTGAAACCTTTTTTTTTCTTTTTTTTAAATCAAATCACTGCTTTAGGTCTGGTTTTCCTGTGACTCTCCATACAAAGTTGTGATCGACACAAAGAGACACGCATAATGGAAAAAGGCAGTTTATTGCAACACAAACCAAACAGAAATAAATCAAAGTATACATGTAAAAAGAACAACACTGCTGCATTGGATGAAATCAGATAAGTGATCATATGCGGTAGCTTAAGATTGGATCGATTCAATAAATAGCTGCACAGATTTAAACAGTGTTTGATTGATCAAGCAGGAATGATCCCAGATCAGTCACGTTCCATAAAACATACTTCTCAGTGCTATGTCACTGTGGAGACAGTCTGTAAAAACACATCCTCTACCTTTTATGTGGATAATCTGTATCTCTTAAAATGATCATCACATCTCTCTTTGCAAGTGGCTGCACCCAAAGGGCGGCAAGTGCTGTTTTGGTCACTTTTTGAATAAAATAAAGTAAAGCAGGCACACAAACACACCGCTGATATTCAAATAAGGAGCAAGATGGGAGTACTATTTAAGGAAATAAAATGGATGCTTTGGAGAAAGGTCTGAGGGGAGTTTGCAGAGATCTTGGATGACGGGAATCACAGATAGTACAAAGAGGTTGTGGCGGAGTGATTGAGAGGAGCTGAGCGGATAAGGCGAGGAGAAGGGAAAGAACCAAAACATGATGGATCCTTTCAGCTTCATGATGACTTCACTCTCATGTGTACAAAAATCCAGAGATGGTGTCATGACTTCCCTGTTCTCATGGAGCTGTGGATGGCCTTGGGGGATTGTATAAGCAGGGTTTTTTCGTCGGGTTTGTGGTCAACGCAGCATCACCAGGCGGACAGGCGGGAAGGGGTTCAATCTCTGTTGTTGGTCTGGAGCTCCCTAGCTGGGAGTGAGCGCAGGGCTGGGCTCAGTGCTGATGTTGACCAAACACTCGCTGGACTTGAGGCTGGCCAGGGACCTGGAGCTTGGTAGAGAGGCCAGAGAGCCACACAGACCCAGCATGGAGGGAGTATTGTCTTTTCCTACAGGGACGAAACAGAGAAAAAGCAGAATAGAAATGAGCCTCTGGTCGTGCATACTTCAAGCTGCCCACATGAAACACCATTAACAGCCATCAAGCCTGCCTTTGTATGAGCATGTATGTACATGTGCATGGGTGGCTGCCTCTGAAAGGCTTTTATGCAGCAGTGGAGAGGGAGCTAATATATTCCTACTCAAGCAGAAATGTTGCTGCTTTACTACTGCGTTCAAGTCACATGTAGCTCAGTCAAAATGTACTGAGTTACTCAGGAATATTGCATCAAATGGCAGCAACAAAATACACTACAAATCACTGCAGGTTTAAATGTTGTGGTGAACATGTTGGGATGAATGTAGTAGCAGTGAAAAGCATTCGTACCTGCTGAAGTCCAAGCAACATCTCCGTTCTGTCTCCCATCGGTCCCCAGGGAGTCAGAGTTCAGACTGACTTCAACAGAAAGTTGCTCCAAACTGTGGAAGCTCCTCCTGGATGCACAAAAACATCATTATGGCACAAATATCTGCAGTTCTGTACAATAATTGCATCTATAAGCATCTGCTTATTTGTGCTGTGTGTACTTAACCAATAGGGATCACATATTTAAATGTATGAATACAAACAAAAACCAAAAAAAAATAGAAACATACTGTTCATGTAAGTTTACCTGCGGAAAAGCTTGACATCGCCCTGGTTGTTTGTGATTACGGACCACTGGTTGACCAGCGGGATGGAAAGATCTTTAGCCAGATGGGAGGAATCGCAGGGCATGAGGGCAGAGCTGCATGAAGCACAGAGTACAAATACGGCAATTCAGAAGTGATACTTTTCATTTTAGCAATCAAATATGAACCTGAACATCCCATAAAACATAAAATCACCCATCTCTTGTAAAGTAACTGTTTCTAGTTGTATGGTTCTTTTTTTTAAATCCTTGCACACACTATAATGCTGGAAAGAAGCAATAATTAAATAAATGTAATCCAAACAGGATCTTGGGTGATGAGGACCGGAGCCCACGCTTATATTTTCCTCATGTTGAATTATTAATGTGAAGATGTCGGCCATCTTATCTGCCCAGAGAATTGTTTTTGTTGCTGCTGTTTACATTCCTTATGATGCAAATTTAAAGAAGCACTACAGGAATGTGCTACTGTTTTTGTTTTGTTTGTCGCGTTACAAATGGGCTAAAACTGAATTTCATTGTGCATCTCTGTGTTGCATAATGACAATAAATGATCCTTTAACCCGTGAATGAATCCTACAGTTGAAGCTCTTTTAATTTGATGAACGTAATCTTAAAGTTCTCGAGTGTTCCTCACAGTTGTGCCTGCAGCTCGAGCACGACGGCCTCCAGCTCCTTCTTCTCCTGTTGGCTCTGGACCGTCTGCTCCTCCACCTTTGCTCTCAGACGCTTATTCTCCGTCTCCACGTTCTTCAGCTGCGACTCCCGCAGGCGCACCAGCTCCTCCAGATAACCCTGCAACATGACAGTAAGGAGACGGGGATTTGTGCTCTGAAGTTTACAGTGAAAAACAGGAATTTAAACAGCATCATTAACTTGGTTCTAGCAGCTGTTGTGTGTCACCTTTTGGGCATAGACGATCTTAAACCTCTGCTCCATCTTGCGACACTTGTTGCTCCAGCTCTCCTCGTCGGTCACCAGAGGGATGTAGGGGTGCTCGGGGACACTCTCCTCGCTGTTACTGCTGTCCACACTGCGACGGTCCTCCTCATCACTCAGGTAGTCGTAGCTACACACAGCAGAGAGGCGACAGTGTTGCAGCGGCACACACATGCACACAAATGTGATGCCAAACTTGGGAGTGACGGGATCAGTCTCACCTCTGAGTGAACTTCAGGTAGGGTGTGAAGTCAATCACAGCTGACGATTTCCCATCCAGAGTCTCCCCCTTCAAGCAAAAACTGCACAGACAAAAAAATATTATTATTTTATATATACTACGAAATATAAGACAACTCCATATCAATCAATTGAAATATGTTTATCTTGTTCAGCTTCGTTGTCATATGTATATTTCTGTGCATGTACATTGAGAGCAGCAAAATACTAAAGTCAAATTCCTTGTATGTGTTCACACTTACTTGGCCATTAAATATTATTCTGATCCTAATTATTTCTGTATAATCTGTTAATCTGTACAACTAAAGTAGAATATGCTAAACTCAAATCCACGACGGGACTTTTAATTCCTAAATACTGGGCCTAAAAACAACGGAACGGGACAGAAAAGGTTCTTAAAATTGCTTATAAATATATACCACCAAACTGTGTTGATTTGGGTTTTGTGCTTGTATATTTAAAACCTCTGTATGTATATCAGAGTCTGCAGCGTGTGTCTTAACCTGAAGTCAATGGCACTCAGTCCAATCAGCATGCCAGTCAGGACCTGGGCCTCTTCTCTCAGCATAATGGCCCCATCGTCATAGAACCTCCTGTCAGGTGAAGAGGTGGTTATGTTACCGGTACAACTGTGACTCTACCTGCATTGCACAGTACATTTAATGTTAAACGTCCGTAGTACTTTCTGTGTACTTTCCTCTGGTGAGCTCAGAATCAATCAAAAGCTCAAATATTTCAAAATAAGAATTTGGTTATTGTCCCTTTTTAAAATCACTGGTCTGACCTGGTAGTTCTTGTGTCCCTCAGAGCAGTGGACACATATTCAGACAGACGTTTCTCCATCAGCGCCACTCGAATCCATGCGCGCCCCTGTAGGACAACGTAAGAAGTGAGTAGGAACAGAGGGCCTTCTTTGCTGCTCTCTCTTGCAATGTCCCACCCACAAACACACTCTCACACAATTCTGCATACAAATATCCCTTGCCTTTGCTCGTGATGTGCTGATGTTTTCTATGTTTTCAATGCTGGCGATGCAGTTGTTCTGCACCCTGCTGCACGCCAGCCGGATATATTCCCAGAAGCTTCGCTGTCCATCTGAGCTGAACCAGCTTCCTGAACCTGGTCCAAGATTAAAACACAGCAATGAAGCACTTCTGCTACAACAACGACCCACACTGCGAGCATGCAACCGCCGTTACAGTGCAGCTAACTGCATAATCATGCAGGACCTTTTTGGTTTCCATGCTTAATGTTTGCAGTGTAATCTATGCATTCATATGCCAGTTTTATATTAAATATTTAGGTTTTACTGCTACAAACTCAGTCATTTTAACGGACTTGTCCATCTTGTCCTCTGCTATATGTTACCTGCAGTGTTACCTTTGAAGCGGTGGCTGAGGATGTGCTCTAGAATGGCGGCAAAGTTAATAAACTCCTCGGCCGAGTCATCTATGGGCTCTGCTGTGTACTTTTCTAGGAGAGTCTTGACAGAGAATCTGAAATAGAAGCACACGGAGAGGGAGGAATTAGAAAAACGATGCAATGGGAAAAACATTCAACTTCGCATGTCTGTTCTTCACAAGCCTGCTGAAATGCCGCCGCGTACTGTACCCAAGCAGACAAATGCACTACTGTATTTGAACCCCGCAACAATAGCGGAGTGGAGCATTTTTTCTTTTTCTTTTTTGGGAACCACGCCATCTTATCAGACTGAGGTCACCCCAATTGTCTTGTGTACTGCACAATGTACCCCTTCAGTGCTTTGGCAGTGTTATCATGAAAACAATACAATTAACCCCCTGTCCTCTCAGCCTTTGTGCATGCTGTGCTTCCAGGTCCCTTTGGGTCTTGTCTCTCTGAGGGACCGGCCAGCATCAAAGAATGATCAAATAATTCCCTCCTCCCTCATCTATACACGGTGGTCTGATCTATTTAGGGCAACCGCAACCGCTGCCGCAGCTTTAGTTTGGCTTTTGACCCTGCTGCACCCCGGGCAGTAATGCAGCTTGTATGTTAGGAGCCGGCATTCAGGCACGGGCTGACTGCCTCCGCTTCGATGGGCAACACTAGCATCACCGAGGGCAAGACTGCCCTGGCAGTGGGAAGCACCTCCATAGCCAGGGGAAAGACGACTGTAGCCGTGGGAAACTCCTCCATCTTCAGGGGAGTGACCACCACCTCCATGGGAGAATCCACCATCCAAAGGCAAAAGACGACAGTGGCTCTGGGACGGGCCAGCTTCAGCCGGGGAACCACAACCACGTCGTTCCGCAAAGCCTTGCTGTCCAAGCGCAGGAACATCTAGATGGACAGGAACCCTGAAGCCGGGGCTAAGACACCCAAGGGAGCCAAGCAGTCCAAAAAAGACGCTAACAATGAGTGGAAAACCACATTCCTGTCAAGCAAGACCTCCTTCACCAAAGGCAGGGTTTCGATCCTGAGGACTAAGTACGCCATCTCCTGGGGTAAATTCTCGATCTCCTGGAGCAGAACCACTGTAACTTTGGGCAACATCACCATAGCGTTCGGCAAAACCTCTGTTACACGAGGGGAGACCACAAGCTCTCTCACCACGCTGACCTTCGCCCATGGAACCAAGTCTGTGTCTGTGGTCAAAACCACCCTCATCAGGGGCACAGAAACGCACAGCAACATCTACTGGAATTTTCACACATGATTCCTGCACACACTTAAACACCCAAGGATATATTTCTATCTGGTCATTTTTAGCAGGTCAGTAGTAGTAAGAGTAAAAAAAAAAAAGAGCAGCTATTTTTGTGATCAATGTGCGTACATGTTAACGTGGCATAACATCCATCTGTTACCTGTTGGCCAAAAAGTGAGTTGCACATCTAATGGGTTTGCAATCATGAGTGAGATCTTCCAAAGCCATGCCGAGCGTGTTATGCAAATGTGACAGCGATGAGATGACGGCTTATGGTGTGTCTGCTTGGCAGGGAGGGAAGGCGTGAAACAGCCGTGTGGGATGTATGTGGAGGGGACACAAGAGAGTGTGTGTTTTACACCCCAGCACTGTTCTCCTGTATGTTGTGCATGTACAGTCATCACCATGTCTACATCTTTGGTACAAATGTGGTATTTTTGTGCACTCCAATAAGATTGGTTGATTGCCTGCATTTCCATAACTATGCTGCCGTATGTCCACCAGAAAACACACAGTTTTACACTAGAAAACTGTAAAGCTGGTTGATTTAACAATGCTTATAAAAGTAACATGCCTAAACACTGCTTGGCTTGGTTGTTTTGTAAATTCAGTTTTTTTGAGAGATACTATAGGATCTAAACGACATAAATGGTAGAAATTAAAAGACTTAATTGCTGTAATTTGTTGCAAACAGTTCAGCAAGGACACATTTGGGTCGTAAACACCGACTAACGGAGCCACACCCATGTTTCAAATGGAGGCACGATGCAAATATAGGAGAGGTGCAATCAAAGCAGAAACTACATGCGGAAAACATTAAAACACATTCATCTTTTCTCTTATCACATGTGACACTGCGCCACTCGTCTTACATATGGTACATACAGTCGTACACAGAGGCTATGTCCTACAATCAGAGGCTATAGGGAACAATGGCTCAGAAGAAAGTGATGTCACCACAGATTGCCCCCTTTGCAACAATGTGTCCTTCAACCGTCCGGTGTCGTCGTGGAGATGGGACAATCGCTCCACTGTCCCCGTCCCCCCAGATAGGCTGTGGCCACCTACGGCTGCCTCTGTCCATTCACAGGGACACATGGGTGGTATGTGGCCTTCCAGAGCCCACGTCGATCATCTCAACGAAGGCATTATGCGACACGGGGGTCGTGCTATCCACGCTTAGCATTCTGGTCTTCTCTGGATTGTAGCAGATGAAACTATCACCCCTGAGGGCCAGAGCAGGACGTGCTGCATGAGTGTGCGATGCTTTGCGTCGAGTGAGCCCCGAATCCCGTCGTCGAATCTGGGTCAGGAAGACGAGTCTCTCCTCAATGGGCAACACCAGTTTCACCGAGGGGAAGACGGCCTTAACCTTGGGCAACACCACCATAAAAAGGGGAAAGTCCAAGATTGCCATGGGGGGCTCCTCCATCACCAGGGGCAAGAAAACAACATCTTTGGGCTCCTCCACCATCACCAGTGGAAAGACCAAGATCGCCCTGGGGGGCGCCTCCTTCAGCCGAGGCTCCACCACCACCTCTTTTCGGAAAGCCCTCTTCCCCAAACGCAAGACGCTCTAGATGAGAAGGGACCTCGTCGAGGGGTGGGGGGACTGGCACAAAATGTCACAAGAAAGAAGAAAAAAGAAGCACCATCACAGAGAACATTTGGACACCACTACAGCATCTGCACAGGGTCTGTTCCAACTGAGAGCCCAAACTGGATTAGATTTACCGATGGACCGTTGACTTGTTTTTGGTCATGCCGGATTTATCAAGGAAACAGGTCAGTGGCATCACAATTCTGTCTCATAATGTTTTCTGCAAAAACCAAGTAGGTCAGTCAGGTTGCAAGGTATAATGGAGCTCAAGGATTTTGTGTGATCTACTCTCCACCTTAACTCAACTTAAAAAACTTTTTTTTTAAAAATGCCAGTTTGCCAGTAAGCACATTTAACCTTCTCAAAGGGATCTGCTAGAGCGCAGGAACTCCTTTTTTACGTGACTTTGTCTCAAGAAAGTTTTGTTGGATATGATTTTGTGGAGAATTGTTCTATTCTGTCGGAAACTCAAGATAAAGAGTGCGTAGAGAAACATCAGATCTGGTCAAATTTGTGAAGACATCCGATGACAGAAACATTTATGAAACCAAGCGATTCCTCATTATGCAGAGTACCAAGCCCTTGGAAAACCACCAAGTGCCCCCAGAGGTTCCCAGGGCCCAGTATGAGAACCACTAAATAACAGCTACCTGTTTGTTGGTGTAATAGCATTTAAAATCAGAAGAGCACAAGGTTGACTGTTGCAAAAGGCCTCTCTGACCTGATAGAATGGCAGCGTTATCTCGAGAGAAACATAACAGCGGATTATTTTAAATTAACTGAAGTCCTTTGATCTGAAGGGGAATTGCTGGCGTGCCTCAAATGCAAATGGATGGAGTGGAATAGCGGAATGCTCTTGGTACGATTTGACACTGAAAAACAACTGCAAGGCCTTCTGACAAGCTTCTTTTGTGCCCCCTCTCACTCAGGCTGGATCGCCGCCAAGCCCACTCTCAGCTCTATTCAAAAGGCCCTCTTGTTCTCCTTCCTCACCCTTCTACTGTACTTACACAAGTGTGTTTGATCCTCAGCACCACCTAGGATAACCCAAACTACATTTATCAGCAGTGACACAGAATCTAAACACACATCGTTTCATATTAACCCGCTCAGCTTTCATTTTCTTCTTTCTCCCCCCCCCCCCCCCCCCCCCCCCCCCCCCCACACCCCCCACACCCCGACTCCTATCTCTCTCTCTCTGCCTCTTCCTGTCCCTCTCTTTAGTCTTGGCATAGCCGGCAGGATCAGATGACACAGGCAGACTCCTCACTGGCCGCAGCATTGTGTAACCACCAGCCAGTGCTGTTGTTTATCGTCCTGGACTGTCGGGGGAGACGTCCTGTCCTGTGCCGGATCTGCACAAACAGCCAAGAATAAAGAGCGCCGTGCCTTTGACAAATATTAAGAAATAAAGCGACAATTAGGGCCAAATCCGAATAGACCAAAAGAAGTGAAAATGCAACAGCGGCAGGGTGTGTCTCTCTCTCTCTCTCTCTCTCTCTCTCTCTCACCGGCCCCGTGTGTGAATAAGCGTAGAGGCAAAGTGTTTCATGGTCAGAGGAGGTGTAGAGGGATTAGTGTGCAAGATGGATAGTGAACGTGTTGGGCTGAGAAGCGCTGAGAGTGTAAAGCAGATGTTTGAACGTGATGGGGGGGGGGGGGGGGGGGGGTAAAATGAAGAACAACAGCATGGTGAGAGAGTGGACTGAGAAGAGAGACGCCTAAATGTTAAGTCAAACCAACAGAAACCTCTGCTGTAATTTCACATAGATTTGATAGAACAATAGAAGAACAATGTTATTCCAGACAAGCAAAGATTTGTTGACATCTCCGATTATTTCTTTTAAAAATAGAACAGAGACCGGTAGAAAGTGGCACCCTGCACTATTGCTCAGAATGTCTTAAAGGCACAAAGAGCCACCCACTTGCAGAAGCATGCCCATGAGATATACGAGTACGTGGTTGTGTTTACTACGGCACAGGACATTTTATTCTCTCCTCTCGAGCCACGCCCCGGAAGAGCTCAAGCCTCAGGCGAGCTGACACCGCATCGCCAGCCTCCCTCCTTTCACTCCCTCGTTCCCTTTTGTTTACAGGAGGCAGCCGAAGGGATAGCGCCTGACATCAGACCTGTCCAGTCTCACTCATCACTATCTATGTTTCCTTAGGTTCACCGTGACCACGGCCACACCGCGTTCCACCAGTGGCGGATGACGGCATGAGAGCTCTTAGCCAGACTAAAGCGACAAAACAGAAAATGTTAAAACACTACAATGTTGCCTGTAAACAAATTGCCATTGTGACTGTTAACAATATTTGGGCTCAGATAAACAAACCGGAGTTGTATGAAAAATCCCACCGACTGCAGAAAGCCTCACACCTGCCCTGTTAAAATAATGACCTGTTGCCAGCGGCAACAGCACGGAGACACAGTAGATCACGATGACAACTGCTGTCACTGCGGACATGACAGACGTCACGGAGTGTCTTCAACGCCATTAAGACAAAGCAACTTTGGGTTTTCTGATGTTGTCGGCCGGGTTGAAAACATTGCAGTTAAAATCATGTTTGTTTTTTATTCCCCTCAGTCTGCAGGCCGATAAAAGCCACTGCAGGAAGAGCAAATTTAACAAGTATTCTTCTTTAGAAGACATTTCGAAGATGCAACTTTTTCACCTGACCGCAGCAGACTCTTTTTCATTATTTTTTTTTAATTTTAAATCTTTACTGTAACGCCTTCAAGTCCCGGACACGGGCCTCTTGCAGAAACTGTGGTGGTGCAAATGTTTGATCAGGTTTTCCTTAATTATACACAAATGTCTATTGCTGTACATATGTGTTTCTAATTCAAATGGGCTCCTCCAGTTAAAGCACGACGCCGTAAACAAGGCACTGAAACATTGAGCAGACCTCTGTGCCTTGGTACTGTGTGACCCACATTATGCCAGATCATGTGAATACACTTTTTAAAATAAGGACTGTGATGCCAGTTTGTCTTTGTTACGCCCCCCCGGTAACAGATGGAAACAACAAGTGAATTTCTTGATCCCCAAACCTGAGCAGAAACAGCCCCTTTGTTTCTACGGTCCCGCAAAAAGACATAACTCCATCAGACGACTTGTTGGGAGTTGAAAACCTTAATCCCTGTGTGTGCTGATTGTATTTTAAACGTGTATGATGTGACAGTGAAGGAATATAGGTCAAACTTTATACACATCTGTATTAGGGGAAAATAAAGGCTTGGCCTGGTGTACTAATGTTGCACTAACGTCAGCTTAGTTTCTGTAGCCAGGCAGCGGTTCAAGCTGTAGCTGCGTCTCAGCAGCACGACAGAGCCTGGATCCTGGATCCTGCACCAACATGACGCCCAGTCTGCTTCAATACACAGCCATGGGGCCCACTGCTGATTCAGGATTTCTCTCTCTCTCTCTCTCTCTTCTCTCTCTCTCTCTCCAATGAGACTGTACGAACACACACAACAACCTTTGACTACTTGAATCAACTCTCAGCAGAAAGGCATCAAGAAGAAAAACATTTTGAAAAAGATGCAGAGAGATGCAGATCCGACGGCGACACAGAAACGCCTGGAAGACGTTTCCCCTCCAACTGAACCTAATCAATGTCATGTTGCTAATTAGAGAATGGAAAGAATCTGTGTGGTTAGCATTACTGATGGAAAGCTGTTTGAGATTTATATTTTTGTCTCGTCTTGTGCGTTTTGTCATTAAAATGATTAAATGATTAAATTGGTCTTAGCACGGTCAGGTCGACCTGAAAACAAGTGTTTTTGTTCCCTCACTAATCTTTCTCTGTGTTGTGAGTCCATCGTGAGAACTTTTCTTTCTTTGCAGGCATGCTCTGTGTGATGTTGTGTTGTTTTGCTTCACTGTACGTGGCACTAAAAATGCAGACAGGACTTTGAACAAGAAAGGTACTGGAATAAAAATGCTTGATTGTGTGTCTATATGAAAGTCCTGACTTTGTCTTTTTTGTGTTTTTAAGGGGATTTATTAAGTTTTAAACACTTTCACTCTACATAAGGCCAAAGACGGTTTAGATTCTGAGAAAGTAAAACAAAAAAAGAGGTAAGAGCCAGATGTGGATGCATGACGTCAAATTGGCAGAATGCCTGCACAATCTACAAATAATTACGTCCCTGTCTGCAGTAGTAGCCGTGACTATGGTCGATATGAAATTCAAGACACGTAGCAATGTTATAATAACTTTTACGAGAGCACTATAAAAAGTATTAAAGTATAGCTGTAACTTTCTAACAAGCCTCAGTTGAAATCACAGAATATAAAATACTAGAGAGCTGAAGAAGTCCCTATAAAACAGCTCTATCAGCTTTTGGACAGTTGGTTGGATAAAACAAGCTATTTGCAGATGTCACCTCGGGCTCTATTAGATGAATATTTTTTTGTATTTTCCAAACATTTTGAAGAATAAAACAGTGCATCAATGAATCGAGAAAATAATCAGCAGATTCATTTATTATGAAAATAAGTGTTGCAGCAATACCGATATCAAAGACACATTTAAATCCAGAGTTGAAGACATTACTACAACACTGAATATGTGTTTTCTGGAGCATTCATGACTGCAGTTTATCCTGCAGATAATATCAAAGGGTCATCCTAAAAACACAACAGCTATGTATCCTAGCCTAGAATAGCCCATTATTAATTCAAGAGTGATTATGAATGCAAAACATTAATGTCCTACAATGCTAACCTCACTGTATGACTGATTTAATATCAATTCATAAAATACTAATCATTTTCAAATTTATCAGAATATCTAGATTATTTTACAAGTAGACAATCCTTTATTTTAGGGGGTCAGAAGACAAAAAAGGTTGGAAACTATACTGATTTAGAGGACGTTGAGATACACAACAGATTACTTTAAATGTCAATTTTGGGCATAAAAATGACACAGCTGTGAGAGAAGCGTCACTAACTCTCCGAGTAACATTTGAACACTAAATTCTGGAGATAATATCAACTGGACATCGCATCAGGTGAGCTCACTGATGCACATCAGTTTACAGCCCTAAGGGAGAGATTTATGAGACTGCACACATAGCCTGTGTAGGCTGGGGGACACTGAAGGAGGGAGGAGTCCTTGCACTGCTCCCAATAACCTTGTCCCATTCGGTCACTCAACCTCACCGTGATGGAGGAGGAAACCCTGCTGTTGTATTTTCTCTCCAGCTTTATTACAAACCAATATCATCCCACTAGTCTCATTTTCACCCCCTTTGAAGCTGCATCTATCAGCATAGACAGGAATCAAGCAGGTGTCTCAACCTGTTAAATACAAAATAAACTTTCCTCTGAGAGATCCTGCATACATGTCACACCAAGTACATGATCTTTAAAGGAATGCTACAGCAAAGTGCAGCCAGGAAATGCAAAGGAACACATTGAAGACTATGTTGTAGGTCTACAGAAGCGTGTGTGGTGGCAGGGGTATGTGAAGGTGAAAATGCACCTGCCTCCTCTTCATGCATAGCATTTCTGGAAAGATGTCAGTACATTTTTCTGCTTTATTTTCCTTATATCGTGTGTGCCGGTTGTTTCACCCCCAGGATTAAATAAACATCCTCCATTATGGTAACATTGTTGAAATATGAACTGAGCAGCATGCAGGGACTGGTGGGCTACTTGCAGATTATGCTGTGGATCGATGGTGTCGTGATGTGTACCTGCAAACCGTGATGAGGTTTTTTCGCTCCACACCGACGCTCCGAGCAGACGCCTTTTTCGATGTCAGACCCATAGCCATTGCTGTGTGAATGCAGCCCGACTCCATCCAGCGGCGGCCCCGGGGCCTCTTTGGGATCCGTGCCCAGGCCAGGTCCCCTCCCTCCGCGGGCTCTGTGTCCTACAAACACCCGCTGTCGTCTGCGGGGAGCCGCGGATGCTGCTGCTGCTGGAGGAGGAGGATGAGGAGGAGGAGGACAGGACAGCGGCAACACCATCAAACTAGAGATGATTGAATGCACAAGTTCCGGTTATGACTTTCGAAATAAAATCCTCTCACTTATTTGCGTTGGATTGTGCTGATTGCCAAATGATAATACTTTTATTTCCACCTTTATTTCCGGTTTTATTCAGCATACGTCATGCACTTGGCACAGCTGAGCGAGATGATGCCTTCACATACTCACGTATAGGCCTACTCGCACTCAATAGCTTTTAAGATGTATAACTTAAAAAACATTAAATACAACTGTGTTAATCCTTTTGTCGGTGTGAGGCACTTATTGAAAAAGATATATTGAAAAAGATATGAATCAAAATAGATTTTGAGGGCCTACATGAATACCAAATTAATTGATGAACTTTCCTATCACAAAGAGAAATTGGTTGACACAGTGGGCACACAATTGAACAATCAAAAACATAGTCGACACATGGCAGAAGCCCAGCACCAGTTTCTACACATATGGTGTGTCTGAGGAAACACAATGCAGCAAAAACAACAGCTTTGACGACAACATACTATATTACACTATCGCCATATTTCTGTAAGCAGTGAAGTTTCAAGTTATTTGTTGTCATTTGCACAACAAATACAGAAAAATGAGCTGTTGGTTATGTCTCTCACTTGTATCTCATGTTCCCTCAAACAATAATCATTGAATGATTATCAAAAGAAAAAGAAGACATCAAATAGTGCATAAGTTAAGATATAGGGATAAGATATAAAATATATAAAATAATACATATTTGTTGTAGACAGGTGTACAATAATTGCAAAAATGATTAAACCGTGTGTATCCTCTCTAATGAAAAGTATATTAAATGTAAAGTACATTGGATTTGGTAAATGTATCAATATTAAAACCATGTCTTGCTTTTAGATTCAATTCATTGTGGACAATGGAGATTCTCATCTTGTCCAGCAGGGGGACACCAGCAAAGACTCCGAGACGCCAGGGGGCGCTGTGGTGACGACGACGGTTATTTGTGTTGCAGTGAGGGGAAGATGGCGGAGTCTGAAGAGCCAAAAGCGGGTCCTTGCACTTTTCTTTTCAAAAAATCTACAAAGAAATTCTCCGGACGAAAGAGAAAAGCAAGCGACAGCGACAAAGGTACAGATTTATCCTTTAGCTGCTGCTTCTTGTGTTTTTCAGGGAGTCAATCCTCTGTGCTGCTGGTAACGCTGCGGCTTTGTCACAAACCAGCTTAACTGGCAAGTGTTTGTGTTCGTGTCTTTAAAAACAACAATGCTATGTAAGTGATTAGAGCCACACGAGGCAACAAATGAGGTTTTAGGTTTTTTTTCGTCGCAGACACATACCAGTTTCCTCAGTTGTGCTGCGTTCCAGGTCCCTCGGAATTCAGTGTGTTATGACATTGGCAGTAGTGGAAAGAAAGTATCCTATTCAGATACTTTAAATAATATTGATCCCACACTGTAAGAATACTGAACTAGAAGTAAAAGTCCTGAATTCAAACTGTTACTAAGTTATTGAGTTATTTATGGAGAACAGCATTCTGACTTAAAGACAAGATGCTAAAAATTAATACTTTTTTTTTTTTCAGATGGCAACAGCGATGAGGATCAGAGCTCTGTGGTCAGAAAAGGAAAGAAGGACACTCGAGTTAACCCCATGATTCAAAGGGTACCCTGCTAATGATAACAGTATTTAAAACTCCATCTAGAGTTGATCAGTGAGGTAAAGCTGACCCCGGTCTTGTTTCTGTTCAGACAAAGAAGGTGGAGAAAGATGAAGCCTCTTCTAGTGAAGGTGAAGGAGACAAAGAGGAGAAGAAGGTCACTGTTGCCTACAAGTCCACGCGGTCAGCAGTGAGTGGAGACGTTTCTCTCATATTACATTTTATAAGAGCGGCAGGAACCATTGAGTGCGATGGTTTGAATCCCCATCTCGGGTAAAGGGAAGGAGAAACGGATGTATCCTTCAGTAGCTGCTAGTGCATTCACGGTGTGGTATGTTGTTCTGATGGAAGTGGTGTAGAAATCTTTCGCACTCTTTGCTATTCTCTCAATCTTGCCCCAAAAAAGAAACCGGAGGGACCCGATGACATGGGTGCCACTGCTACATACGAGCTGGACACGGGGAGAGACAATGACGCTCAGGCGATCTTTGAGAGGAGTCAGAAAATCTTAGAGGTATCGGACATTATACTTGCAAAAAGTTACAATTTAATCCACATTTATGAAGTGTTTCCTCATACATTTAAGCTAAATACTTGGTATTGTAAATGATTTTGGTGTTTCCTACTGACTGGATTATCTTTTCATTCAACAGGAACTGGAGGGCAAAGAAGACGATAAAATCTACCGTGGCATCAACAACTACCAAAAATTCATCAAGCCCAAAGATACCGCCATGGGCAACGCCTCCTCTGGCATGGTCAGGTGAGTACCAAGACAATATTTAGGCACATGCTTCCATAAGACACTCCTCGCCTGTGAGTGTCATCATGTAACCCATTAGTGTTGATACGTGTCATTTATTTATTTTAACAGAAAAGGACCAATCCGAGCCCCTGAACACCTGAGAGCCACAGTCAGGTGGGACTACCAGCCGGACATCTGCAAAGACTACAAGGAGACTGGTTTCTGTGGTTTTGGAGGTGCGTACGATATTTGCACCATTTGAAATATCAAAGTCATCCGTTGAACAGCTAAAACTGAATAACTTGCCCTTTTGAGCATTAACTTTAGCGCTTCTCTCTCTCTCCTGCTTTCAGACAGCTGCAAGTTCCTCCACGACAGATCGGACTACAAACATGGCTGGCAGATCGAGCGGGAACTGGAAGAGGGCCGATACGGAGCCAATGGTGAGTTCAGGTTCAGAATTCATGTCAGTTTTGTTTTTTTGTGTGTGTCTGCATCGGTATTTCCTTAACAATACTGTGCCGTCATCTAGACGAGGAGAACTACGAGGTGAGCAGCGACGATGAGGATTTGCCCTTTAAGTGCTTCATCTGCAGGGAGTCCTTTAAGAATCCCATCATCACAAAGTGAGCCTCTTGTCCTCCGCTTCTTCTCCGTTTACTGCCAGATGCATCGTGTTAACCACTTAAATATCTCCCAGGTGTAAGCACTACTTCTGCGAGACCTGTGCCCTTCAGCATTACCGCAAGTCCCAGCGTTGCTATGTGTGCAACGCTCAAACCAACGGTGTCTTTAACCCCGCTAAGGGTAAGTCCGTTACCTCTTTTAAAACGGGGGAATACACTTCTTCTACGAAATTCACGTGATGGCTGAATCTTGACGATTCCCTTCAATCTTTTATTTTCCCGTTATTGCAGAGTTGATGGCCAAGATCGAGAAACGTAACGCCGCAGCAGACCAGCCGCCGTCAGATGAGGATGAAGATTAGCAGCATCTGAACCTTTTTCAACCCTCCCCTTATGTGTTTGTCTATGTCAATTTGGAATAAAGTAACTTTTTCTTTTTTTTTTAAGACAGTTAACTGCCTCACTGTGTGGTACCACCAACGTTTATTGTTAAAAGTCAAGCTTGACATTTTTGCAACACTAACCTTTCAAAATGTCCATGCAGACAAAACGAGCAACAATGCAACATTCACTTCTCACATAAGTAACATCACGCCCGGAGTAAGTGCAAGAAAATACAAACCGCTAAGCTCTGAAGGTTAAACTTAAAGCAGATGTCATGCTTAACCTCTGTGCAACAAAAGAGACGTGGAAAGCATGAGATGTCGTTTACACTTCAACACAAGCGGAGACTTAGGAAACGCGTGTAACATGCTGTTAATTTAGCTGACCCGTGGGACAAACTTTCCATCTGGTGTGCAGAAGGCTTGAGTGAGCTGTGAGGACGGGTGTTCACCCTTATGGTGGTCTCACTGAGCTCATGGGCTACGTGCAGAGAGGTAGAGTATCCCCTCTGAATGTTTAGTAGCAGCTTCCCACCGATCCATTTTATGAGAATCTTTAGGTCTCGGCTACATCTTCACCCACAGATGCTCCTCTGAAGGAGTTGTGTTTTGTAAACGTGTGTGTCTGTGTGTGTGTGTGTGAGAAATAGCGAGAGGCCATCAGTGCAATGCAAGAGTCTGAGCATATCTAGGGAACATAAGCGCGTGTGACTCCAAAAAAGAGGCAAGATGGCTGCTGGCTTTCAACCTTTGTTTGAGAACAGCGACTCCTTTTAGTTTGAGATTTAAATTATTTACACGGGGACCATTACAAAAACACATCTCGTCCAGTACGCTCAGAGAGTTTCCCATCCGAATCCCATGAGCGTCTCTCCGCCTCGTCCTCCTCTGTCAGAAGTCCCAGTCGTCCACCTCCAGGTGGCTGAGACCCGACTCCAGACTGGCCAGTCCAGAGCGGGAGTCCTGCGGCTGGGAGCCGTCGAAGCTGGTGATCGGGGACACGGGCCGCAACAGCTCGGGCAGCGCCTCTGAGGGCCGGCGTTTGATCTGAGAGGGGGAGGGAATTAAAAAAAAACATTTGGAGGACCATCTTTAAATCGTACTTTTTCAATGTCAACACGCAGTAAATGTACAAAAACAAAGCTGTTCTGTATTCTTAACACCACAAAGTCCTGTTTCAACTAAAAGGATATTTTACACACCTGTTTGAAGAATGGATGACCTATGAGAGTGATGGCAGACGGTCTGAAAAGCAAAACAGGGAAAAGAATTAGTATCTTGGAACATAACAATTTCCACACGTCCAATGCAATATTTAAGCGTGACGGAAGAGAGGGGCCCACCTCTTTTCTGGGTCCCGCTGCAGACACAGCTCGACGAAGGCGTGGAAGTGCGGGGAGAACGTCCGGTTGTAGGGGTGTCCGCCTGTCGACGCGGAGGAGGAGGGCTCTCCGTTGGAGTGGCGAACACCTCCGGCTCCCGGACCCTCGCAGATGCCGGAGTCGGCCCCGGAGCGAGACGGTTTCATCGACAGCTCCTCCGGTGGGATAGTGGTGGTGTCCAGCAGACACGGCACCGTCCCATTCAGCTTCTCCAGCAGCATCTGTGGGAGTGAAGAGGATATGGAGAGAGTTAGTTCACCCACCGTTTGATTGGAGGAAAAACATCTTAAATATATATATATAAATATAATATATTATACTGCGATGCAGAGGAACAGGTAGGGAGCTGCTCGGTTCCTTCTGACCTGTGTAGCTGGCATGTCTTTGAAGGGCACGTGTCCATTGGCCAGTTCACAGGCTGTGATGCCGAGGCTGTAGATGTCTGACCGAAAGTCGTAGCCCTGCAGGTTCTGAAAAAGAAAAAAAGACGGGCGAAAACAGAACTGTTACTCCTGAACTTTGGCAGCGCACACAGTATTACCTCGGTATTATGCGGTACGGTACCTGCTGCAGCACCTCCGGGCTGAGCCAGGGCAGCACCTTGACGCTGTACTGGGGGAAGTCGTGGACCACTCTGGCCCTCTGGCCGTGGCGGATCAGACTGAAGATGCTCCGCAGGCCGGACATGCAGACCTGTCCGTCGGCTGAGATCAACACATGGCTGGCCTTCACACTCCTACACACATCCAAGGACATTCAAGACACCGAATGTCACATTGAGCTGTATTTACAAAAAAAAAACTAATACAAATCACACGTTTGTCTTTCAGGGGACAGTTTTAGCGTCCCATGATGGGGTACAAACTGTGTTACACATTCCACGAGAAACATTGAATGCATCTTCAATGTTTTCCAAATAAAAACTCAATGTGGAAGTGTATCTTACCGGTGCACATATCCCATGTGGTGGATGTATTCAAGAGCTCTGAGCATGCCCAGCAAAATGTATGCGATGGTCAGCTCAGTCATACCATCAGCGAAATGTGAGCAGATCAGATCTCTGGCTGACCCTGAAAGACCATCAAACACACACACACACAACCACGATGAGAAAGCTGGTCTCTAGAACTACAGGCTGCGTCTAAACTGTTGTGTGTGACGTTACGGTGAAACGCTGCGACAGTTTCAATAGATATTTCTTACCATAGGCCATGAAGGGGGAGATGACCCACAGCTCATTCTCAGCTATAAAGATGCTCTTGTAGGGTACGATGCTGGAGTGGTGAAACAACTTTGACACGTGTAGTTCGCCCTGGGGAGGCAGAGAAAGGGAAATTACAAGTCAAGAGGAAAAGATGATTCTGAATCTAATTAGGCTTAAGAGGATGAGCAGTAAAGGCAGGAGAGCTAATGAGAACACAGACACAAGGGTTACGTAAGTCTTCCCCATGAGATGAAAGAAGGGGGATTATACTTTAAGCAGTTCGAGAGGCAAAGCCTACGGGGGAGCTGAGTCATGGCAGAGTGATGGAAATCGAGAGCGGACCTGCAGGTAGATAACCATGTCGTTAGTGCATGACTCCAAGTCAATCCGTCGGATGGCTACGTGCTCCCCGGTGGGTCTGTATCGAGCCAGGTTCACCGTCATCAAGTCGTCCAAGCCCCGGCCTAAAACACAGACTTCATTTAAAAAGCTACCCAGGTCACTGTTACACAAGTATCCTCCGGTCCTTGTTTTCAGAGTATTTCTGTGCAGTGAACTAGTTCCATAAAGACAATACGTCTCGTCACAAGCAGCTGTACTTTAACCAATGATATTATATAACTACGAGTAATTTCTGCCAGAAAAAAACTCCCGGAATCAAACCGAAGCAGCCACGTCCAGGTGTGTGTTCACATACCGATAACAGTGAGGAGCTCGTAGGAGCTGCTGTCAGGGAGGAAGCTGCCCATGGTGTCCCGACGTGGGAGGGAGGTCAGACTCTCCTGGCTGTCCTCATGGGCCTGGAGGGGGAGGAGAGGAAACAGAACGAGTGAAGGTGGGCTCTGACACTTGACTTCACTTTGCTACAGTGCAGGACTGTGTGAAAGGAGCTGGTGAGTGACTACCGGAGGGTTGGTGATACAGTACAGTGTGAGAACTGCTAAGTGATCCCTAAAGGAGAGGCTGAGGTGTGTTATCAAGGTGTGTTAGCGTGACCCGCCATAGCACTAGCAAAAGAAAAATAAATAAATATTGGAAGACATCGGGAACACATACTGGGCCCAAAAACCATCACCGGCAACATTTCTAGTGTAAACAAGCGTCTACTGTAGGTTTTGGTCATAAAAACATTCCAATACCATAGATGCAATCAATACAATAGCAAATACAGAGAGAGTAAATGTTGCCGACACATAAGCAAATGTATTAGATGTTTGAATAACAAACACATGTAGAGAAAAGTCAATAATCCCGGCAGTGACGACTCCTGAATTCCATCAATTTATCGCCATGATGTCAATGGACAGATTGCAGAAGCAAGCTGTGGAGGCAAATGAAGGCAAAGCTGAATGAATATTTGGATCTTTTCCAAATTAGAAAAGTGCACTTCCTCGTGCACACTTGTACCCTAACAGGTGAAGGTAGCTTCAAGATAAAGATCAAGTCCTGTGACACTGAAAGTACCCTCGCAGATAAAACCAAGAGTTGTTCCATGTGTGGACAGTTCTCTCTGGACGTGAAGTCAAACGGTGCTTTTTTTTTTGCTACAACGTAAACTTTGCTGTACATTAAAACCGGCATGACGGCAAAAGCCAAACATGCTGTGGCAGCCATCAGCTAAGGGAACATCTGTAAATGTAGCATCTAAATCACTTCACAAATCAGATTCAGAAGGGGTTGCCATGCCTTGCTAAAGCTGAACACGTGGCACTCCGTTCACCCACAGCCGGACATCAAAGTGGAACACCATCGGTCCACCAGCAACACAACAACAGGCCGTCGGCACAGACGGGCAGTGTCAAAAAAACGCAAAACACACACACAAAAATGAGACTCTTAGTGAGGTGACGAAGAGACACCAACATCCCAAACAGTGCAGTTACCTGGAGCAAAGCAAGTTACCAGCCCACCGAGGAGGGACTATTCAGATCAGACTTGTTTATTCTTTTTCAATCCCCAACAGACGCACTGGTGAGTGAGGTGACCTTCTGAGCAACGCGTGTGTACAGCGCGTGTCATGAGCTAGACACTCATGCATAAGTAAATGTGCAAAGCCTCAGGGAGGTGGGGGAGGGGGGAGAAGGGGGGGGGGGGGGGGGGTTGTGGATTCCTCTATATATATAAATCTGTGTGCGCACATACACATGCATGCACGCACATACACAAAGGGGCAAATTGGGGGGGGGTGATGATGACAGGAGTACCACACTTACTTTCCTGTGAGAGAATCCCTGAGCTTGCTCTGGGGTAGAAAAACCACATCAATGACATAAAGACACGTACAAACACAAAACAAGAGAAGGGTCTGGGTTTAGAGCGGCTCCTGAACTGGAAATCGCAGCGATCTGGCGGCGGGAGTTTGCAGCCGGCTGCAGAATTCGACAGATGACCGAGGGCAGCTTTGTCTTTTCAGGTGACTGCCCCACAAAGTGACGAACAAGTACCGATACAAAAGGTTTTCATGATACGTTTAACCTGATACTGCACTGCAACTGAGAAAAAAAAAAAAGTATTCTCACCCCAGTAAATCGGACACTTCAATATGTTCTTGGCAAAGCAAATGATAAAAATTGAAAAACAATCAAGTTATGCCCTGCAGGATCTTTCCAGATATTATGTAAGGCCATGGGAATATAGCACAGCCCAAAAGGAAATGATACACTTGAACAAACAGTGACCATTGAAATTGAAAATGAGGCAAAGCTTGCAATGGAATAAAGCAACCCAAACCATTCCATAATACGCTAAAGCTTCAATACTGTGCCACACGTTATACAGATCATTGTTGAGGCGAAACGCGGCACTTAAAAGGATAAACAAACCACTAATAAACAGCAAGAAACATGATATCAAATAACATATAAATGTAGTTTTTCACAGGACACATTTTGTTGGTCTAGACCGAGACCATCATAATTAATCATTTCTACTTTTATGAGGATACAAACAATCACATCAGCCCTGCGGCAGTCTACAGGACAGATTCATGACTGGACGGTTGGTTCAATTCACATCAGGCACAAAAAGTGAAGAAGAATCTCTCTCATTCAATTCAAAAACTGGGAGAATGTAAGACACTCAACCTTCTGAATCTGCATAGTTACGGTATTCACGGTTTCAGGAACAATGTCAGCCATTTTCTGTGTGAACATGAACAGTGTGTAGTGGTGGTCTTTGGATCCGCCCCACAATTTTCAGCAGAAACAACCATGATCGTCTCTTCATGCGAGTGTCGTAGATGGGGAGATTTGTTCTGAGTGGTCTGGAGCTGGTACACTAACTACCAAACGTAATGGGGCAGAACTAAGCCTGCACACGTCTTGTGATTAAAAAAAATATTCACGAAAAGAGTGAGCCTCACTGACAGTCTTCACCGCTAACAAGCGGCTCGCTTTGCACCACGTCAGCACATAATGACGCAGCTGTTGCATGTGAACAAGTTAGTTATCCAGTCTGATACCGACAAAAAACAATGAGGATGTACTGCGACGGAAAAAACTCTGGATTCTGATGAACTGAAACGGCATCACAGCTGCATCACACTGTCAATGTTTCTTACATTACATGCAACTGTTGATTTTGATCCGTGTCAACTTGGACTGATGCTGCAATTACATGATACCATGTAGGAGATACTGTACATACACAAATGTTCTCAAAGCTCTGCTCAACACTGAGCTCCGTACTTTGTTGTATCAATGTATTCTATCAAATTCAGGCTTTATAGCCTCAAATCAAATGTGGTTAATCACAAGAAGGATGAACTCAAATTTGGGTATAATGCAAAATAAAAATATTTGACAGACAAAAACAGGTGTGCAACCTTTTCAGACTGATTTTGTTTGTGCCATCCTTAAGACAGGTAACAGATGACGGATTGACTGGATGGAAAACTTTCATAACTGTGATTCGAGGATCACATCTGAAAGGCAGAGCAAAGCACTCACTTAGATTCAACTAGAGCAGATTGTTGCTTTCGGTTTGTGCTCATCAAGGCCATAATGTATTGAACAGTTTTGTTGTATCACAGTTGTGCGTTGGGCCTCACCTCCAAATAACTCCAAGTCCCGCAGGCTCTCCACACTCAGTTTCTCAGATACCCAACGCTGACGGACACAGAGGGTTAATAAGAGACATGGAGAGAAGGGAGAAAAGGCAAGAAGAATAAAGAAGACGTCCCACAGAAATATATTCAAAGCTGTTACAGGAAGATGATTCATTGCTGACCTCCTAAATAGTGTCAGGCTGTTTGCAATGAAAGCTGTCATATATGTGATTATAGTTCGATTTCCCTTATAGGGATTAAGCTTCAATTGAAATATTGATTAAAAACATACAAGTAGTGTAGATTTAATCCTGGGTCTAGGACTAAACTGGCCATGAAAGCCTCTGTCTAAAATATGAGGTACTTGGCAAACACTCACAAGAAAAGACATGGATCCTCTTGAGTGGGTTACATATGAGAAGCTGAAACCACATCCAGGGGAAACCTTTAAAGACAAATTAATCAGCTGTGAAGCAGAGGATGTCTCCTTCTGCTGGGGACACATGAGGTTGGTCTTTCATGCTCATTAATTTATGCGATTTCACTTTATTGTCAGAATGTGCATCCACATACACAACAAAACAACGAAGCAAATGCTACAAGCGCACACCTTCTGTCATTGCTTCTGTCATTCCATATCAGCCAGATGATCTCAGTGGTCAGTGTTGGCTTTAAGGGATTGATTATTTTTATTCACGCAAGATTTTGCGGTTGAAACCCGTCAACATTCAATGTTTTATCATGGTGGCTGTAATGCGAACACAGAGATGCTGACTCCCAACGATAGCAAGCGACGTAACGTGAATCTGATCAGACCGGACAAAAACAAATAGCTCATTTATAGCAGATAAGTCACAAACTGCGCTCGGCAATTTATAATGGCTTGCTAATGCAAAAGGGCGCAGCATGGCTAGCAATAGTAGATTAACGTTACCGTTAGCTAAAGCACCTACCGTGACATATCTTAGCAAAAAAACAAATGGTGTTATTTTAATGTATTAATAACTTACCAATATTGTGTTCAGAACAGCAACGCCTGCCGGAAGAAATACTATATTTTAGGATAATGTATTCGGGATGTTTTGGCCGCTCTCTTCACTACGCTCTGAGCGTCGTCGTCGCGCACTAAACGACAACTGACTCTTTGCGCGCACTGATGACGTAAGCGCCTCTTGGTCTTCTGAAAACATTGGAGGTTTCACTGGCACAAGAAACAGGTAAATGCGCCCTGTTTGCCCCTGTTAAAAAAAAAATATTGATACATTCAGCCAACGGATAGTGTTATCGTATACTGCGCGTGGTAGTGAGACGCAGCCTAACTTCACCCTATTCACAGGGTGACGATCCTCGCACACAACTCTATCTCTCATCTCGGCCTCATTTTGCGGCCTTGAGCTAACGCTAACGGTACGTGTATCGATGGCCAATGTTATGTTGTTATAAAGTTAACCACGAAACAAGTGACCGCCCTGCAGCCAGCAGCTGAATGCTAACGCTGTAATGATCCGTACCGTCGTGATTAGCTAACGGCTAGTTAGCTTTAGGTTAACTCGGTTACGCCACTTTCTCAGTCTGATAACGTTGTCTCCTGCAGAACCCGACGTTAAGTGTACCTAAATAATGTACTATTACTTTTTAGGAAAACTTGTGTGCCTCCATGGACATTAATTAAACTGTCAGTTAAAGTCTTTAACGTTATATTGCAACATTCGTCTTCTGTTTAATCTGCACAACTACGACCGTTAGATATGTAGCTTCGTGTTACGTACGAAGACATCATGATGTTAAGTTAGTGCTGATCTTCAATGCTGGCACGATGGAGGAAGTACCCCTCAATATGAATATACCACAGGTTATTCTGCTGATTTGAAAGACAATTAACAAAAAAAAAGTCAGGGTTACATTTACTTATTTGGCCTTATGACTAATAATCGGTCTAATTTCTAGTGAAACTGCCATCGTTCCTGAAAATACACCTTCCAATAGTGGTCCTTGTTGTCTAAATGGCAAGACGAAGTGTCCGAGGTGTGGAGATTGGTCCGGCTGAAGAGAGGTTTCCATCATTCAGTGCTGAGTCACATTTCATTTGGAGTATCTTCAATAAAGAACAAAGGCACACAAATAAATGCCAAGTGTTTGAAACTAGGTTTGTGTGTGTGTGTGTATTTTACAGCACAGCCATGAACTGGAACAAAGGTGGTCCGGGTGTGAAGCGAGGGTTCGGATTTGGAGGATTTTCCCTCGCAGGGAAAAAAGAAGAACCTAGTGTTCCTCAGAACCCGAACACATCATTCGGAACCCCGGGATCGAGTGGATACGGGAAGGGCCAGCAGCTCCCATCGTTCTACAAAATAGGGACAAAAAGAGCCAATTTTGATGAGGAAAATGCGTGAGTGTTGCACCTCTTCCATACAAATGCACTCTTCTACATAATATTCAAACCCCTTAAGAAATAATATGGCGATGCGGTGGTATTGAATAATTAAACAGCTGCAGCGTTGTCATTTCTAACAAGGTATTTTGAGGACGACGAAGAGGAGTCCAGCAGCAATGTGGATTTGCCGTACATTCCAGCGGAGAACTCGCCCACACGGCAGCAGATGCAGCCTGCTGGCGGGTCAGACAGTGAAGATGACCCGCTGGACGCCTTCATGGCAGAGGTTGAGGTGAGAGAAGGGACTCCGTCCGCTGCCGGCAGAGCCAAAGTAGAAAATACTTCCAAATGCTGAATCTGCTGTTTTCTCCAACACATTTTCTTTCCCCCTCCAGAACCAAGCAGCTAAAGACATGAGGAAACTAGAGGAAAAAGAAAAGGAGAAAAAGTCAGCCAAGTAAGACTCAAAGTTTTCATTTATTCGATTTCTTTTAGTCACTTCTGAGGTCATTATGTCGGTGCTTTAATTAAAATGTGCCTAGAATGAAAAAAATGATCCCCCACATAAATAAATATTTTGTGAGCGAAAGTGTAAGCCCCCTAATTTGAGATGATAATGCTGTTAACTTGTATGTAGCCCCTGCTCTATTCACTGTCTTAACTACCAATAGCAGTTATCTTCATGCAGTAATTACTTCTTAAGTTTCTTTGATTACTGGCACATCCAGCAATGTTTTTGCTGGCTTAATAGATATTATCAGGTGAGCACCGACCTTAGTCATAATGGGGTGTGTGGGCTGTCTTGGGTGTATGAACGAGCCGCAGGGAAGTTTTTTTTTTTCTCCGCTTGTCATTTCAGGGGTATTCGTGATGACATTGAAGAAGAAGATGAACAAGTGAGTGAGCCCTCCAAAGTTCTTCATCTACTACATCGTTGCTCAGAGAGATCTCCAGACCAAACATCCCCATAATCTACCCCCTCTAATGTTATAAAGCCCCCCCCCCCCCGCCCTTCCCTCTATCTGACCACGCAGGTTGCATTTAGGATTATTATGATGGAGTTGTTTTTCTTGCTGTCTAGAAAGTGTGAAAAAGCATGTTTTTAATTGTTGATTTTATATTGGCAAGTAATATGATGATGACAGATTGTAAGTAATTCTTCCCGTCTGTTGAGCTGAATGTCTCCTCAGGTTGTTGTGAGTACCTGGACGCTGTGGTGAGCAGCACACCGGCTCAGGTTTTCACATGAAATGCTGTGACTCTCTGCAGGAAGCCTACTTCCGCTACATGGCAGAGAATCCCACAGCCGGCCTGAGCCTAGAGGAGGAGGATGAAAACATTGACTATGACAGTGACGGGAACCCAATCGCCCCCACCACCAAGAAAATCATTCTGCCGCTTCCCCCCATTGACCACTCTGAGGTACGGTTGACCCGACTGTTTTGAGTATCGTCTCAGCTGTGGATTCATATTTGATGTCTTTTAACGTGTGTCATTTGAGTGATTTTTGATGCATTTCTTTGGTCTTTTTGTCAATAGATTGATTACCCACCCTTCGAGAAAAACTTCTTCAATGAGCATGAAGAGCTCATCAACCTGACTGGAACTCAGGTTGATGAGTTAAGGCACAAATTGAACTTACGGGTAAGTCATTCATGCAAACCAAGTTCATAAATGCTATACGATAAACACGTCATTGTTACTCTCATTCAATCATTTTGTTTGGCCCCAATCCATTTTATAGCAATATGTCTCGCAGTGGAAAAATCTTTGGAGACACGGCTCTTCATCACGTTTACACTGTCGTCGTCAGCATCATCGCAACAGTCTTTGGATTTGTTCTTTTTTCTTCTGGTCTTTCTCAGGTGTCTGGTGCAGCTCCTCCAAAACCTTCCACGAGCTTTGCCCACTTCAACTTTGATGAGCAGTTAATGCACCAAATCCGCAAGTCCGAGTACACTCAGCCCACACCGATTCAGTGCCAGGTATAGTGGCGATTTATCTTCAGCTTTCAAAATTGTTCCGCGTTAAATGTTTTCATGAACGATTTCATGAAGAATCGTTGTTGTTTTCCCTCCTCCCGATCTGGGTTTTAGGGTGTGCCCATAGCTCTGTCTGGACGTGACATGATTGGTATTGCAAAAACTGGCAGTGGCAAAACTGCAGCTTTTATCTGGCCCATGCTGGTTCACATCATGGACCAAAAGGAACTGGAGCCAGGAGAGGGGCCCATCGCCATCATCGTGTGCCCCACCAGAGAGCTTTGTCAGCAGGTAAGAAACGGGAAGGAACTGAGTCAGACTTTGTGATAGAGGATGTTTGCTTTAGTATTAACTGAGGAAGACATCGTTATTAAGCGAGCAGGCTCACTGATATCTGTCACTTTACCAGATCCATGCGGAATGTAAGCGTTTTGGGAAAGCCTACTCTTTGCGTTCTGTGGCAGTTTACGGAGGCGGCAGCATGTGGGAGCAGGCCAAAGCTCTGCAGGAGGGAGCTGAGATTGTGGTCTGCACTCCGGTAAGAGACAAGACGTCGACCTGCCGCTTAAGAGGAAAATTCACTCTCCGCCGCTGCAACGAATGGGAGATTTACTGTTTTCTTTTGCACAGGGTCGTCTGATTGACCACGTGAAGAAGAAGGCCACGTCCCTGCAGAGAGTGTCATACCTGGTGTTTGATGAGGCAGATCGCATGTTTGATATGGGTTTTGGTGAGTTGGCATTATCAGTGTTGCATCAACGATGTTTGAAACCTGTTCTGGCCACTACAGCTTATTTCTGTTTTTACCTTTCAGAATATCAGGTTCGATCTGTTGCTAGCCATGTCCGCCCAGACAGACAGAGTAAGTGGGTTTCCTTAAGTATTAAGACAATGCCTCTTTGTCGCGGATAGCAGGGCTTCAGGGCATTTAAAAATAATAATCCTTAAATCTTTTCCTTCACAGCCCTCCTGTTTAGCGCTACTTTCCGGAAGAAGATAGAGAGGCTTGCCAGAGACATCTTGGTCGATCCTATCCGCGTGGTGCAGGGAGACATCGGAGAGGTATGCAGCGTCATACATGCAAGAGATGTGGCTCCACAAAGAGATACATTTGCTAATATAATCCGTTTTCAATGTGCCTCAAAGACCCAAATCACAAATGCGAAACTTGTATTTTAGACTAAAGTGTGACGTGAAATATTTTCAGTCAGTGTTTAAAAGGCACAAATAGTTGTGTTCGGTTAAACCTGAGCTATCGTGGCAGCAAAAGTTAAACGTTTTTAGGTGTACATTATTTACACTTTCATTAAAATGTAATAAAATAATATACCGCCCTGTTTGAATTACCTTACTTCTCTGACCAGGCCAATGAGGATGTCACCCAGATGGTGGAGATGCTGCGCAGCGCCACAGATAAATGGGACTGGCTCACCCGGCGGCTGGTGGAGTTCACCTCCAGCGGCTCGGTCCTCATCTTTGTCACTAAGAAGGCAAACTGTGAGGAGCTGGCTACTAACCTGACCCAGGAGGGTTACAGCCTGGGCCTCCTGCACGGTGACATGGACCAGAGTGAGAGGAACAAGGTCATCAGCGACTTCAAGAAGAAGAACCTGCCTGTTCTGGTGGCCACTGATGTAGCTGGTGAGTTCAAGAGGAGGAGAGTTTTTGTGTCACTTTTTCAAACATTGGCTTTGTTTAGTCTTTCGTATATATCGAGAGATGAGTTTTAAAAAAAACATTATTTAACATTTTCCTGCTTACTGTTTGCTTTCCTCCCAAGCTCGCGGTCTGGACATCCCATCCATTCGCACAGTGGTAAACTACGACGTGGCGCGAGACATCGACACGCACACGCACAGGATTGGTCGAACTGGTCGCGCTGGAGAGAAGGGTGTGGCTCACACGCTCCTCACCAACAAAGACACCACATTCGCTGGTGACCTCGTGAGAAATCTAGAGGGAGCCAATCAATCCGTTTCCAAAGAACTGATGGATTTAGCCATGCAGGTGAGATAGATCAAAGAATCAACTACAACAAAAAGCTGTGGGGTGTTGTTTTTTGGATTTCATGTTTTTAACTGTATGCTGTTCACATTTTTTTCCCCCAGAATGCCTGGTTCAGGAAATCCAGATTCAAGGGTGGAAAAGGAAAGAAGATGAATATTGGCGGAGGAGGTCTTGGTTACAGAGAGAGACCCGGTCTAGGGGCTGAAAGTTCTGTGAGTTATTTATTTATTTATTTTCATATTGTGGGTACAATCATAGTAATTATTAGTAAATGAACACATTTAAAAGAAAATACCAGACCCCACCTGTAAACTTCGACCTTCTGACAGCGTTAAATGCTCTATGGTGGCCTGGGTATTTCTTTTGTATTACGCAGATTCATGGTGATATTTGGTGAAAAGTCACAGATATGCGAGTAACTCTCGGGTGTTTCTTCAGGAACGCAGCGGCAACTTCTTGTCTTCCAGTAGTAGCTTTGAAGGCTACAGCAAACCAACCAGTGGGGCGATGGGAGATCGCATGTCTGCTATGAAATCAGCCTTCCAGGTAGAACTCTCCATCTTCTCTAGTTCTGTCTTAATTATGATGTCTTTATTATACCTTTAACTTTATTTCACAGTTATTGATATGAATGTCTTTTTCTTTCCTATTTCTTGATCTTAACACAATACTAAAATACTGTTGTATTATTACTTGTGTTATGGGTGAGAGAGCAACAATTCTGAAGACCTCTTTTAAATCAGCGTGCTGTCAACACCCTGCAAATATATTTTGGTCGTTTTGTGAGGCAGTAAAATGCATAATTAGATTTTTTTTAATTCAGGATTCCTTGTTTTGCTTTCCAGACAGCTAATCTCTTCCTCTCAATGTCTCCTTCTCTTCTAGGCTCAGTACAAGAGCCACTTTGTGGCTGCGTCCAGCGGCCCCCCGAAGCTCAGCACTAAGTCTAACAGCTCGTCATGCTGGACTAGTGCCGGCAGCCTCAGCTCTGTGCCGACCGAGTCCGCCAATGGTGCCGAGCGGTCGCAGAGCGCCGCCTTGTCCATGTCCATGTCCGGCTTCACCAGCGCTGGCTCCCTGAGCTCTGTGCCCGCCACTCAAACCAGTTCACAGCCCAGCTACCCTCCGCCCGCACCTCCCCCACAGAGAGACATCCCTCGGGACAGACACGGGGAGGACCGGGGGCGCCACGACAGTTACCGCCACAGCGACAGGAGCGAGCGACAAAGCGGGGAGGAGCGATACGGGGACCGGGAGCGAGACGGAGACCGGGACCGCCACGGAGACCGAGACCGGGAGCGCCACGGGGACCGGGAGCGCCACGGCAGCAGCCGCCACGGAGATAGTCGTAATGGAGACGGAAGCAGGAGGGAAAGAGAGGATCGGAGGAGTGAGAGGGACGGGGGAGACAGGGGGAGTGGAGAAGGGAGGGACAGAGAGGATCGAAGGAGTGAGAGGGATGGAGGAGACAGGGGGAGTGGAGAGGGGAGGGACAGAGGAGAGGATCGGAGGAGTGAGAGGGAGGGGGGAGACAGGGGGAGTGTGGAGGGGAGGGACAGAGGAGAGGATCGGAGGAGTGAGAGGGACGGAGGAGACAGGGGGAGTGTGGAGGTGAGGGACAGAGAGGATCGTAGGAGTGAGAGGGAGGGGGGAGACAGGGGGAGTGTGGAGGGGAGGGACAGAGAGGATAGGAGGAGTGAGAGGGACGGGGGAGACAGGGGGAGTGGAGAAGGGAAGGACAGAGATGATGATGATAGCTTTGCTGTCCCTGAGCCACCAAAGCGTAGAAAGAGTCGGTGGGACAACTAAAAAAAAAAAAAAAAAACATAAATAAACACACCAATAGAATATGTGCAACTAACTGCTCCATGATGAGCTTGTCTGTTGTGTAGGCAGATAGCAGAGCATATCAGAGGCTGGCACAGGACCATAAGGGGGGTTTGTGGACTTTGAATAAAAGTGTACAGTGAGGTTGGTTAGGACCTCATGAAGAGTGTCAGACAGATCAACACGAGCAGCTCAGAGACGGTCACTGTACATTTATCATCAAGACTGTTGTTGTAAGTCAGCAGGATCAAACAATAGAGCTGTAATGAATCCTGCCGTCAGTAAACAATTCAAAACTAGGATCATTTTGGTTATTGTCTTGTTTGAGCTCCTAAAATGCTTTCGTGCTTGTAAACCTGAGGCTTTATTATTTTTTTTCCTGATCCTTTGCAAAGAGTGTTTGTGTGTTTTGCATTTTGTCGATGTACAAAGTTAAACTCTTAAAACTGTTTCATTTCCAAAAGCGCTCTGTGAGGATTCACAGTCTCACACACACACGTATGTTAAAACTATGTAACTCTTTCTGTGTCTTGTATTCAAGTTCTAGTGGAGTGTCTTTCTTTGGCATTTAGTTTGTCTATGCTTTTGAAATGTTTTTCAAGAAAGAAATTTGTTTGTATGAGAGGAATTTGAAGTGTTCATTCAAACATGGAAAATTAGGTTTTGATTAAAAAGATTCCTTTGGCGTCTATTTTTGTATCTTCTTTTCTCTGACAGTCAAAATATGTCACTCTGCAGTTTAATTTATGCAGTTGAGTTGTATTTCCTCACTCTGGCCACTAGGGGGCATAATGTAATTGCCTTAACGAACCGTTACCTCCCTCTGTTGTTTCAGTCTGATGACAAAGGGAATGTTAATAATGTTGGAAGTTGCAGCCTCCGACAGTGAAATTCTACAAATATTGCATTTGTTGCTCTACTACTTGTATTTGATAACTTCAGTTACCACTTCCATTCTTTATTTGTAATAATACAAAATATAATCCACAATTAAGATGTGATGTAATTATATTTAGTTGGTTATTGTCATGCACAATTACAGAGAGAAGCAATGAATGAAAATCTGAATTACTAGAAAATCATTCAAGTAAAACAATCTAAATAATATAACGCATTTTATGAAATATGTTTGTGGTAGTCACAAATATATATTAGATTTAAATATAAGACTTTAATCACTTGTTATCGGTGTATACAATAACTAAATTATCCACCTTAAAATGATGTACCAGTTAATGCATCAGTAAGTTAATACACATTATGAAATGGGTCTTTGTGCACCATGAGTAGGCTACGTGTATGTTTGGATCTGTAAGTATATTTTGATGCCAATACGTTTGTATGAAGTAAACCTTTGAATGCAGAACTTATGCTAGTATTTCCACATTGTAGTAATACTATTTTTTTTCCTAATGTAAAATCTAGTAGTGCAGCACTGGAGCTCGTTGTGTGGTGGGTAATATTTACATAAAAGCCTGACAGCGACATCCTTGTTTCCACTATTAGTTGCCATTCTTCCGACAGACCCTGAATGCGCCATGAGCAGATGAGAACCAATAGCGCGCGACATCCTGCCGGAGAGAGAAAAAAACGTTCTGTTGAAAACGGAGACGTGAGGCGAAGCGGAGGGTAGAAACTCACCGGGTTAGGGGACACAACGTCTACAACAAAAACCTCGAAAACCTTGAATGAGAGAGCAAATATATCAACCTCCAGCCTCTGAGTGAACAGACGTTTATCGGCCAGCCTGTCGCAGACAAGAAGCACAGATGGTGAGAGTGTGTTTTAATCGTCTGTTTCGTGGCTGCAGCCTCCTCTCCTCTCCTCTCCTCTCTCTTCTTTTTGTGTGTGATGAGGTGAGGTGATGATGTCCGTCCACCCGCTAACGGGGCTAGCTAACAAGGGAGCCGGTCGGATGTATGAGGTCCGATTGTTGTGTGTAAATGCACGATTTAGACATTGGATGTATCAAAGCAGGCTTGCGTGTTGAATTTGAGGAGAATTTAAACGCCCCGTCGTGTTCCTCTGAAGCTAGCAGTGTTTTAACGTCTGTTAGTTAGCTAGCTTGCTGGCTAATTAACATCAAAGAGGATTTAAACCCACTGAATCATACATTTAACAAAAAAATTCTCCCATCAAATTTGTGCATATGTATAACGGATAATTAATTTAATTGCCCTCCCCTATTAGCCGGATTGTAAATTGATCTGTGATTTTATATTATGTTCCGTTATTTTTTTATGTTTTTGTTTTTGTTAAGCAGTTCAAGTTCCAATCCGGAGCAGATTAGTGTGATTTTGTTGTTGTTGTTGTTGTTGTAAATGCATGTTGTAACTGGCTCCAACCTCCCCAGTGTTGCATTAAGGTCTTTAGTAGAGCATTTACAGACAGTGAATTAGTCTGTAATAGGGATTTAACACCACCCACCCTCAACAACATTAAGGCACATAAACTGAAGAGGAAACCCCATTTCTGCACTCGTTTAAATTGGTTTAAATTCTGTTGCTGTGCTATATCTATGGTGGAGGTGGGACGTTTACAGCACCCCTCTGATCATAAGATCTACCCAAATTTATGTTATTGAGACATTCGTATCCTGGTTTTGAGTTGTATCCTACTTTTTAATTGTATTTTCGATATGCCATTTTACAGAGCAAGTGGTGAATCCTGGTTATTCCTATCGCCATATAGCTACATGGTCATAACTGTATCGAGGTTTCTGGTCGTTGCTTTCAGCCACTCCTCTTTGTTCACACTGATCAGAAACCTTAACGAGGTCTTTACATGCCACAGACCCTCCAGCTAGCATATGGAGGTTTCCCCCAAAACGTATCCAGGTTTTATCCCAGGACAAGGTGCTGGTATACTCCCAAAAAAATAATTCACGCCTGGGATACTGCTTATGAACTCGCCTACAGCTGCTGGGCATCTGATTAACACCAAATGGATGAGTGAGTGGAATAAACCTCATCATTAAATTTAAAACCCATGTAAGAAAACACGTGTTCCCCTCTGTGATACAAATCGGTTGCCTGTGTTAGTGTTGTTGAGTCGTTTACAAACTGCTCTGAGGTCTGGTAAAACCATCCAGGGAACCACATTCACAAACAGCCTGTCATTATAGCCCTGGCATATGGCGGGAAGGGCTTAAGTAAGTATATGGTCATTTTCATTTCCTGCCACTGTCAGTGTGGGCTGGCTGACTGTAGTTTTAGTCAGAGTTGACGGCACAGATTGACACGCTGCTCTGCTGGCTGCTTTACGTCAGTATTCTGGTGGATTTAAGAGAGAAAATAAATAAACAAATCATGCAGATTTAGACAAAGCACGTCGTACAAAGCGGCAGCGAGGACTAGCACCATTCATTTTGTTTGACCATATGCTCTTTTGTCAAACAATAACCATTAACGGCACACAAACCTGATTTGTTGGGCATGTCAAAAGAGCCATATGTTGTTTTTCCTGCTGTCGGATGTGCAGAGCAGTATTAAATGGGTCGCCAGCAGGCTAAAACGGTCAGCCTAATAGTTTTAACTAGCCTGTTCCCCGTTCCCAATCATCTACTGTGTCACAGTCAGGCGTTACTTTGAAAATGAGAGCTATAGTCCGGCTGGTTGTGTGAGCTAAAGGAACATCTCAGGCCTCTAAAAGGTGTAGAGGTCCCTCTGTGGGATTAAAGGCATTCCAGTGATACTATTTGTTGGTATTATATTTGTATCGCCAGCTCTCTGCTGTTTGAAATCATGTGTGTGAATAGTTTCAGCAACAACAAGCACATTCTCACATTGCAATGCATCTTCAGTGGCTTTCAGCGCTGCTCTAATGCAGGCTATCTGGTTTTGAAAGGACCTCTGGGGCAGACCGGTTAGAGAGACTCGGCGTGTAGGGTTTCCCCTCAGTGTCATCCGTCAGCAGCAGCAGCCGAGGAGCCACATTTTGAAGTCTGCAGAGCTCAGTGGGAATCTACTCACTTGTGACTTCAATGATCTGCTTTTGATCTTTGGGAACTAACAACTTAAGGAGATTTGGTGGAGAAAGAAAAGTCTAAAACGTTGAGTCCCGTGTCGACAACGTCTTGGGCTCGCAGTGAAGCAGCCTTCACTGTGTGATGTAAATGTTGTTTGATCGCAAAGCAAATATTTGCATGTGCATTTCTTTTTTCTTTTTTTTTTTAAGACGGGACGGGGCATGTTTACCCTGAATTCCAGTCCTGAAGGAGCATTTGGTTGTGAAATGTCTCCCCCTGTGTGATAACATCTGATCAGAAGCAGCACTTCAGGCTGTTTCTTCTCCTCCTTCGGCAGCAGCCTCGCTTCGTCAAGTCAACACAGGCTCCTCGTCTTCAACACATTCTTTCACCGGTTCTGTTCTTTGCAATTTTAAGACGAAAAAATAGGAACGGAGCAGCTGCTGCAGCATTCCAGCACCGGCCATTAGCTTTTATGAACATTAGAGGTTTGAACAACAGAAAAAAACCCTGAGATTTATTCATTTGTTCTTTAGGAATAAACATTCTGACTTTATTGTTAGTATGTGATTTTACGAGATGTTTTAATTGGTGTATTAGGTAGATCTCTGACACAAATGATGGAAAGAGGACCTCAGTAGTTTTAATTGTGCCCTCGGGCAGCTTTTTATGAAGAGGGCTTTCTACTTTAGCAAAGTTAGACAGAACTTAAGGTTCTCCCAGTTGCTGACTACTAATTTATGAAGAATCATTCTCTCAATGTGAAAGAGCAGCAGCTTCTCATAAATAGTGATATAATGTGACCGCTTTGTTTTTTGTAGACCGTAGTAATCTATTTGAATCAACAAAACCACAACAACAAAAACCCACTTCTAAAACCACCTGGACCTGCAGTGATTAGTTGATTAAACAATAAGCGGGTCAACAGAAAGATTATCTGCTTCTGTTTTGGTAATAAATGAATCGTTCAAGTTATTTTTCAAGCACAAATGTCAAACATAGTCCCAGTTTCTCCAACGTGAGGATTAGCTGCTTCTCTCTGTTTTCTATAATAATCTGAATATATTTATAGTGTTGACGGGACATTTGAACTTGAGCCGTTTTTAAGCACTTTACAGACAGCAACATGAACCCACATTTAGATATATAATTTAAACGGATCCGTACAGCCTCCCCAGACGGGAAGTGAAAAAACAAAGTGTCTGCCCGGTGTCAGCTGACTAAGGAGACGTGCACTCAATGCCCTGTACCTCCAAGCAGAGAAAAGTGCCCCGTCACATACAGGAAGCTGAAAAAGGGGAAGAGAACTAGTAGCTGATCAAACGCCTCGACGATGTGTGAACCTCCATCTGCACTCTGAAAGATGTTTCATCCACCTTTCATCAGTTCCTCAGCCAGTCAAAGTGTCAAAACCTCCGCTAATACTTGAGTTTTTTAAATGTATTAATTAGTTGTTCTTTCTTCTTCCCAGGCATCTTTCCCACATAACTTGCTTCGTAACAGAGTTATTGATGGGAAGCTGCTGTCTGTACGTCTGACCTGCAGCAGCTGGTGTAGTTGTTGGATCAGTTTCCTGGCCTGCAGGGTCCAGAAAGTGCAATATAGAGTAAAGTATTACACTCAACGCTCATGGTTTATGTTGCTAGCACTGGACTGGAAAAGATTGTTTACTGATGGATGCGCTCATTAACACCGTTTGGTGTCTTCCTATTTGTTCTGTTTTTTTCCTCCTCTCTGGTGTCCCAAACGATCAAACGATGATCACGTTTCTAAAAGATAAAGGATGAGAGAGAGAGAGAGAGAGTGGGAGCCTCGTCTTGGATTAATGACATAAGACGTTTGTTAACATAGCGTGCCCTTCTAGGGGCCTGCTGCAAGTGAATGGAGCACCACGGTGTGAATTCAGAGATGGTGGAGTGTGAAGCAGGAGAAGATCTGTCCAATTATCTGGTGTCCATCAGCACTGGGAACAGAAAAAGAGGAGTTACTTCTTGCCTTTTGAACTCTTCGTGAACATGTTGACCTTTCGCCCTCGTGCTATTCTTTAGAGTTGTTGTAACGGTTCTAAATGGCTGTGATTTACGTCAGCAGATTGCTCTCTAAACAGTGAGATTTAGACAACACGGCTCTGGTTTGTACTGGTTTGCCGCCTGTTTGACTTCCATAACGGAGAAGGACTTGCATACATTATGTTTGAGGCTGCGTTCTTAACTACATCCTCAACTTCTCTCTCTATTGCATCTATTCATGCGGGTGGTCTGCGGCCTCCGGGGGCAGAAGGCAGTGGGATTTGTGACAGTAATGCTGTGAATGTTTGACACAAAAAGGTTAAACCCAAACTCGTCCTTCAAGCTCACTAAGGGACGAGTTCTCCTTCAAAGAAATAGCTGTTCACCAGCTGCGAGAGGTGTGTAGTTGACGGCGGAGTTTGAAAGATGGCCGCGGAGCGAGCCAAGACGCCCGGAAGTGGGGTTGGTAGGAAGTGGAGGGATTCATTGAGCGAGGGATCTGCGCTGTGAGGTAAAGAGTTGGTAACTTTTGTCGCGAGAAGATTTCACCACTCGTGTGAAAGTGTTCTTTGTCTTCGGAAAGACACAACTCTCTCCAGCTGGCTCCGGCTCCTCTCGCACACTGCTATGTCAAATTGCTTCACAGTTGAAACAGTGTTTGGCTCAGCAGATATCTAATTAACTACACGACAAACCCTCTTTATTTACGTTTACATTGAACACCTTGTTCTGTGGTTCGTGTGCTTCATTTCCAGCCCCTCCACGTATTTGGTTCTCCTTTTGTCTCTTTTATTGAGCCAGTCGGGACTCGAGAGTTCATCTGTGAGTTGTGTGCCTCTGAACGGAGATCATAAATCTCTGGAAGTGTATTCACTCTGCAGCTAAAGCATCCGTACAGAACTGGTAGTCGTCGGCGTCGGTCATTCATTGGGATGACAGTCAGGGAGGACTTCAGCTGCTTCCCCCCCCATCGGGACTCTGCAAGACGGAGGAAGCCAGATGTGTCACATCAACTTCCTGCCACATTCGAGCTGATTGGTGGCAATTGAGACTCATGCACATATAAGGTAAAAGAAGACAAGATGGCACAAGCTAATCTGAATTCTTCCGGGAGGCCTGTGTATGTTTGGAATGCATGCCTAGTATACCCCCTAACATGGTAACTAATCTTGCTGCGTTGTTTTTGCCACAAAAAAAGGAAAAAAACAACACTGGCGATACTTCGCCTTCACTCAGATCAGCTTTCCTTATTTGGCTGCATTCATTTCATGATTTCACATGTACAAATGAAGCCTAAATTTACCTGAATTTACTGTACTTACAGCCTCCCGCTGACACAAACCTCTCCTACAAAATGTTCTGTGAGAACTTTACATATTCAAAGTGTTCGATAACGTCGAGGAGATCAAAACCATGTCGGCTCCTCAGCCCTGCTGCTGCTGCTGCTGCTGCTGCTGCAACAGGAAGTGGTCTAGTCTGCTAGGAAACCGGCAACGTGTGAGCTGCCTGCTAGCTTAGCCTCAGCACATTAACCGAGCTCAAGAGGAGTCGGGGACGGAGAGGAGACGGTTGGGATGTGATTGCATCGACAGGAAGCTGCATGGCCTCACTTAATGAGCCCGTCGGTTCAAAAGCATGTCACGCGGTTTCCCGTAAGTGCAGAAAACAGCCTCGCTGCTTTTTCCTGCTCTGTTAAGTGGTGCATGAAATTAAAAGGGTAAAAAGTATCCATCTATATAACTTGAGACGATATGCATTTGTCAACTGATCTCTGGTTGTGTATATCTGTACACTGAGCTCCAATGGTTTCATACTATACCCTTCTTTTAAATGTCATTTTTCATGGCAAGCTAAACAAAAGTTTCATGTACAGGCCTGAATATAGTTTTTTGGTCATTATGAAGTAGAAGTAAATTAGCTAAACTAGCCAAAACAGACAACCGGCTTCTCTGTCATTGTCTGGGAAATGTACTCCGTTACATATAGATAGCCTAGTTACAGATACTGTGATTATATTTCTTCAAGTTTAAAAAAACAAAAGTGAAACACACACTGTAAACTTTGGCCACTTAAGCGGCTCTTTATCTCAACCTCTTTATGAGGAAGATGGATCCATCACTGTGGTGGACTCTTGTGGTGGTATTTTGTCTACAAAGCAAGATATTTTGCAAGTCAAAGAGTAATAGACCTGAAAAAAAATGAGAATCAGCAGTTCCCTTATGATGCCAAAGATCTCCTTCTCTTTCCCACTCACACACACACACTCTCCACCTCCACCACTTCCTCCAGCTCCAGCCAAACTGCCTTACATAACGCGGCTTTAGCAAAGTCTGCAGTGGACTTTTCCCCCTTGCCTAAACAGAGGCTGCCCTTCTTCCCCGCGCACTCGCTTTTTTTTCCCCCATGGCAGTTACTGTGTAACCGTCTGAATGTCCCTCTGTCTGATGATTATCCGCTTGAACTACCTGTTAGCGCTGCTTAAAGATGTGGCCGCGGCGCTCGTTCCTCCAGAGGAACCGACAATGTGCAGGGGAAATGTGGTGACATACGTTAAAAATGGCAGCCGGATAATTAAAGAGTACACCTACAAATTGTGCAAGACGTGCCTCATTACACTGATGGATTGCAAAGTTGGAAAAAGGAAGACTGCCGTGTTGTAATCTCCCAGCATTTGTAAGACACTCGGTGTGATATTTTTCTTGTGAGGTTTCCAAAACTGGATGTCGGCTTCTGAGGCTGTTCCGCTATGTTGAGGGCGGCCCCATGCAGAGCGTCCCACAGCTCGGCTCACATGAGCAGACAGAAGGCACCTGATCCTCTCCCAGGGGTGCAAAGAGACAGATGGAGCAAATAGAAAGGTGGGGGGTGGGGGTGGGGGGAGAGATGGGCTCACACACTGGTAAAGGTAATAAGAGGACAGTGAAGAACACATTCTTCCACCCGTGTGACGTCAAGTTGCTTGTAATCTCAAAGGACTCACCGAATATCTGTTGTTGCCAATTTAGAGCACAACAGGAGTCGTTATACACGTGTGATTACATTTTGTTTAAAAGTTCTTTTCTTTTCTTATCCAGGACACCAGGAACACCACTGAAGAGAAACCTGTCCAGCGATCTAAGGTGAATATGCATCGCCTGTCTTGTCTTTCTCGTCCTTTTTTTAGATCTCAACAAAGACCAAAGGGCGTCTTTTTGGTAACAAACCTGTATGTTCATGTGCTCAGTCCTTCAGCTTTAAGACCCAAAAGGAAGTGTGTTCATCATGTGAGAAGACGGTCTACCCGATGGAGAGATTGGTTGCCAACAACTTGGTCTTCCATTCATCATGCTTCTGCTGCAAGCACTGCAACGCCAAACTGAGGTGACTATCTGCATTGTTTTGTGTATGTGACTTTCTCCTTTTTGGTTTGTATATAACTGCTTCATTCCTCCTCTCTCTCTCTCTTATCTGCAGCCTTGGCACCTTTGCAGCTCTTCAAGGTGAATTTTACTGTAAACCCCACTTTCAGCAGCTGTTCAAAAGCAAAGGCAACTACGACGAGGGCTTCGGGCGCAAACAGCACAAAGAGCTCTGGACCTCCAAGGAGTCAGAGAATATAACGAAGACGGCATAATCCCGCCCGTGTCCCGTTCCCAGCCACGCCTCTTTCTTTTCCTCCTCCTAACACCTCCGATACATCGCGACGAACACGCGCCTCATATGCTGAGGCGCTGTTTTAATCTCCCACGCGCTCACTCGCTATTTAAATGCCATCAGAACAGATACATGCACAAACAGCGCGGAAATGACTGGCCAGTCATGATCCATACCACTTACAAAAAAAAAAATATGATTTTTTGTGGATATATTTTGGGTTCAATTTAATTGATATCTGTATTTTCGTCATTTTATTTTCCAATTTCCTGTTTGGAATTGGTAGTTGATTGTGACCAAAAGCCTTCTCTGGTATGGGGAGTGTAATAATAATAATAATAATAATAATATAGTCACTTTTTTTTCTTTTTATTCTTTTTAATAATTTGCACCCTTTTTATTTGTATTAACTAAGTAAACTGTATGCTCAGGCAAACATATCAGAGGAGTTACAGAGCATCCGTGTTTGGCAGTAGAGCATACACTCAGGATTTCAGAGATAATATTGCATCGTCTCACTCAACACAAATCAAAATATCAGTCCTCAGTATTGTGACTTTGCTGTCCGACAGTTATGTCAGTTTGTTAGGTTTCGTATATTTGAGGAACAAACAGGGTACAGAGTACTGTAAAAAAAAAAAAAAAAAACACAACGGCACACATCAGCAACAGCTCACCTCTCGTGTTTCTATTTTTGTGTTACGTTTAATTATTGTCCGCTTCATCCCACGGTGTGTTCCCATTTTATTGACCACTGTGAGTCGTATCCTTGCATGTTGGGATGACTGGGTCTTAATAGCCTTATCTTATGACTGTATTGATCTGTTTGTGTTGTGAATGACTCGTTTCATTGATGCATAGCGACTCACTTTTTAAAGGTTTTTAGAAGCACTTGAGTTTTGGATTTGATGTCTCGGCATAAGTGGATACCTCCGGGCTTTTATTGATGGTTGAAATTTTAATGAATTCCTCAGATTGTGTTTTGTATACTATCTGTACGTAGAGCTGTAGTTTGTGATTAGTGAACATTCCCCACCGTACTGTACTCTAGTCTTTGCACATATGACCACACATGATCACCAGACCAGATAAACGCAGGGAAACTGAGGCCTTGTTCGTTAACACCCCCCCTCACTCCGTCGGATGAAACACCTCAAGAGGAGCTGTTGCTTAAATTGATAATTACACAATTGAGGTTGTTGATAGACGTAGCCCCGAGCCTGGCAGGAAACCACACTATTGTGTTCCTTCGTCATTTCACGCTTTTGTCAGTTGTTGGTCGTCTTGTGGTGATTTTTTCCCCCTGCTGTATTTCAGAGTGTTCATATAGCTGGACAGTCTTTTTTTTGTGGGGGGGGCGGACGTAGACAGATCCAATCACAGTGTCCCATCCAGTAAGCGTGGACAGGTTTCCTTTATACATGAATGCCTTCCTGTTCTCATCTCCTGTCTTATTAGCTAAATGCATCTTAGCACCTGGACCTATTTCTTATTAATATTGGACTTACAGTAGGTTGGCTGAGGGAGGGTTTGTCACTGTATTGGTCCCCCTGTTGTGCTCCTGCATGCTGCATGCAAAACAAAAACCCGGTGCAGAGCACCCCCTGCTGGACGAAGTGTGACTAGTGTTTAGTGTGAGAGAAAGAGAAAAGCGAGTCGCCCCTGAACTCAACATAGCCTTTAAGTTTTTGAATACGTTGCCTCGGTCCGCAGTGCAGATACTGCACTCCAGACACTTTTTTGTGTGTGTTTTTTTGTTTTATTCCAACACCTAAGATAAATTAACCCAGTTGGACAATATCTCCACATCTATATTTCATTCTATTCAAAGAATGAGTCTCAAGCCATTCAAATATCTCGTTTTAGTAAATGTCTGAATACCACTGACACTTGACTGACACTTGAATGACACAAAGTACTTTTGTGTGTGTGAAGGTTTACTGTGACTCTGAGCACGCTGTGCAGAAGAGAAGGCTAAACTTGAACAGATGGATATGTCCTACTTTTTTCTTTTTTTTTTAAAAGAGAAGCCTTAGAAATAACTAGCTGACCTTATCAAACAAGTCCTTTTGAGTGCACAGATCCTAACAAAGAAATCTCCTGATTATGCCTTTTCAAGACAAGACCTGCTTAGTTTAGAGCCCCACTCTTTAACATAGGATTACTTAACTCAACCAGCAGACATTTCTTTTTCCTATCCAACCACTTTTTATCCACAAAAAAAATTATTCTAACTCTGTGTGTGACATTGTATATTTTTCCTTTTTTGTTTTTAATTTCAAAATCATCCTCCGGATCCCTGAGAAATATGCTTTAAAATCAAGAGTATTGTATCAAGAAATGCTGTCTTTGTCCTTCAACCGTTAGCAGTTCGCCCCAAGGTACAACTGCAGAATCTGTGAATTGCAACTTGTCAGTGAAAGCGGAGCAGACGAGGTCCACTAGACGCTGGTGCCAAGAGGCTCCGGTGAATGATTGCAGTGTAATGTTGTAAATGTTCAAACCTGTGAGTCATTCCATTTTTTTGTGCTTATCTTGACGTGGACTTACTTTTCAATGCTGTTGTCATCGAGACATCTTAAGTGTATGCATCTTTGAAAATGTATTCTGTACAGACATGACCTGTGGATTGAGGTGGCCTTACAGCAAAGGACGCTTGAACTGTGTTTTCAGTCGTTCTCCTCTATTCTCCCTTCTCTCTCTCTCTCTCTCTCTCTCTCTCTCTCTCGCTCTCTCCCTCTCTCTTTCTTGCTCTCGCTCTCTCTCGCTTAGTTGTGGTATGGAAGTGTAACATTTTGAAATGTAAGCCCCCCCCCACCACCCTTTCTACGCCAATATACACAATCATTTTGTGCATTTTCTTTCTTTTTGTTTTTTACATGCTTTTGGAGAAAAAAATAAAACGCTGGTGTTGATTTAATGCAGTGGCTTTAGTGTGTTTATTGATGTTAAAATAGCTGAATCCTTGAATTCACTGGAGATCAATGACTGAATGTCTTGCATGGTTAAATTACTATCGGTGTATTCCTACGTCTACTCCACTACAAGTCAGAGGGACATATTGTGATCCACGACAGTTATTCGACGGCTTAAATAATTTATTACTTTACAAATTAAGATGGTTACAGTTTCACAAATCAGAGGACTTGCTGCATTTGTTTTGAATGATTTCAATTTATTTCTAATCATTTTGAGGTTTGGACTGTTGGTTGGATGTAACACACATTGGTGCCAATTTGTTTTCATTCGGGGTTAATCTGCCGACTATTTTTTCCATTAAATTGATTGATTGGTTTGTAAACGTTCATAAAATAGTGAGCGATGCTGTCACAATTACCCAGAGATCAATCATTGGTTGCAGTCCTATACTAAATTGTTCACAATTAACTTTTTCCCCAGAGACAGACTGCTTAACCCATGATTTTGAGGTACTTTTTTAATACTACTTTATACCTATACTCCACTACATTTCAGAGGCCTGTATTATCAGTACTAGTTACTTTACAGATTCATATTAATACAAAAAATCAACAAATATGATATATTATAGATTAAGCAGCCCATATACAATTAGCTCTACCTTTACCAACTGCACAATGAACGTGATGTACACATTAATGCATCAATAGTTATAATCCAATATATTATTCTGAAATGTGATGCATAATGAATACTATTACTTTTGGTACTTGTATTATATTTTGATGCTAGCACACGTGTATTTTTACTTAAGAAACATGTTTAATGCAGGACTACTACTACTACTACTACAGTATTGCTACTCTGTAGTATTTGTACTTTTACTCAAGTAAGTGATCTGACTTCTTTCTCCACCACTGTTCATTGCATCAATTAAAGAGGCAAACCCCATGTGTTTAAGTGCACATTTAAAACCACCATTTTACTTACAGCTTTGAAAGCAGCACAGAATCACGTCACAGCTAGTCCTTCCCCCACATTGTGCGCGCGCCCGCAGAAACAACAGCGCGCGTCCGCCAACTGCACGGCTTTTATTTAGATAGTTTAGAACCAGAAGTCCCCCTGAGAATAAACCCATGTTATCATTACACACTTATGGACGACGGCAAAGTGAAGCACTTGGAGGACATGGACTCGGCTGCGGAGGACAGCTTTCAGCACTTGTTGGAAGCTTAAAAGCGGGTTCCGGTGGCGATATTTTCTCTGTCAGGAAGTTTGACGTCCTCGGTTGAAGATTAGGAGCGTTTCTTGCTTTGTTTTGGTTTTGGGGGTAAAGTTGTGGAAACCTCACGACAACTCGGCGACTCTGAGAAAAGACATTAAAGTCAGTTTGGCTCTCACATGAATATATGAACCAGAACCAGAAGCTCTGCGAGGTTAAGTGTATAATAAACGTAACGTTATACTTATTGTTTTTTTCCCTGCTTGCGTCATTTTAGCCAGTTTTTGCGCTTAATCAAATTGCACTTTTTTTATAGGCCTTTGTGCATCATATATGCTTATGTTGATGAACATATCCAAGTTGTTATGCGACGTAGTTATATTAAAAGATAAAGATATCTGCAGTCTGGACTCCAACCTGGCAACACAGAGGAGGAAAATCTGCAAACCTAGCAGGAAGAGAGGCGATCAAAATCACGGAAATCCTTCATACTCATAAATGGATTTCATACAGGCCACACGGTTATTGTTGCACCTTGTTTGGTAGTTTTTGTTGTTTTCAAGCCTGAAAGCGTTGGTATCGTGTGTGTGTGTGTGACGAATGTGAAAATGTTTTGGAAATTTAAGTTTTCCAAAGACCCGCGGCTGGAGCGGAGCAGAGGTTTATCTTCGGGCCACATCTGGAGCAGCCTGATGTAGGCTTGTTTTTCCCTCCATCGGAATATTGTCTCTACAACACTCACAGCTGTCTGATGTGTTTTTACTACCTGGACATTATCCGTTTGTGTGGGTGCGTTAATTTTCCGTTTAAAAAAGACCAAATTACCTGGCGGGGTCTGCCCCGCCATGGCGACCCCACTCACGCGCTACCCGGTGTGTCGGTTTGACTGATGGGACGTGATCAACGGCTGGACCTACTGCGTCGTCCCAGCCGCGAGACACCGGTGACCGTGGTTGGGTTGCACGCGGGAGAAGTCTTGTCCTGACGGAGGTCGTCAAAGGCGACAGGTGAGGGGTGTGCACGTGACAGGAATGACAGGTATAGAGTGGAATGTGCTGCATTCAGGTCGTGTGAGGTGAAATTGTACTGTGAGGTCTTTTCAATGCAACCCAATAACAAGAACAAAGTATAACATAGTTTTCTTTTCGTAAAAAATATATATTTTCCAACATGAATTCCTATATTTCAGGTGACTCCTTTATGCAATTGTTGGCCTCAAAGTCGTCAGATTCAAATAGACAGTGTCTAAAACTACTAAAATAAGTTTATAAATTGCTGAAGCTGTAGTTGTTAAAGCCTTCGAATCCCCATTCAAAGGATTTGACTTCAATGTCCTCTATGCTTAAAAAATCAGAGCAGCAGAGGAAAGATGGCAATTAATCCACCAATAAATACACATCTGCAATCAAGTAGAGAGCGATGTGTGGTGTACAACACAAGTATTTTAAATGTATGACTCACAAAAGTCCTTTTTTGTTAAGTGTAAACAACAACAAAAAAACGCAGACTTTAAATTACAGGTGTAGTCATGCATGTACCTGAAGAGGCCTGTTTGACAGCTGTTTTTGCAATTACTGTTGTAAACAAACATACAACCGCATCAGGAAATATTGATAACTTTAATGTAGTTGTTGTTTAGTGTTTGTCCACGCACCAAAGGAGCAAACAGATTTGCACAAGTTAAAATCCGTACATACAGTGGGTCATTGCTTTTAGTCTTTTCAAAGTGCAGTTACAGTTATTCCCATGTTACATGAATGCAGCTCCATATGCATGGAGTATAAGCAGCTAGCTTGCTAATGCAGGCAGACGACAACAAAACCCTGTTATCTGCTTATTAAATAAAAGGGAATCAATTTAAATGTGCCACAGTAACACTAGATTGTGAACTGTTGGATGTGTTCTTGTGATTGTTTTTGTGTTTTATAGAAGAAGCAAAGCGCATAAATACATGTAAATGTTACCATCATATCACACCATGGTATATATTTATATCTGGTAACGTGGTTTCCAATACCATTGGCTCAATGCTTCATTACTCATTATCAAATCTTCCAATCCAATCTCCCTCCAACCCACAGAAATCTCCAGAAATTTGAAAAAGCTCCTCCATGTGATACTGTCATGGGTTGTAATAGCTGGATGACAAAAGATAGTTTTGTGGTTGACACCTGTATAACCGGCAGGTATGGACCACAGATGGATTTTATCTTCATGGACTTTTGAAATGTTTATTTTAGTAGTATCTGCATTTATGTGTGTTTATTGAAACACTACAAAGGGCATTTGAAACTGCAGCCAAGGCAAGTGCTAGCGACTTGTCGAGATTGCAATATTTAAATGCGGTGGGTTACCCTAAACCCAAAACACATGTGCACCTGAAACAGGAGAGACAATCGGGCCAGGAGATTTTTGCTGTGAAGCACTTAGTCCAGATGCATAACTGGCCAGAGACAGAGCAGGAGTCGTGGCTGGGAAAAACAGCCTCAGACTAAACACCTCTCAAAGCAGACAGAGGAGAGAGGGGGGGGGAGGAAAATCCATGTAAATCCTGCTAGTCCTGGAAATGTGATACAAGGAAAATAAAGCGGGGCACAGCTGACCGGACTGGTGGAGCACAGCCTCCTCCTCCTCCGTTGAATTCCCCACATTCCACCTGGGAGGTAATTCAAATCAAGAGAAGTAGGGAATGGACAGAGAGGGTCGTTGTTGCATGTGTTGTTGAATTCAGAGACACCTTGAAGTGCTCAAGTTGAGCTGTTCTCTCCAGATCCAGCACCTCTAAATGCCCTCTTTGAAGAACACGTGGGTGGAGAGAGGAGATAATGGCTGTCCTCAAGTGACTGTACATCGAGCAACTAGTGGGGGCGATTATATGGCCCAAGCATGACGCTCGAAGGGGTTGAAGGACAAAAGTATTTTGGCAACTATGCCGTTGCACAGGGGAACATGAAAGCGGCGGAAGCTTGAACGCAACGTGGTAACGCTCCGACGACCACAGGCGGACATGCCCGGCATTCCTGTGGGTGATTATTACCCAGAAATCCACAGAGTCAATGAGTTGCCCTCAGGCACCGATGTTGCCCATGTTTTCTTCTCAGACAGCCTTTCCCACTGTGCAGATATCGACCCTCAGAGGTGGTCGCAACCTCCTCTGTGGGCTCCATCATCAGACTTTTGCTCATCCCGGTCACCTACTGATCGATCTAATGTACATGGGTGGATTTGCTGCAGTACATTTGTGGGCAAGCTGAAGCACATGTTCAAGGTGCGGCACTTGCTTTGTTAACAGTGGACTCTGGTTTATATCTCTCTATTCCATGACTTCTTAGAGCAGTCGTGAGAATTTACTGAGAGGCTAATCTTGTTTGCAGTGACTCAATATGGCCATATATATATATATATATACACGCTTTGGCTCATGGTCAGACCAAACATGTAGTTTTTATCCTGGCACACTCAAAACATATGCTGTAACCTAAGAAGGATTGATCTTATGAAGCAGATCAGTTTCTCTATGAATGTATCTTACATTCGTCACAATGGGCCGCTAAATCAGCACTTAGTGGCACACCAATCCCGGCATGACAACTTCCTTGTAGGTGCAAACTTCCTTGGCAATAAACGGTTCTGATTCTGATTTGCATTAAGTTACTGTGCATAACTATGAGCCCAAAGAGTTTGTTCATGTCTGATTTTAAACACCAGATTGTAATTGTTGGAAAGGCTCTGTTATTGGATCGAATTGAGTATCAGCAGTTCCCTGAGTTGAAGTACTGGAATCAGGAGAGAAAACAATCTGATCCGTCCATCTCTGATAGAGATGGTTTATTTGAATGAAGTCACTTATTTGATGCAGTGATTGTCTTTTGGTTGTGTTATCTATTCTAGTCATAATTGCTTTACCCACCAATATTCATCCATCCTCTGCTGTAATGGAGAAAACTAAGTTGAGTTCTCATTTGTTGGAGTGGTTCAAATCCAATGGTTTATTGGGACAAATTTGCGGGAAACCCTCTCCATTGAAGGAAATGCCTCAGTTTATAATGCTGTTGACGCCTTGAACTGGGCACATAATATTGCCCTGTTCACATCAACAATGGAGCTATAACACAGCGGAGTTAAGGTTTCTTTTTGCAGCTCATGCAATCAAAGAAGTTTAAAGCTGGTAGATATTTAAAAAGTCCCCGTAGAAAACATTCTTCCCGTATGAACTGTGCCAGACTGATTGCTGCCAGTGCAGCTTGAATTTCAGCCGTTTCCAATTGTCTCTTCTTTCTCATGGGCAAAACACACAACACACATTCTCACACACACACTGCACGCTTTCTCATGCACTCAGGGTTCACTCAGTCAGGCAAAGCTTTAGGTATGTATTCTGCAGGCTTAGGTTTCATGTTTTTTACATGCCTGCAAGGAACTATGTGCTGTGCATGAATAATAGGCTCTCTGATTAGTGTCACATTAAAATCATGTAATATAATTACCTAGATACCATATATAATAGGAGTGCGGTGCAGCCACTTTGTCATAGCCGTCGGCTTTTGTACGTTTCCTTATGACCTCCTCATCTCAGTGCTGTTTACCACCGAGGTGATGTTTTATGGGCTGAGGTACTTACTTGCATACTGACAAGTTTTGTTCGACTGGCTAATAACCTTTTGTTCTGTGTCATCTCCTGTCTGACTCTATGACTCACGTCCTTCTGCTCTGTCTCCAAGCAAAGTGATATGAGCAAAAACAGTGCCACACTTTCTCTTTTTAACTAATTGATGTCTGTGTTTATCACTACAGGCCGTGGGTGGGTTGGCACAGCACGGACAAGTTTCTGAAGACTGGTTTGTAGGCCGCGTACGCAAACATCGCCACGATGAGTAAGTCCCCTAAATTCTGATGTTAGACAGACATTTAGTGCATGGCTTCCTCACAGCATGAGATAAAAACAGACACACACACATACACACAACAAACACCATCCCTGAGGCCAAGCTCTGTGCGAGCTGCTTCTCCAGACGCTGTCGAATGAAGGATTGGTTTTCGGCGTTATGCAGATGGGGGTCTGGTTCTCTCCACTGCTCGGGGCTGTATGATGTCTGTCCAAGCTACACAAGGAGAATATTTTCTCTTCGCGAGCTAGTTCAGCCAAGGCAGAGCTTGCCCTGAGATCAAACATGGGAATAGGCATATTGAAAACACTGCAGTCCTTGCCTGCCTCTAATACCCTGCCACAGGATAGTCTCAATATGGATGTAGTTAAAAAATGCCTGATTCATATTCTGCACACACCTTTTAGTGCAGAACGAAGTGCAAAGGGCTCAATTTGCTATTTCTTCTGTCATACACACGCACACCAAGGGCATTCATTATGAAATCCGCACTCTTAATTGTGTATTTTTCCCAACCCGCTATACTTTTCAGATGAGAGGCAGGCTCTCCACTCTATAATGAAAGACCTGGTTGCCCTCCAGATGACTCGCCGCCAGCCTGTGTTGTCGTACGACAGCAGCAAGCCCAAGACGCCGGCCCAGGCCAACAGACAGGTGCGGTATAGCTGTGAATCTTAACGTCTTAGAAGATGGTTTAGAAGCTTAGGCTTGTACAAAGTCGTCCTCACAAACCAGGATTTACACCCAGAAATAATGGAAATGTTGTTTGTTATTATAAGTCAGAATACGCAGTTACAATCCAATAGCCTTAGATTTCACTGTGAGCTGTAGCTCAAACATCTTGGTCCACAGCATGAATCCTCACTACCCATTTGCACACAGTTGCATCACTGTGGGGAAAAACTCAACACTAAATATGCTGATATTTGCTCCAAAATTAAGCATTTAACAGTATTTACGTTGTGTTCAGCATGAATTACCAGGAGGGCCTTGGATTCTAACAAAATAATGATTTTCTTCTATCGACCATGAAATTCTAATTTTGGTCCACCGCTGTAATAAAAAAAACCTGTAATTGGATCTCACCCATGCAAGTATATTCTTGTTTCTTAGTATTTTACCTAGGCCACCCAGTTAGCTAATTTAACATAATGAGAGACATATTACCACGATAGCCACCCACAAATTCATGAAATCCAGTTATTTTCAACTTCTTCTCTATAAATACATTCTGCCTGTGTGACCTGTCGCCCACCCACCCTCGCTTTTTTACCGCAGCGGCCTGCAGCCACAGAGAATAGCCAAAGCAGACAACTCGTGTGCAATGTAGTGTTTGCTTAAAGCCACAGATTGTCCCCCTGGGAAAGACAGTCTCCACCATTTGCCCAGCTCAATAACTTAAGTTGTGGAAGTGGGTTTTCACAATTGATGTAGCAATTGAGGAAGTACAGAATGACATGTTTTACCAGCGGACAATCTTTGTGTAAGGCCAATAAGTGAAGGCAGTGCATGTGCAAGTCTTTTCTTCTGAGGAAAATCACATCTTTACGTACCTTTAGTTATCAGCACAGCCTTTCTAATTACACTTTGATAACCTCCTTTTGTCGGCTTTGACCTTCCTGTTTCTGTTTACTCTCAGGACGATGTCAGGATAAAGTTTGAGTTCTCAGGAGAGCGGAGGTGAGTTTTCTTTTGGCCTTTTTTTTTTCATGCATGTCGTGTCTGTGTAGGCAATGTACATGCATACATGTACACATCTCTCTACACAAGTGAGAGAGAGCACTCGCACAGAGACGTAAACACATTCACTCAGGCATGCCGTTCTTGTCACATGTTCCAGTTCATGAGAACGAGCACATCTCAAGACTCCACAGCAGCACTTATTTCAGACTGGTATGTGAGCTGGAGAATGGAGGAGGAAAAGATGGTGGTTAGCCTGTGGCTGCCAGCACACACCACAAATATGCAAAGGTGTACTTAGAGGAATCTGCACACACCACAAACAGCCGCTTGTGTGTGTGTTTTGCTTGCACATGTGAATGAGAGTCAAACGCAGTTTCCCTCTGCAGCCGGTACAGATCTTTTCATAATCTGTCCGTCTCTGTGTGATTTCTTGCTTTCTTCACGTGTAGGATCCTGGTGTTCGGACGGCCTGTGCAGTTCGAGGAAATCCAGCAGAAAGTCACGACTGTCTTTGGCCAGCAGCTAGACCTGCATTACATGAACAATGAGGTAAGTGATGCATCGATCATCAAAAAAAGTTGCTGATTCACGTTTTATCAGCCGTCTAATGGGCAAATTGGCCTTTGCATGCTTGTGAATCTTGATACGTGTTTGTTCATATATATATATATTTTGATTTTTGTGTCCTCGTAGTTGTCCATCCCTCTGCGAGATCAGGATGACCTGGACACGGCGATCGACCTGCTGGACCGAAGCTCCAACATGAAGAGCATCAGGATCCTGCTGCTCACTCAGGAGCACAGCAATGTGAGACACACACGAACATAAACATATTGGGCGTGCGTTCACAGCGTACCATTGCACAACTGACATTTCTTCACCGTACAGCAGTGTTGTGCAAAATCAAAGTTCCTCATTACATTTACATTACACTCTCTGGGTTGCTGACATGAAGCGGTTGTCTAAGCGTGTGGGTAAAGCCTTCTTTTAACCGTGTCTTCCCTTCCTTGTTCCAACTGCAGGCCTCCTCCCCCTCCCACCACATTCCGTGTAAGCAGGTGAGGATTAAGTCCTCCCAGTCCACTGGAGACGTTAGCACGGCGTACCAATCCACCGAGCCCAGGGGGCGCCACCTATCTACTGGTACTTATCTTCAACTGTCATTCAAACTTCTCTATAGTCTTATCCGTAACAAAATGGTTCACACACTGATTCAGAGGAGGACATTTAGACTTTGTATTTTTCTCAGAAGCTTAATGTTTTGTTAATATTCTGTTACGGGTAGCTGTCACGTCGTCGTGCTGTCGCCACTTCTTTTTTACTACCTTGATTTCCCCGTCTGTCGGGTTCTCTCTCTCTCTCTCACTCTCTCTCTCTGTGTGTGGCTGATCTTTCTTTGGCTTCCCCTTTTAGCAATGGCTCCACTTCCTTTTCCTGTTCACCATCACTAGACGATGCCTGCTGGACAGCAGCCAATCAGATTACAGAATGCTATTAGTGTGCTGGACCAGTGGCCTGGTTTAGGATGAAGTGGCTGCAGGAGGGCCGTACATGTTAAAGCCCGCTCTCTGCCGTTGCTTCTCTAAGTTATTATGGAAGCAATCAGCACTTTGATTTCTTTTTTCTTCTTTCTTTGTGGGTGTCGTTTCTTAATATTGTTATTTATTTTGACAGTCATGACAACAGTGTCACAAAGGTTACTGCATTGATGTGAGTTGTACACATGTGTGGTGGTCTCAACTAATGCATGTTTGATTTTGTGCCACCTATGCTCAGTGGGAAATAAACAATAAATGTCAATATAGATGAACAGGACCATTTTGAAAAGAAATATGGAAAGTATTTTTTCCAACAATATTATCATCACAACTGATGTCCTCAGGCCTGTTTTTTTTATTTTTATTCCTCACATGTCTGATGTTTATTTTATGCTCATACCTTCTGTCTAATCCCAGGTTCTCAGAACACGGGGCGCAGCTCGCCGCCTCCTGGTTACGTGCCCGAACGCCAGCAGAGGATCGCCCGCCAAGGTTCATACACCAGCATAAACAGTGAGGGGGAGTTCATCCCTGAGACCAGCGATCAGTGTGTGAGTCATTGCTTCACTAGTAATGGGGAAAATTGAGATTATTGAGACTTGATCACATAAATAAACTAGTCCTTGACGTTCGAATCAAGACCTTTTCTGATTTCTGAATTGTTTTGCTCATTAATGGAAGTCTTATTGACATTATTAAAGTATCTTTTAGGAACGGTAAGTGCTAAGAAATACAATTAATTTGGGAGCAAAAGGCTTAACAAAGCCGTCAGTAAGTTCTGAGAGTTGTCCAACTATACATTGCCAGCGTAGCTGTTCTGTAAAAAAAAGGCAAAAATGGGCTCATGCACATACATTCTGTTTTTGGATGGATTTTTCTTTCTGAAATGTGTTTACACAAAGAAGATGTGCACACTGCTTATTTTCCATTTTCCCCTGACAGGTGCTGGATCCCTGGAGCAGTGCCGAAAACTCAGTCTCTGGAAGCTGCCAGTCTCTGGACAGCAACTCAGACAGGTGAGGAGGAAAGTCTGCCCGACAGAAACTCCCTACGCACTACATGTTTGATCATATTTCCATTGCATTTCCATGTTTGGTGTTAACAAAACAGAAAACTGCAACCTGTTTTATGTAAACACCCACATGAAGTATCTCAACATCTCTCACTCTTCTTCCTTCCGTCTCTTTCACAGCCCTTCACTGAGGAAGTCTCGCATGCACAGAGCCAAGAGTTACCCTGATAATCGCCAGGAGTGCTCAGGTGAGAGCAGCGACAAGAACAGCTCCTTCTCACAACCTCGTCCATGTCCCACATCTTACGGGCTAAAGCATTGTGACACCCTCTTATATACTTCCTTTAAACCATCATGGACGCCGTGGTGGAATATTTCTATAGACTGGCTGCAAGTTGTGAGAGTTGCATTAAGAGTTTTGGGTTTACAACAAACTAAACAACGCATATCAACCAAAAACATCCAATAGTAGTCTGTTTGAATTACAGAGTAATCCTGCTGACCTTTCACCCTTTGGATATTTCAGACAGGGAAAACCATGTGTATGACAGGGTAGCAGGGAAAGGAGGCACCTTTCCTCGTAGGTACCACGTCTCCCTGCATCATAAGGACCACAGTGAAGGTAAGACGATCCGTACCGTATCAACTATGTGACTTATTTCTCATAATCTCACTCGTTCTATTTCCTTCCTTAATCGCTCCTGTTCGTCATGTGACATTTAACCTCATCCCGCATTTTTCCTGCCCCGTCCCCCCCCCGTCCCCTCCTCCAGGCCGTCGGACGTTCCCGCGGATCCGTCGCCCCCAGGGGAACCTGTTCACTCTGGTGCCGTCACGCCGGTCGCTCAATGGCAGCGAGGAGAGTGTGGGCAGCTGGCAGCTGGTCGACGCTCACGGCAGGCTCCGTCCCCAAGATCGCTCTGTCGCGCATAAGTGTGAGTGTTGATCGACGATAACTAAACAAAATGTCCTTTTGAAAATACAGTTTTTAGGATGACTTGAATTCTTCAGAGATATAAATAACTGATACACTGCAGGGTTCAAAGGCCGGTACAGATGCTTGTGTCTTGTAATAAGGGGTTTCTACCAGAATTGACTTTTAGCGGGATGAAAAAAACTCTGCAAATCAAAGTGAAAATGTATTCCTTTGTAAACTGTAGCATATGAATTGCTGTTTTGTTGTGTTTCTCAGCCCCCAGTGCTCCGATGACGTGGCGGCGGGGGAAGCTTCTGGGCCAGGGAGCGTTTGGTCGGGTTTACCTGTGTTACGATGTGGATACCGGGAGGGAACTGGCTGCCAAGCAGGTCCAGTTTGATCCTGAGAGTCCTGAGACCAGCAAGGTGAGACACTAACACGGATAGATCAACTTTTCATGTTTTAACAGAGACAGAATGCTTGGGTTGTCTTGTGCTCTCCTATTTTCCCTCTTTGGTTCTGTTGAGAACATTTCCACCGTTGCTTATGGACATGGACCCTCTTGTTAGAGAGTCTGCTTTCCTGACATGTCGCTACTTCTTGGTGCACATTAATTAGTCTGCTGTTTTTGTCAGGAAATAGTGTAATTTCCTCTTTACTTATATCAGTCATGGATGTTGACATTACAGTCTTTTGAAAAAATCAAACCATAGTTTGTTGATTAATAACAAATCTGCAACTCTGCACTACTGCCCAACAGTAAAACCGCCGAGAACGACCTCATATGTTGTGCATGTTAATCAGTTCATCATGCTAGATAATTAGCATTACTGAGCATTTGATTAATCAATCCGCTATTTAAGTTGCGTGGTCTGAGGTCACGCCTTAAGCCACACAAACTTTACTTTATCCCCTGCCACATAAACGAAACAATGAATCTGCAGGAAAGAGATTGAATAACTCAAGAAGTGGAATGTATTGAAGAGGTTTTCTCCTCCCCCCCCCTCTTTGCCATTTCAATGTCTTTTCCTGTCTTCCACAGAGAAAACATGCACTGTCACTTCCTGTGTCTGAAAGAAGTCGAGTGTTGTAGGGGGAGCGGTGGCAGTGAGGGGTGACGGGTCAGCGTTGCCTTGGCCTCCCATCACCTCTTCGCACCCCTCCCCCAGCCTGTAGCAGTTGTGTATCACTTGTTTCTATTAAACTGGGACTTGGGGATTACTTTTACTGCCGACTGTCTCCGTCTATGTTGTGGCCTCCTTCTCCGAAGTAAACACAGGAACTTCTTTTGGGGAACTGTGCCGTCGGCGTTCATTTGCTCCATGCTTTAGGTTTCACTTTTGGCAGACTTCACATGCAGCCATAAATCGCTGTGTTTATAGTCACATTTGTTTGTCATCAGTGGTAACAGATATGACGAAGCCTCGGCGGCTCCACCGTGTCCACAAAATGCATTTTGTTTACACGCATTGTTCGGAAAGGACAGCTTTTATGTTTAATGTCTGAGCGGTTGCTTGAATGTTCAGTGTGTAATTTCCCCGCTTCTCTTTGTTATCCGCACAGGAGGTCAGCGCTTTGGAGTGTGAAATCCAGTTGCTGAAGAATCTGCATCACGAGCGTATTGTTCAGTATTACGGCTGTCTGAGGGACCACAATGAGAAGACTCTCACTATTTTCATGGAGTACATGCCGGGGGTGAGTCCCAGCAACTGTCAACGCCACAGCTTCAATTCCATAACCTTCGTCTTTGTGATCAGTCTAATTGCATCAGTCACAGAAGAGCGTTAAAAAAAAGACACAAGGAGGGCAAACAAAGTACAACAATCAGTTCTCATGACTTAACATTTTGATTTGCTATAAAGTTGGTGATTTAGGAAGTATTCATTAGCGACTGTGGCTAAGTGGAGAGCAGGGCCATCCTTCAATCAGAGGTCAGAAGTATGGTTGGGCATGTTTCCTCTATCACTTCCCCTGAATTTAGGTTTATATCGTCAAATACCTTTTTCTTTTCAACCGCAGGACTTTTTCCAGGAACCTTTTTAGGAACTCAGGAACTCAATTTTGAGACCTCAGTAACCTTGTTTCAGTTTGGAATCTGGGCCGTAGTTGTGCAGCCAACTTCTTATTGAGTCTAAGAAACAAGGGAGATAAAGAGACAGTGATCTTTTATCAGTCTAACTTGCCTTTATCACTGAAGAAGTTCTTCAGATGCGGTGAAATATATTTTTTATTTGAGTTCCTTTCTGGGACTAAAGGCCCTTTTCATTACATTGCCCATACTTTGAATGCGTGACACAAATCTTTCAGGTGCCAGATAACTTTAACTTTACTCCCTCTGGTCCGGCTTCAGACCTTCAGTGATGAGGTGGATTGGTGGTCTGTGTGCTGTTGTGTAAAGCACATGTGTTTTTTCTCTATCAGGGTTCAGTCAAAGACCAGCTGAAGGCCTACGGGGCGCTGACAGAAAACGTGACCCGCAAGTACACGAGACAGATCCTGGAGGGCATGTCCTATCTGCACAGCAACATGATCGTACACAGGGACATCAAAGGTAGTCCTGTTAGTAGTCCCGCAGAGGCTTGAGCATTACACTGTTTCACACACTACATCAGTTTTTAGACAGTGTTTGAATATATATAGATGTTTGGGTTTTCACAGCGTGTGGAAGGTCATTGGTGAGTTGAAGTATTTACATGCTTCATGTCAACTCAGGTGCCAACATCCTGCGGGATTCAGCGGGCAACGTGAAGCTCGGGGACTTCGGTGCCAGCAAGAGGCTGCAGACCATCTGCATGTCTGGAACCGGCATCCGCTCTGTGACTGGCACCCCCTACTGGATGAGCCCGGAGGTGATCAGTGGAGAGGGCTACGGCAGGAAGGCTGATGTCTGGTAAGACACACAGCGGTGTAGTTTAAAGTTTGATCCGTCTTTCTCAAGAAAAGGTTTTTCAGGGATGCCATGCTTGAGCTAAATTATTGCTTGGAGAAGCATCCAGCATTTTAATCCAGTATGAATCGATTTACACTGTAGATTTTCATGTTTTGCCCGCTTTAGCAAACATATTCGATGATAAGACACTGACATCTCAATAGTGTATGAATACATATTGACATGTAGTTTGAGTGACTGGAAGAATACATACCTTAATTGCCTGGTAGAAGCTGTGGAGTAGATTTTACAAATGTATCAACTAGGACACTAAATATTGGAGATACTTAATATGATATACTATTTATACGTATACATCTTGATTCTTAATGGGTTCTAGAAGTATTGTAACTACTCTGATAATCTAGTGTCACAAACAATGAACGTGCTGCAGCATTCTGGGTCAATCTAAGAGATTTAAGAGACTTATTAGTGATAATAAGGAATTGCAGTAATCTAGTCTCGAAGGAACAAATGCATAAACACATTTTTCTGCATCGCTTTGATGTGCCTGATTTTTGCAATGTCACGTAGGTGATAAAAGGCAGTCCTTGAAATTTGTTTTATGTGGGACTTAAAGAACATATCCTGATCAAAGATAACTCTGAGATTATTTACTGTGGTGCTGGATGCCAGGGCAATGCCATCTAGAATAACTATATCTTTAGATAATTGATTTCTGGGCCTAATAGAATGACTTCTACTCAGACACACTCGGTTTGTGTATGTACAAACATGCACATACACAAACACAGACATCATGGCTTTTTACATCTGAGGTACAAGCAACAATCTGATGGAAATGCATCTTTTAGTAAAAATAGTTTAGTTTGAATTAAGGTGATTTTCATGTGAGGACTAGGCAGAAATACCATCATTCAACAAGATCATATTGAGTAGGATCCAGTGGCAGAATCTCTGTGCTCCTAAAAGGAAAACTTTTTAATAAAGTGAGGAGTCTGATCCCAGTTCCTCACACGCAGAACAGACAACATTCCATTATGCAATCTGATTGGGTGGTGACCTACCAGTCGAGTGATGTGATTGGCTGAAGGCCAGTCAGCCAGGTCGTAACGGAGGCTGGTATGTTCCAGGTTCTCAGTCCGGGTTGCAGAGGGAGTAATGCTCCCAGGAGGGCTTGTACCTCCCAAACAGGTGGAGGAGGCCCTCTGCAGCCAGCAAGTTTCCACTCAAAACATTCCTGTAAAGCTTTAGTATCGAGCTGCTAATATGTGGTATTTGTTTCAGCATGTTATGTGACTCCACGGCGGATGAAAGTAAAGCAAAAATAAATCATGCATTTCTTTGACAGGAGCCTTGGTTGTACGGTGGTAGAGATGCTGACAGAAAAGCCTCCATGGGCTGAATACGAGGCCATGGCGGCCATATTCAAGATCGCCACCCAGCCCACCAACCCACTGCTGCCCTCGCACACCTCCGACCAGGCACGGGACTTCATAAGCTGCATTTTTGTGGAGGCCAAGCACAGGCCCAGTGCTGAGGAGCTGCTCAGACATCCCTTCTCCCAGATTCTGTGCTGAAGCCTGCCTGGTTTCTGAACTTCAACCACAGAGTTACAGCCTCAGCAGTGTCTGTAGCTTCCTTGACACCCAATCTGGATGTGGAACTGATCTCGAAATCAGTGTTGAACTCACCGAGCCTCTGCCAGAGCTCAGACGCTCCACCACATTGACGGTTTGTCAAACAGCGGTCATCAATGCCTTGCACTTACAAGAGTGACCACACGGGGGAAACAAAACACAGATTAAGTGGATTAAGTGCGGCTCCTTCGTACGCACACGCTTCAAATGATGCACTCCGAAGGCAGCGTCCTTCAAGCCATGCACCTGTTGTGTCTTCATTGTGTGCCCTCTCCTGTGTTCGTATTCTTTTGTTGTCATGAGAAATGCCAGGAAGCCCCACAGCGTTTGAAACATTCAGCTGAGCACCGTTTGTAAGCTACAGCACACCACTGGTGCTCAACAGTGTTAATTGGACAGGATCGTTCTCTTTTTTTCCCCACTTTGTCTCCGTCTCGTTCTAAACAAGGAAAACTCCACCTGCTAAGCTATCCGTGATGCTCTTTGCATGTCTGCGTAGAGTAGCTACACTGGTGTTTGGTGGAAGAATAATGTTCAGCTGCACCAATATTAAACAGACCGAGGCATGTTTTGGTTTAAGCCCTTCAGAATTAAGACATCAATTTAACATGGTTTAGTCATTTTAGTGGTAGAAATTAATAACAGGACCCTCAATCGACCACGATGCACGGCATGTACTTGCACCGGTTTGTGTCTCTTATGTGTTGCGGTTACATTCAAGTCACATTGGAAAACTAGTTTCCCTGAAAAATAATTACTTGGTGATCTTTGAAAAACCCTGAAGGATGTTTGACAACACTTACTGCTCAGAATACACTTCTAATCATCTGGATGTAAAAAGGTTTACTGGAGACAAACATAACTGATACCAATTTCTTTGTTTTTTGTTGCATACATTATGCAAATATGTATGTCATTTCTCACTACCATCTTTGTTTGAATTTGGAAACAGCTTGAGAAACTTTTTGACTATATTGATATTTTCATGCAAAATTAAAGGTTTCACATTTTTCTTTTGTTGTACAAAAAGAACAACTGTCATTCCCAGCTGCTTGAATGCAAAATACAGTCACTACTTAAGAAAAAGGTTCAAATATATCTTTTTTACTTTTATATAAATAGAGCAGCAATTATTATACAGTATATAGAGTTTTTAAGGACTTTTGAAATGCCTTCATAGCAGCAGTGAGTTCTGTTAAATGATCTTGCTGGGGGTTTATTTTTCAGAGAAACGAAAGCTTAGCTCTGTTACTTGAAAGTAATTGTAATGCATGAGAGGCACAAACCTAACTGGGGCTATGCAGCTAGAATACCATATTGTAAGATATGACTATTCATTCTTCTTCACAGAAAAAGAACACTCCCTCCACTGTCACTATTGCTGTCCTTCTCCCTGTAAAAAACAATTAATACATTGAAAGGATTCAAGTTAATAAGTGCTTTTCAGTAAATCGAATAATGTACTTCTATAAAGTATGAGATGTAACTGCGCAGGAGGAACTGGGTGTGTATGTTTCTTTTAAATTGACTTTTCCATGTCTTGTTCTACCTTTTTTCCAAAATGTGACTTATCCTTCCACGTGCCATCCTCCTTTTATAGCTCTTCAGTGTCACAGGTGTTCTCAGCCCACAAAGTGCCAAAAAAAGGGGGCAGATAAAATATAATGCTACGGACTTGGTATCAGTTATATGTGAAAATGAAGCAGGTGATGCTTTTTATGGTTTAAAAATGCAAACGTTGGGCCTTAATTTGGAGGTGATTTCCTTTGCCTTTGCCAAAGATCTTACTGTTGATTTGTGTCTAGACCAAACATCCCTGACTGAGAAACCTTTGCTTTAAATCAGATGCACTTTTGATGTGAAATGAATGTTGTGGAGTTTTTGTTCTCTTTACCAAATTCGATTTGTTTTCTTTTTTTGTTTTTGTTTTTTTACTTCAAATGTGAAATTTGTTTCATTTTTATTTATATTCCCGTGTCCATCCCAATTAGATTTTTATAGACAAAAATATATACATATATATGTGTATATATATATATATATGTATATATGTATGTGTGTATATATATATATACATATATATGTGTATGCATATGTCTAATATATATGTGTATATATATGTATAGAAATATATTTTTTATATTTGGACTGTGTCAAATCTCATGATACTTTCAGGACTTTGTGTCTTTAAAAGTAAATCATTGAGAGCAGCTGGTTTTGCAGACATTACAGAATTGGGGTGTATAAATGAAGAAAATGGGTGGAAAACGAACTCTGGCTGCCTGGTTCTTGTTCCAGCTCCCTAAAAAACACCTTTCCACACACGCTTAGCTATAGATTTAGATGACAGTGTTACCTGACAGGTTACGGAAACCTTGCATCATTTGACCATACTGCTTTGACACATTGATGAGGTCTTATGAATGAAACCTTTCAAGGCTTAACTGCTGGGAGTATTTTTTTTTTAATGTGATCTCAGTTTAACTGAAATGTAATTAAAGGGTGTATGTGAGCCAAAGATGAGCAGGTTTGGAGCCAGTGCTGGATTTCAGAGTTCGCTGTTCAACCCTAGACGACGACTTTGTTTATCCCAGGGTTCGGACGAGTCCAGTATTGAATGATCTGGGCAAAGGGCTTACTGCTGCCTTAAGGCTAGCGTGATAACTTTCAACAGGGCTGCTACTAGCTAAAGGCAGCTTAAATGTGTACAAATGCAAATAATGCATCTTTAAGGAAAAGACAGTGAGATAAAGGACCCCGTGGTAAGCAAATGAATACAAAGTAGTTTTTTAGAGCTCTATATATGTAAATGTATGATTATGTATCATGACAGGACTTGCAGTGCAAAGTCTAATGTATCAACTTTATTTTACAGTAAGAAAATGAATATGTTCATTCGTTGCCCTTTCTCCAAAACAAATAAATTGTTTTGAAAAAATTGTTTGTCATTTTCTGTGCATGTGTAGGACAGCTGTGGCTCATCCAGACTCAGTGAGCCCAGTAAATGAAAGACTGACCTCATTGTTGGCAGTAAGAAGCTACTTGATTGATGCACTTGTTTTTTCCTCTCTCCCCTTCATTTTGTTTTCTTCCTCTATTTTTTTTTCTCTCATGAAGGAAAACAGGAGGCAGACACGGGAAGGAGAGATTTCTACAACCGTGTCTGGCTGTGAGATGGGTATGCAGATCGAACAAAGGGCCTTTTTGATGCAGAGCTGCTTTGCTTTTGACAGGTTTGTTTATGATTGCCTTTATGTTAATTATATTTTCACAACAGGCTCATAGCAGACCACCTCAAGGTCTCACTCTGACAGAACCAGGACATTCTGATGTAGCATTTTGAAATTATAGCCCTTCAAAGTCTCATTCATGAGCTCACTTCAAATCACATTCATGAGACAGTTTGTCTAATTTCAGATTAGCTTTTAGAAGAAATGGTGCATAGTTACAAAATAATTTCACAACAAACTAATAGCAGACCACCTCAAGGTCTCACTCTGAAATATCCAGGACATTGTGATGTAGGATTCCAAAATTAAAGCTCTGAAAAATCTCATTCATGAGACAATTTGTCTAATTTAAGCACAGGATAAGGGTTAGGGTTAGGGTTAGATGATTGGAAGGTCCTAGAGCCTTGGGAGTGGGCTCCCGAGTGTCTAGGAACTTGGGAAGAGGTGGATCTCATTAATGATCTCACTTCAAATCACATTCGTGATGTAAGGATTACAGATACTTGAACCCAAAAGCACAACTCGGAGACAAAAACACAAGTTAGTTCTTTACTTGTGTTCAGGCAGGGTCAAAACCAGGAGGTCAGTCAAACAGGCAAACAAATCCAATAAGGGGCAGGCAAAAATACAAGGTCAAAAACAGGCAGACAGGGTCGGAACAGGCAGATCAAGAACAATATAAAGATACGCTGGAGAACTCACTGAGACAGAACCAGGACATTCTGATGTAGCATTTAAAATTAAAGCCCTTCAAAGTCTCATTCATGAGCTCACATCAAATCACATTCATGAGACAATTTGTCTGATTTCAGATTAGCTTTTCGAGGACATGGTGCATAGTTACAAAATAATTTCACAACAGGCTCATAGCCGACCACCTCAAGGTCTCACTCTGACAGAACCAGGTATCATCCTCAGGCTCTTGCAAGGATTAAAATACTCTCTGATGGTTGAAATGTATGTTGTTTAGTGGAGAACAGGAATTTATGGTAAGTAACATATCCCGTGTTTCAGTAAATCAATGTTGGATTCTGGATCTAGGTTTACTCTTCCTTTAATTTCCACCCTGTCCTGGAAATGAGAGCCTTGATGTAGAGATAAAGGTGGGGCTGAGACAGTTGTATTTCCAGCTCTTTACTCAGAATTCAATTTGGTATGTGGCCATCAGTGAGGGTGAGGGATGCCAGAGAAGAGGTTCACACTGGGTATTCATGGGTGTAAAAAAACAGAGCACAAAGCAAGTGTTGAGTGTTAAGCAGTCAAACTTAGCTGGCAGCCATGTTTCCTTGGCCTGAGATCAGACTGAGTCCAGCAGCATTAGGATTCTGCCCCGCACCGTTTTCCCCTTGTAAGTCCTGCAAATGAAATGCTCTCCTCATGTTGGACACATGAATCAGCTGTTTGACTTGGCCCTCAGTGACTCCGGCAGCGGGGAGGGAAGGGTCTGCACCACTGCCCTTCTTCTCTCTCTCTGTGAATGTTTAATCTTCGGGGCATATTACCTCAGTGACCAAAACTGAGGCAACGGCAGTGATTGTCTAAAACATCCAGAGAGCTGAAACAATTAGTGTCAACTTAATGATGCAACCCCGGCATTAATCCTTAGCGATGGAGCCTTTTAAATCAACAAATCTCAGCCAGACTTACAGTGTGCCATCTCATTTAACCTCTATTAACAGAGACCAATTGGAATTCAAGACACCGTGTTGTTGTTTTTCTTCCTTAACAGCAACAACACTCGGCGGCCAGATAGCAGAGTGATACGGTTCTTTATTCACTGTCTCCCAGTACCACTGGTTTCCACCCTCTGTGATTTTATGACCCAGTAACAAAGAAGTCCTTTATGTCACACTGCTGTTGTGGTTGTAATACCTGTTGCAATGCCACAGTTAAATGATTATATCAGTGTAATAACACTTACAAATAACACTTTTATTAAACGTTAAATTGATGCAGGAAGATTTTCAAATGTGTGCTGGTAAAGTTTTTCTCTGCTGTTTCATTGGTTTTCTTTCATTTCTGTCTCTTGTGGTGATAAGTGACATAGAATAGGAAAATTAAATAGTTGAAAAATAAAATGAGCTAGGGAAAGATAATACGTTTGAATTCATTTTATCAAAGGAAATATATACAGTTTCAATTTCTTTTTACACAAAATGTTTATGATTTAACTGTCAGTGTTATTTATTGATGTTTTCATATACATTTTCACTTGTCTGACAACCTCTTGCTACTTTAAAAGGTTGTTAGACTGTTTTGTAGTAAGTACGTTATAAAATCTAGATGCTGTGACAATGTTTTGTGTCAAAGGACTCTTAATTCTTCTTGTCTTCAGGCATGTACACTTGAAGAAGGAGAACAAGCGGTCTGTCACAATCTCCACAAATCTAATCCTCAGAAAAAGATCAGCTGAAGTGTCCTGAGGTAGCCAGCCCTGTGGTTGTCAAGGTAATGGGTGAAAATGGTTTTGAAACGCAGCCTCTGTTAGTCCCTCTGGGGTTCTCCCTCCCTCCCTTTATCCCTCCCTTTATCCCTCCCTCCCACTACTCCATGTCCCGACCATCCATCTGTCTTTGGAGCCCAACAGGACGTCTAATAACCCGACCATGGTGAACACTCCAGAGTCCTCGGCTACAAACTACCCATGCAATAATAAAAGCGTGCTTGTGCTCCTGCAGCATGAAAAAACTCACTTTTGTAACACTCACCGGTCAGTCAACAAAGTTTTGTCCAAAGTGTGACAAATATTTGGTCATCTTATTCTAATGATATTCTAGCTCCAATCATTTGCTTCTGTCTTAACTTTTTTCTTTTTCACAGCACACCAAAATGAAGTAACAAAGTTAGTAATAAAACAGAAAGTAGGTAAATGATATTATCCAAGCTTGGCAGGGTGACTTCGGTTGTTTAATTACAACAGTTCTTATTTTGTAACATTTGTGATAATCATAGTTGATTACTATCCCTCAACAAGGTGCATGGAAAGTATTAGTTTTGGACACCTGACCGAATATAAAATAACAGGTACAATTAAAAGCTAATTTTAATGGTTAACAAAGTGGGCAGAAAACTGTGATAAGAGCAGAGAGTTATATGGAAAATTGTCACTTTAATCAAAGACAAATCTAATTCCATGATAACTTTTTCCCATTTGAGTCAGCATGTGTTTAGTGAATAATTGTAGGTTGTTATGTCCTTGTTATGTAATAAACTGTGATCCAAGGAGGAGAGAAAAATGCCCTCAGGTTCTGTCCTCCGACATGCTGCTTGTCTCCTTAGTGGGACCCCAAGTGTAATTCCACAAAATCCCGCAGGCTTATTTGTTGGACATTGTGCAACACAACAAAACATTTATTATTTCACTCTACCTCCCATGAGTCTTAATTGATCTGCTTTGACTGCGATTCTGCTGTTGCTTTCTCTGATTAGAGTGTGAAGGTCTCTTCCCAACAGCTCCACCACTTTGTTCCATCAAACTTTCTGTTTTTGTGAGAGCGCATGTGTGGTCAGGTTGAATTGGTGACCAGACCCTGTCACACAAATTCCTTTTCATTAAGCTGGAATAGATAGAAAGAGAGAAAAGGGTGAAAGTAAGAGAGAGAGAGAAAGAGAACGAGTGAGTCACAGGCCTGGGTAGGAAGGAGTAGAGGGGGGGGGAGAGAGGGAGAAAGCCAAGAAACATTTGTAGTTGAGTGGACGAGCACAGACAATCCCTGGCACACAGCTCTTTGAGTGTCATGTAAACCACCCCTTCGCTCTCCCTTTTTGTCCCATTCACTGCCTGCCACCCTCCTTTCTCTCTGCCGCACCCTGTGGCCTCTGCTTTGGACTTGGGGGGGCTTCGCCTGCCTCTATAAAAACCCTGTTTGTGCCCTGAGTGAGCTTCATTCCCCACCATGGAGAGTCAGAGAGTCCAGTCCTCGTACAGGAAGCGTTTTGGGCCTCAGGGCTCGGGCGGCACAAGTGTCCGAATTTCTTCCAACCGCCTCTCCTGGCATGGCACCCCTCGCAACGTCACCTACTCCAGCCCGGTATCCCGGATCTCCGTGGACCGGCTGGACTTCCCAGCTGACTCCCTGATGAAGGCCCACTACAGGGACACGCGCACCAACGAGAAGATTGAGATGATGGGCCTGAATGACCGCTTCGCCAGCTTCATAGAGAAGGTGCGCCTTTTGGAGCAGCAGAACAAGGTGCTGGTGGGAGATCTGAACCAGCTGAAGGGGAAGGAGCCCAGCCGCCTGGGGGACATCTACCAGGAGGAACTGAGAGAGCTGCGCAGACAGGTGGACGGTCTCACTGCTGGCAAAGCTCGGCAGGAGATAGAGAAGGACAACCTGGCTGCAGATCTGACCATGCTCAAGCTGAGGTAGGAGGAAGCAGGGCGGGACTCATGTGGGTGGAACACAGTAGCACCACCTTGACATGTCTTATTTTCTTTAAAGATGACTTTATAGTCACAGGCATAACGTGACTGACTGTTGCGCACCACTTGTTTTGCATTCTTGCTTGTACTTTCTGATGGTGACAATACATTTAAGAAAATGTATTGAAAGTTGGAGGTCAGCTCAATGGCTAATATACAGTATAAATTAAGGAAAAAGTCCTGCACAGCTTTGTGGACATAGAAATATGTGATTCACTAATAAAACTAATAAAAATGCCATGAAACAGGAGGGAATGAGTACCAAACTCCTTACTGCTTTGTCCCTATATCGGGTTTTACTCTCTGTATTTCTGTTTCATCTCCTGCAAAGTGTGCAAGACATTTTTGTTTTGTTTTCGATGCATCTTTTTGGTTCAAAGTAGCACCGCTTTTGGTCAACTTCGCTCTGTCTTAATGTTGATGCTCTTGTTGCTCTGGGATTTAGTAAAATACCAGGGCGGTAGAAAAATAAATTCAGTTTGCTTAGATCTGAGGTCTCTCAAAACAAAATAAGACATATTTACTGCATAGCTGATTTAAAATTTTGTATTTTTTAATTAAGAATGCATTTAAATGCAGATTTTGTTGGTCTCTGATTCATTGGAACGCAGACCCCTGAGCTCTGACCGAGCTTTACTTCTGGATCCCTCTTTACAAACTTGATCCTGAACCCCTCGTCGCCATTGAGTGAGTGTGGAGGAATGAGGCAAACACAATGGCAGCCTTCCACAAAGGAAGCAGACGTTCTCTTGTACAGTTACTCCAAAACACTGATTCACTGCAGTCGCAAATCCAGTTTATTTTGTATCTATGGAGCACATGTGGCCTGAATCTATGATTTAATTTAGTAAGGACAATAAGTGATTTAATATCCTTGACGGTGGAAAAGCCGACTCCCTCTCTGAATAGTGATGGCCGTGGCTGAGAAGGTGAAAGGTCACTTTTGTGATACCATTCAGCAAAACCCTGCATGAAGCTATACAGATGTTACCCAAAGTCTGGGCATTTATGTTTCCAAGCCTCAGATGGATTGCAGTGTGGTGTGTGTTTGTGTGTTTGTGTGTGTGTGTGTGAAGTTGCGCGTGCACACATGCACCCTTTGTGTGTTTGTGTGTGAGCTCCATCCCGTGGGAAAGGCCTCTGGCTGTTAGATTGGAGTGAATGTGTAACGATGCAGAAGCTGCCCTTTCAGCTGAGCCCCCGTCGTCTCCTGAAGCACGAGGAGCAGTACTGAAGCTCACAGTAAAAATCGAATCAAAATGCTTGAAATGGGTTTTCAGTTTCCGTAGTTTGACTGTTAATATGCAGGAATGTCTCATTTGAATTGCAGAAAACTGTATGCTTGTTTCTCTTTTACTGACAGACAAAACAACACTGACAGGCACGAGATCAAAAACAATTTTTCTGTAATTATTTGATGGATTTTTGTTATTTGAAAATATTCAAAAGAAATGTGTCATTAATATGTATGTTATGATATATGATGTGTTTTCCTGTTAATTGAGGATTAAAAATGATTAAGGACCTAGAACAAAGAGTTGTTGACATTTGTAATTAATCTACATAAACTGCAGCACAGTGTTTAACTGATTTTTCTTGAACGACAGCAGGAAAATAAGCAATTTGTTTTGTGTGGTTTTCAATCAACATCGTCCACGATCACCTGTGAAGCACTTTATTTCAAGCCCTTCTTTTGTGACCTATAGGTTGCAAGATGAGATTGGCCTCCGACAGGATGCAGAAAACAATCTGAAAACCTACAGACAGGTAATTCGGCTGATATTCCCTTTTGAATTCCTTTCTAAATTCATTATGTCTGACTGTCCACCCTCATTCCTCTGTGCCTCATTCTTTGCATAGGATGTGGATGAGGCGGCTCTCAATCGGGTCCAGTTGGAGAGGAAGATCGATGCCCTGCTGGAAGAGATAAACTTCCTGAAGAAGACTCATGAGGAGGTAAGAATAAAATTGAAATAAAAAGCATTCTCAATCAACTTTAACTATCACTACCTGTACCTTTAACCACCTCAACCACCTTTTCTTCACTTCTTCCTCTACCTTTCCCCCTCTCAGGAGCTGCGTGAGTTACAGGAGCAGATCTTGACCCAACAGGTGCATGTTGATCTGGATGTACCCAAACCGGACCTGACTGCTGCTCTGAGGGACATCAGGGTCCAATATGAAACCATGGCCTCCTCAAACATGCAGGAGACGGAGGACTGGTACCGATCCAAGGTCAGAAGACTCAAAGATATGCCTTTCATGAAGTGTGGGGAAAAAGAGAAGTAGAGTAAAAACTATTTTGAGGAGACGCTTACAGACTTATTTGCCTGTTGTACGCAGTTTGCTGACCTGACCGATGCAGCCAATCGAAACACAGAAGCCCTGCGCCAAGCCAAACAGGAAGCTAATGAGTACCGGCGTCAGCTCCAAGGGGTGACCTGCGATCTTGAGGCTCTCAGAGGGACAGTAAGTAGACTTAACCTCAGAAAACACAGCGTGTTAGGATGATACTTGCCAGTGTTATGACTCCACAAAATTACAGTGAAGTCAGACATCAGTGTCGAACATTAAAATAAAGCCTCAATCAACTACAGTCTGCTACATTAGACGTTGGTGTTCATTACTCTGCCTTGTCTCTTCTCTTCGAGAACGAGTCTCTGGAACGCCAGCTCCGGGAGATGGAGGACCGCTTCGCCATGGAGACTTCTGGTTACCAGGATTCGGTGAGCCGTCTGGAGGAGGACATCCACAATCTGAAGGATGAGATGGCGAGACACCTGCAGGAGTACCAGGACCTTCTCAACGTCAAGCTGGCCCTGGACATCGAGATTGCCACCTACAGGAAGCTGCTGGAGGGAGAGGAGAGCAGGTGGGCCAGAGCTCGGCAGACTGTTGGGTTTGACCCAATCAACAAATGTAAACAAGTAATGATAGTAAATATTCTCCCTTCTTCTTCATCCAGGATCACCATTCCAGTTCAGAGCTTTTCCAACATACAGTTTAGAGGTCAGTATGAAATGTGACCACTTCATATTCTCATCCCTTTATTAATTTTGATGTTTTTGCATTTTGGAAAGTGCTCAGCAAGTTAATATGAAAGATGATCAATAACAAAGATGATGCATTACAAGCTCCATCGATCGTTTGGAATATATATTTTACAAAATACATATTTTTCTTTTGCTAACTGGCCATATTTAGCATTGCAGAAATGTGTTACAGAGGGCGTTCACGTTAGTTGCAAGATCTAGCGAGAGTGTGTTGCTGAAACAGAGAAAGGTGTCGAACAAAGTAAATTTTCTCCTGATTTGTGTGTATGAAAAAAAAATTCCATTTCAGGGTCGAAATGTTCTGAAGATATGTGGCTTGGGATAAATGGGTCTAATCTTTTTTTTGGGTTACTATGAAATGAAATAATCGTTCATGTTTATTGCTCCTATTGGAGTTAATAGACTCAGGACCTGCTGCTAGTCTCTAAAAGGGGCGGGGCAGTGGCGAGACCCACCTGACACAGATACAGGAAACTGACTCTCAGTGGGCCGACTTCATTCTGAACTATTCTGACATTCTTTGATGAATTTGTGATTGTTTTAGGGGCTGTCACTCTTATGTCCTCATCCTGTAAATATACTGCGTTAACTGTGTGTAACAGTACCTGATGGCTTACTAAGACATCATTGAACAGAAGATAATTAACTTGTATTTCTTGGACTGCACTTTCGTCTGTTAGATACTAACCTGGACACTAAAACCCCGGAGGCGCACGTGAAGAGGAGAATCCTGGTTCGAACGGTTGAGACCAGAGATGGGGAGGTATGTGCTTTAAAAACAGCACAGTTCAACTCAAGCACGCACACTGAAGCAGGCCAATCTGCACATTGCACTTCTCACTCAGTCCCTCTGGAGGGCAATGTGGAACCCTCAGTAGGTTTTCACACTCATTCACTGTCGCTCAACACACCTGATGTCATATGCAGTAAAAACAAAACTCACTTGGGATTTGTTACTTTTCTATTTTTAACTCTGGTGTCTTTTCTTTTCAGATCATTAAGGAATCAACAACTGAACACAAAGATCTTCCTTAAAGTTCAGTCCGCCTCATGATCTGAGGATTATTACAAGTTATTGTTTCCAAACCCCAAAGCTGCCCCATCAGTCTTCACTTTATTTCATTTTTCTCTCCTTTCATCATCACCTTTACTGCCCTACAACCATGACATAACCATTAATTTCTCCTAGACCTCTCCAAAAATATCTCTATTCAGCTTTTGTACAGCTGTGAGTATAATGTAGGTCACCCATCTTAAATGATCTGTAGCCTGTTCCAGTAAAAACTATTGGAAATCACTGGTAACTTGTTTGATTTTAATTTTGACTGACAGCCCAGATGTTTAGCATTGTTTCAGAGTAGCTACTATAGAAGAGGCCTTGATAAGTAGCGATTGTGTTCAGCTAATATGTAGCATGGTGGAGGTTGACTTGTGGTTATGTGTATGTGAAATGTGCCAACGGAAGTACAAGAGGGAGTTGGGTTTTTGCAGAGACCAGAATTGGATTTAGGCAGGAAATGAGAGGTGTGTGTTTGCAGTTAAATTTGGACTGTGTTTTAGTTTTTCTTTTTTTTCTTTTTTACCTTGCCTGGTGCTATTTTGCATTTCATTAATTTGTGCTAGCTGGGTGGAAATCATCAAACTAAATTCTGTATTTTGTTGATGTAACTTTTTCTCATGTTACAACCCTGAACCTCACAGAGCAGCCAAACAATCTGCTATTGCTGCTTTTAAAGGGTAAAACTGCAAAACCAGGTGATACAACAACACGTGTTATGTACGACAAAACTGGACAGTCAGTGATCTGTAGACATGAGTTTACAGACATATACAGTATATTTACCTTTACTGACACCAGGGAGGCACACAGGAGTCAAGAAAGATCTGTTAGCAAAAACCAAAAAATCTCGAAGACATCAGAAAAACAGAGACAGCTGACAGGCATTCAAGATGAGATCACTGTCGAGCCCAAAATCAATCAAAGGTATGTATTCGTTTTGGCATCAGGATTTTAATTATCTCGCAAAACAACTTTCCTCCATCGCTTCACTTCTGCTCTTCTGCACATCCTCTATTCATCACGCACCCAGCTGGTGGCGTCTTCTCTCTTGAACACCACCTGATAAGAAATGTTTTGACACCAGGACCCGCCAGGGCATGCCATCCAGCCGGGGTCATAGGCACAGATTCAGGTTCGAGGTGTGGAGGAGGTGTTTGGAAGCTGTTGTGTCCTCCAGCCTCCGGTTCCTCCACCAATATCCCTCCTCCCAAATTCACCGGCCAATTTCTGTAGTGTTTGTCTGATAGCAGAGAGAGCGAGAGAGAAAGAGATGCAGAGACAGCAGAAAGTGCTGTTGAGATAACCTCCAACAAATCCCACAGCAACAGAAACCCTTATTTTTTTTAATGTTTTGAATGGGAGGATGCAGGGGTGAAAAGGAAAAGGGGACTTGGAGGACGGATGGATGGATGTCACAGCTCAAACACTGTGATCCAAGCCTCCTGCCTTGTTGGAAGTCCCGCTGACTGAAGCCGTGCTGACAGGCCCTGCCGCTAATGAAAGTGATGCTACACCGAAGCTGGCTGTCGCCAAGGACACGCTTTGAATCTGTGTTCCCATGAGCCACCCACCTGCTCCCCTCCACAACTTCCACTCCTGTCACTCAACCCCTTGTCCTGTTTCTCCCAATAACATGCAGCCCTCTGTTGTGTTCCCTTTGTTTGTTTGTTTTAATGTCGATCTTAGATAGAACTTCTGACTCCTGAGTCTTGTAGCAGAGACACAGATGAATCCTGCTTTTTTGGGGGAAGAACCCTCTGCAGGTGGGAATATAACGTTAGCTCTGACCAATGCTACACGATGTTAAATTAACAACAATAAAACATGGTTATAGAGTTGATGTCTCTTTCTTCGTTTCTAAGCTTCCCATCCATATTTCATGTTAGTTCATGCGTCCGTAGTCATGTGCGTTTACTTCTGATTCAATACTGACATTTATCAATCTCCTCCATCAAAAGTTTGATTGGGTACAAATAGATGTTAGATGTTATATGAAGGTTTTCCGCATGGAGGATGGTACATACAGTATATCAGTGAAATGAGGGTTATATATGCTGACAGGTAACTTGAGGTTACTGGAGGGATGACAGCAGCAGACAGACACTATTCATCATCTTGACTGATTGTTGCTGCACGTCGGCTAAGTCCTGCTGCCGAGCAGGTGGGTTCACTTGCTGTAATATCCCGGCTCATTACAAGTGTTACTGTATGTCCTGGCAGGAAGATAATTGCAGACGGAAATAGAACTGCCTGAGATGCAGATGAACACCTGCACTGGATTGCCAAACACCTGAACTCATGTTTCCCAAAATGTCACTTCACAAGGTTTTCCCCCTGTCCCTCCTCTCTTTCATTGGAAGAATGTTAAGAAGATTTTTCTTAACAGCCAGCAGCGAGGAATGATTATAATCACAACATTAGAATTGTTGCACATCTTGGATCTGATTGACTCCATTTGCTACAACAAATATTGACATTTCTTCCAATTAGGGAGCTTGAACCAACTTAACACTCAGGACGGTGACTGTTCTGTTTGTAAGGATTCAAGAAGTGTTTATGTGCTATACGATATACTGGGAACATTTTTATATATTGGTGTTTTAATTTGAAGAAACAGCCGGTAGAGGATTCTCAGAGAGGCTTAGAGTAAATAAAAAGAAATGAAGGCTCATTGTTATGCCCTCTCCTTTCTCATCTTCTGCCTTTATCTGCGACATTTAACAACAACATATCAGAAACATTCTCAATATGAACAAAAAATTACAAACGCATTTTACCATGGTTCCCAAACAAAACATTTGTGTAAATGACTCCAAGTCTTTTAAAGACCCAACATGGAAGTCCAGCATATCTAAGCATTTCACCGACACATAAATGTGCTGTTAGTGGCTAAGTGTTTTAACTTGTTTATTCAACTCATCATGAAGAGCATATTTGAGAGAAAACCTCTCATATAATGCATCATTCTTTGGGATGATGTGTGTATTGAAGTGTGACTGGACGTGAAGTGTAACCGAGTGTGTGTAAAGTACTTTGCACTGTATCTGTTTTGCCCGGCTCTTATCAGAGGAATGGTGGGCCTCAGTTCTGCACAGAAGTCAACCCTGAGCTGAAGGAATTCCAGGCAGATAAAACTCTCAGGCTGTCGGGTCGCCTGGCTCTGAAACACTTTTCCATCCGGAGTTGCTGGGAAGGGGCGAAGATGAACATCTTTAAGCTTTTTAATCTTCCCACAGCAGGTGCGAGGTGATGTAAGCGATATAGAAAACATGAAATCACACGGTCACGTTTTTGTACTATTCATAATGAAACAGCCCTAAACACAGTTTATACAGTTTCATATGAATTTCAAGTTTATCATATCCTGCTGTTAAAAAACTCAAACGGAAATACAACGTCCTCGGTGAAGTGCTTAAAATGCTTGAAACTTACATTTGCATTTTCAGTTCTTATATGAGGAAGTAATAAGTGGGATTCTGCAGCTGGTCCTCCAAACTCACACTTATCATCCAGTGTTGCAACCAACTGTCATTGTCTTTACAGCTCTTTGTCTTATGCTGCCCTCTGTAGTGCACATTCCTGTCTTACTTGGCTCTCACACTCAGGGGTCATGGAAAGGCATGTGCGCTCCTTGGGTTAATTTTAGCCCTCATTTCATCAAGGCCATTGAGACAAAACACAGAGCAAACCACCTCAGCCTGTCTGCCGGGACCGTGAAGCCACCTCTGATCTCCAAACACCCTTTACAGACTGAACCGCTGTATCGCCAAACACATTTCATTAGACAAAGTGGAGCGATGACTTCTCAGATGCATAGGTCACCAACCTACTACTTAAGTCACCAAAGTACCAGCTTAGAGGATCATGAGTGGTCTCCTTATGACCTCTGTTTTAATGATTTCAACAATAGGTCACATATAGACTCTGTAAATCTCAAATATCCACTGAAAATAATAATTAAGGCTATTTGATCAATTAAGGTGCTGTGTCTGTTGCCAGTGGAGACATATTGAGAAAGAGGAAGTATAGACTGGCCTCCAGTAAACATCACTCAGCCTAGCTGGTCGAGGAAACTCTTTTGTGGCAGCTGTTCCCAAACAAAACTAACAATGTGCAGTGTGTGTGTGTGTCAAGAAGCCACTTTCAGCCTCATCATGTGACCTTTAAGTAGGTATACAATTGAAACGCCTGGACGTCTGCTGTGTCTCTGAATACTCAGCTTGTGCCAACTAAATGTCTCCTCAGCAGGTTCAGGAAGATGATTGTAGTCTTTTAAATTCATACGACTGAAGTTCAGGTGAAAACACACGTCATTAAAGTGTTTTGAAAGTCTGTATTAATCACATTTGTAATGCAGAAAGTCAGTCTAAAGAACAGAGAAAGAGGCTGCTTCAACATACAACAATTTTAGTTTTCTGAAGGATTCAAAGAGGACAAGATACCACGCTCACAAACACACACACACACACACACACACACACACACACACACACACACACACACACACACACACACACACACAAAAGCTTATCATGACTACAGATTGATATAATACACTAGAAGTGTGATGGCAGCCACAGACAGAGAGAGAGAGAGAGGATGCTGCTATTTTGAGCTCAGAGACTTGTGATGTGGAGTTAAGCAGAGTAGACTGATGAGGGTCTGCACTTTGTCAGTGTCAGACCACCGTCAAGTCATCCACGATATAATAAACATCACTCCAGGAAGTGGATTTCAAAATAAAACATCACATTATTAAGAAATACTTTGTGTTAAGTCATGCAATGTCCCCAAATCCCAACATATCCAGAAATTGTTTGTCCCCAAATCATTGCCCCTTTTATAACATCTTAATTTATTGTAGCCTTCCACTCTAACATTTTAAAAAGAGTAGATTTTGGAAGCATTTGAAGGCACTATAACAACAACCTGACTATATATAAATATGACCAAAATGGCATTAAAATGTCATATGAGGCATTATAAATATAAACAAATTTAGTGATTGTGAGAGAAAAACAAATCCCATGGGCAAGGATTTCAGGGCACTATACTGAGTTACAAAGTTTTGGGATTTGGGGGTGCTGTAAAAAATGTGGGGAATATAACAAATAACTTATTTCGGACTACCACTAAACTACCCAAATTGGAGAAGGCATGCCATGGCTACATGACTAAATATTCACTCATACACCCCGTGTCAGCTACCTTTAAGAGGCATTGAAACAATTTCCAATTTAGCTCGTAATCAGAGAAACAGAAAGACATTGCCTCTATTTTGAAAGTCAATCGATATGTACTTCCGTTTTTGACCTGGTTAACTCAGAGTGACTAGTCGCAGCCCACAGCCGGTCCTGTCGAGCCGGGTTGAGGGGGGGGGGGGGAAGGTGGAAGGGGAGAGGATCCAGGGAAACTGGCTCATACGAGCCTGGTCTTCGCTGTAGCCTACTTACCGTGCAGCGTCTAAACCTGAGAGAGAATGCTTCGATCATCAAAATAACAAACCGAGATATCCTGCAGCTTCTATTCACAACTTCTTCTCCAAAAAAACAAAACACGTTCTCTTCTTTGCCTCGAGGTAAGCAAACAGCAAGGAACCCGTTTTTTTTTTTTTTTTTTTTTCAACTGCATATGGATTTTGAAGTATCGTAGTCTACTCCCCCCCACCCCCCCAATATCCGCGTGCAACATCCTGCATATGCCATCACCCAGGCAACCAGACCCTCTCTCCATCACCCTCCTGCGCTCCGGCTCTCACCACCATCATCTGCAGCCTCCGAGAGAAACCAAACCCTCCCTTTTGACGCTCGTCCTCCAAGTGGAAGCTGATTTTTTGGCAATTCAAACATTGTTATACTTGTAAGGTTCATGTGTCGGAGAAGTCTTTCCTCTCAGCACCAAAATGCCTGTGAGACGCGGTCATGTTGCGCTCCAGAACACCTACCTGGACACTATCATCAGGAAATTCGACGAGCAAAGTAAGTGCACGTGATATGATGAAGTTTTCACCATGAGATGCTGTCGAAGTGTGAGCGCGCGGTTGGCCCTCCAGGAAGCGATTATAAGTGCAAAGAAAGTGCGTTAAAAAAGAAGTGTTTGCCCTCCTTTTATGGTACTGTGAGGTAATAATGTACTCAGTACTCAAAAAAAGGATTTCTGTCAGGAAATGGTTATCATCAGTAGGAGCAGTGTGCCATCACAACGTGCATATGTGATTGTTAAAATAAAGCATTGTGAATGGAACAGCTGCTGGATGTTACAACATTTTGATCACAGTGATAAACAATGTGGGTAAAAGTTAGCCACACCATGTTGTCTGTTACAACAGGGCTACAGCCTATCCTTTATTTGTCATGTTAATTTAGACTCTTGAACCGGTGGCAGACGGACAGGCTTTTAATGTTACATTGAAAAGTCTTATCTAATTTGTATCAGAGATGTTTGCTCACCTGATGTCTAATATAATGTTCCATTAGCTCACATGTTCCACTGAAGTGAGAGACCAGCGCTCACACATTTAGAAAGAAAAAAACAACTCTTTTTGTCCCTGTGATAAAACATTCATGTTGGATTTTATATCTTCTTTTAACCCATAGGGTTATTTATTTATTTATCTTTTATCTCCGTTTTACCTAAAGCTTTTGTACATAACACATCAGCAAGTTACATCTTTGTTCATGTAATTTATTGTTTAGAAATGCTACAAAACCATATTTTCAGTCTACTTGTAAAGTCAGTTTTCCCTTGAAGGCCTAACTCTATGGACCATTAACCCTGACATGCTGATGAGATACTGACCAAACATGGAGAAATAGCTGCTCTCAGTTTTAGTCTGATTCAATCTGGCGGTAGTAACACTTGAATCTCTGAAACCTCTATTATGTAATGCCTCTACTGTATGTCACTAAGTGTGTAATGTGCACGCGCACCCACATGCACGTGCCTGACCAGGTGAGTGCACGTGCCACCGTGTTGCTGCTAAGCAACGGTGTGACGATCAGTTTCCCCTTTGAGTCCAGGATAAAGACTTCGGACGGGATGTGCTTTCCTCTAGAGGAGCTCGTCCATTTACTTTAAAGAGAGGGACTTAGGAGAGAGTCCCCTCCACTCATCTGTTCAGGCAGCAGACAGGGAAGAGCTGTTTAACCCAGTTCCACCGCAGGATAATAAAAGGGCCAGTCAGAGGATATGTCCTTTTCATTCAGCTCACTGAACTCCTCCATTAGCAGCCTTTGAACCAAACTGTCCTGCTTCACTTTCATGGTTGCTGATGCTGCGTACATTACAACCATCAATAACAGGGACTGGATGGTATGAGCATGGAATCAGGCTACTATTACGTTGTTTTTTTTTCTGAATAAAGATTAACTTGCAGTTAATACTCAAAGGTTTGACATTGCAGAAAGAAAAACATTACTATGGTCCAGTTTCCATTGGTGGAAGGAATATACAGGTATCAATACAACAATGTAAAAATACACCATGACAAGTACAATTCCTGCATTATACTCAAGTAAAAGAAGTATTATGACAGACAAATTCTGCTACACAAATTGGTTTAATCTTTCAAACTTTTCTCTGATCTTTGCTTCTTTTATGAAATACTGGAGAGTTTTACCTGTTTGGGCCCCAAATTTAAAAATATTTGAGAAGTTCAGAGGGGAAATATTTCTTTGGTGGAACTGCTAACAGCTCCTGGACATCTGAAACATGACAAGCTGCCCGAATCTTGAGCAATGCATTGTATTTTATCAGCCTATCATATGTTTTTTAATGTATGTGGCGTATTGAAAGCAAGATAATTGATATGCATGTGGGGTCGGGGCAGATATATTTGGGTGGGCTTCTAAAATAAATGCCATATATGTGGAAACACTGCTATAGCCTCAAAGCAAAGATCATATAGATAAAGTAAAACCATTCCAAACCATGCAAAACTAAAATGGTGAATATACACAGTATACAGTGGTACAGCTCCACTTCAAGCAACCATAGCAGTACAATTCTGCTTTTACATTAGTGCATGAGTCATACAAATCTCATGATACAGTTATGAACATACAGGGGGTATTATTGTACATTGAGTAATATTATGACTTTAAGTACATTGATGATGATTGACATCATGATGATATACTTCAGCAACCTTTTCAATGCAGGGCTGTTACTTGTAACAAAGTATTTCTATGGTGTGGTATTTGTATTTTTACTTGAATAAAGGCATACTCCCCCCACCACTGGCAGTATGAATAGAGACGAGAACATGGAAACAATCCATCATATAAAAAGACAATACCTCATCTAGCAGGATGATTATATGGGCACATAATTATTAGAGACAGCTGCATTATTCAAGTTTAATTAAAATGTCAGGTAAAATCTTACAGGCTAATCCTGATAAACGTCAACAACCTGTATTTCCATAAACTATGTGACAGCAGGTGTGACCGAGCCACAGAGGCTCTTATGTTAAGTGCCCACCTGCTTCTCCTCAGTCCCTTAGGATAAATTGTGACGTTAATAACATTAGCACCATGGAGAGGTGGACTTCATTAGCTCCACTTGAGTTGATTGTCGAGTGGAGACCATGCAGTGGAGTTTAAACATCATGTTCTTTACACTCTAAGTGTATTTGTATTATAATATTGTAAAGAATGTTTTTATCAGTATCTAATCACTTAAAAAACAGCCAGTATATATTCTGTATAATTGAATTAAATGTCAAATGTTAACGGTTGTTTTACCATATGAAATGTTATTAGGCCCTAGAAGTGCATCGGAAGGTAACAGCAAAGATTGCAAAGCTCCAAAGGAGAGCTAAAACTCTCTGTTAGCTTAAATGAAAGCTAGCTGCTGTGATTGCCAGCTAGCCTTAGCAAAAGCAAAAACTACTTTTCTCCCATAACTGAAAAAAATATTCTTGACAATTCAAAAATATTAGTAATTCAGTATTTATATAAATGAAGCAGCAGCTAAATCCAACCATTACAAAAAGTAACAGCAGCTAACGTTAGCTGAACTTGTCCTGCTAAAAGATTGCTAGCTAGCATAGCAAAGTAAGCTTCATTCCTTAAACTGTTATTTTGTCAGCTCTCTGACATTGTGGGCAGTATAGCAGACAACAGACTCTTGCTCTTCATATTATGGTAAATGGCTTTTAGTAAAGCACCTTCTAACAATGTGTAAACTACTGAATACTCAACAATACTTTGAGTATTTTGGTAACTTTTCTTTAATTAATTCCTTTAATTCCCCACAGTGTTAACTGTTAGCCTTATCTGAATTGAGGCTCTAGGATGAAGATCTGTGCGATTGTGGTTAAATTAAATTACAAACATTCCTTTATTTATTAATAACTATACTGAGTATATATTATTATCTTGTGTGGTAGACAAAATACTTAAAGAGAGTTTTGTTAGTGGATCCTATATGTCTTATAAATAAATGTGTTACTTTCTTACTTACTTTGTAACTTAAACCCACAGTCACTATACCTCCACATAGATTTATTGCCTTTTTAAACAGGAATATGACGCTAACGTTTCCTCCTCCCTTCAGATCGCAAGTTTCTAATTGCCAACGCCCAGACGACGAACTGTGGCATCATCTACTGCAACGAAGGCTTCTGCCAGATGTTTGGTTTCGCCAGGGCAGAGATCATGCAGCAGCCCTGTACCTGCCAGTTCTTGGTGGGGCCCGGCACCATGAAGAGCGCCCTGGCCCAACTAGCTCAGGCCCTGCTTGGTTCAGAGGAGCACAAGGTGGAGATCCTCTACTACGATAAGGAAGGTAAGACACCGGAAGGGAGAAGTGCTTGCAACCTCAGATACCTGGCCTAGCGGACAGCTTGGTTGTTATGAAAACAGTTAATCATAAAATTCATCCTCATGTTCCACTGATCAACAATCCATTTTTTTTTACAAGAAACCTAATTGGACAGATTCCAGACTTTTACCCTATCCTTCATTTAGTAATTTGCTCCTATTTTGTCCATTTGGCAGTCACTGCACTTAATTTCTGATGGAGAAAATTTATATTAAGATGTATCCAGCAGATTGTTTGCTCCTGTGCTCTATGCAAACATTTTAGGTTTTAGCTTATACAAAGTGATGAATCAAAAATTTGCAACATCTAACATGTCTTAAAACACAAAATTATTAGACCAGTTAATTTGTTTCAATAAATAATTGATATTACTTCTCATTCAACAAGTAATATCACCAACAAGACAATCCGTGTTATTCCAGGAACATGCAGAAAGCTTTTAAAATCCTAACTAACTCAATAAGGTATTTTAGTCCCTCCCATTTCTGTTAAAATCACATTTAGATTTTCTTAAAAAAAAAATCAAACATGGATATCACGATTCATCAGGAAGAAAAAAGATCTTAATCTCGCGCCACCATGTGAGGAGACAATTCACGGTGACCTGCCATGTTTTTCTTTCAGACCTTGCAGACTCTCCTTAATAATTAAAAATCAGTCATCTTGAGGCTTTAAATCGTTGTTCTCGGCACTAAGTTGCCTCCTCCGCAAAACCAGGCAGGCACGTTCACACACACTCTAATCACTTTAATCGTTCTCCTATGGGTGCACATTTATTTAGACTTACCTGTTCTGCCATATTGGTTTTTCTGGTACACCCTTAATCCCTGCAACCCTCCCACCTCAACAGAATTGTTTTGTGCTTTTTTTCACATCCTCCACTTATACTTTTGTGCAAAACTTAATTTTTGCAAGCAGAAATATAATTATCACAGTTATGCAAGCATGAAGGAATGAAGAGTGTAAAGACGTAGAGAGAGTGCCATTGAAACCGTAATGAGAGAGCAGAGTAAAAATATCATAGCAGAAATAACAGAGCGAGACGGACGTTTAAACTTGGTAACAGTGGAATTTTACTGAACGCTCCCTCCTCTCAAAGCGCCATTTCCTCTTCCCTCTCTGACTTCATCTTAATGCCACTAGTTTCAGACTAACCAGACCATCCGTTCAATTCCTCCCTCACCGTTTTATCTGTCACTTACACAGAGTTACAGAAACACGAGGGCAGAGGCACGCAAACACTCCAGGCTCAGGACGATTACTGTCATCAATCCATTCACTGTCTCCTCACATACACAGATACACACACACACACACACACACACACACACACCTACACACACACACACACAACACAACACATGTATTTTGCTACTTTGGACATTTGGGCATGGGGCGTGCAGTCTAGAGCGCTGTTGTCATGGAAATGTGATCAGCATGCGGGCTCGAATCCACTAAGCATCTATTTCTTTTGTCTCCTGCTTCCTACTGTGCTTCCAGACTGAACAGGTGGAAAAAAATTGCGAACAAGTGGATACAATGTGATTCAGATTGGATGTGTGAATGGGACTGAATGCTGGAACTATTTGTGTGTGTGTATTTTTAGACCACACTGATTGCAGAGTGAAGTTTAACCTGACGGATGTGTTGCTCATTTAGCCTTTTTTAGCAAGTGTATGAGGCAAATCAGATGGTTGCTATTTTCTCTTTTTGAGGGGGGGTATAGCGGTCCCCGGTTCAAGTCCGAGAGCCCCCTGCTTTCCTACTAAAGTGTCTCTCTTTCTGTGTCTATAGGAACCTGTAGACCATGCCTGGTAGACGTTGTCCCCGTAAAAAATGAAGAAAGTCTTGTGATCATGTTCATCCTCGACTTCCAGGAGCTGATTGATCCTTCTCTCAAGAAGTCAGGCCTCAAGCAGAGAGTTGCCAAAGGATTGATATACTGTAAACCCTTTAACATTTCACTTATAACTTGTCTGCATGACATACTTTTCATTTTCAAAAAACAGATTTTTGCAAACATATATATGAACTACTTGTAATTGGGTTACACAAAACGATTGTATGTGAACATGATTTGTAGTAGATAACATTGAAGTTTTGTTAACAGCTGGGCTGAACACAGACTTTCCCCGTCAGGTCAGAATCGCAGGTTGAAGATGAGGCTACCGGTGCTGCGGTCCATGCGACAACCTTCACTTTCCAAAGATCAGTTTGAAGGAGTGGTAGTGGACTACCTGCAGGTGAGGTCACACATTCACAACACTCACAGGAGATAATACAATGCGGTACGCTGGCGTGTGTGTCTTGCATTCTGCTGTAGTAGTACGTTCACGACAAACTCTTCTGGTGCAGGCTTTGTCACAGTTTGACATTTAGCAGCGGGAATTGTTTGAAATTCAAGGATTGATTGCTCTTCCCAAAGGACCCCAAAGGGAAAACTGAGGGGGAGAAAATCTAGCATTGTTGAGTTTATCTTTCTCTTCTCAGAGTCTCCCCTTACTTTTGTTTAGAGTTCTCTCATGTTTTGATGAAGCACTTCTTGTGTGAAACTATTTCCTGACAGTATCCATACCTGATTTGTAAAACACAATTTCAGTTTGAAATGCTGTAACTGTTGAAAGATAACACATTTCTTTTTAGAAATGAAATTTTTATTTTTGTACACCTCAGACAAGGCTTTCTGCTCTCTGCCCCTGCCAGCCAAACAGCGAGGAAGTCCCGCTCAAAGAGTTTCGTATCCCATCCAAGGAGAGCTGCATGCAGTCTGAGACCGAAGCCCTGATAGAACAGGACCTTGATCCTCCACCCCTGGCAGCCCAGTCCTCCACCAAGCGGCGTTCCCTGCTGACAGACCGCCTGGACCCCAGCAACGCCTTCCCCAGGGGCCCGCTACCTCGGAGCTGTTCTCGGGACAGCGTCCGCAGCCTTCGACGCGCCTCGTCACTGGACGACATTGATGGCATGAGGGCAGAATGGAGCTGTCGACCTGTGGACGTCCAAAACAACAGCAGTGAGTGTCTGACTGGGGATGAGAGCATTTCTTTATTTGTCTCTGAAAAAAATGAAATATCTTTAAAACACATACTTTCAACATGTTAGTGATACAGATGTATCACTGTATCATTCTAACTCAAATTACATAAAGCATGCATCATTACATCATTTTAAAAGTTTGATTATGTCATGATTTGACAACAATTGATAATACTGAATAAGTGCCAGTTCAAGCCCCTCGTGTGAACTATTATTTAGAAGTGTAATATTACAAATGTATTATTTTGATATAATAACATACTTTAATTTAAAGACGATTGTTTAATATTAACACAACCAACAGGGAATTACGTAAGTTGAATCATATCAGAAGTGTGGTCTTGAAAAATAATGCAGAACATAATTCACAAGAAAGTTCTCTTTGTCTGAATACACATCAGGTCGTGTCTATGCTGTTCAAAATAGACAAGTAGCAACATGTTTGGAGACTGGAAACCACAATGGATTGTGGGAAATATCTTAATTTTGGCACAACTCAAGTTTGAAAATCATTGTAGTTTACCAAAACTGATACTTTTCTCTAAGATATTTGTCGGTATTGAATTATGAAGGCAGAAGAGGGGTTCCCTTCCTTCATTGAGTCCATTATATTCTACGTAGGGACACTTCAGAGTACATTATCAATTATTTTACCAAGGCCACTTATCAAGGTTAAAGGAAAACAATTGCTTATATTAAAAATGAGTAATTTGTTAGTTTCTTTGGTCAGTTTAACCCATGCCTGCTCAAAGAAGCATGACTATTGTTGCGATTAATACCTGCAATTTACTATAGTTTGCACAGCATGTTGGCTAAAATGTTGACTAAAACAGTTTGACTTGTCATATTATATTTTATATTTGGGCTTCTTTTGCCTTTATTAGATATAGCGAAAGTAGAGCGACCACAGGAAGAGAGGGACGCAATAGTAATAAGTCTGACGGCACCACAAGTTATTCTATTCCATGATCTTAACACACCTGACAGCCAATCAGAAATGAGTGTTTACCATGGCCTTGGTATAGTATTTGTTACAATACTGAAAATGTTGATGTTAAATGAAAGATGTAGTCGATCAGATATGATGAAATTGATGTAGAAGCCAGAACTCCATCTTCTATAACAAGGAGAGCATTGCTCTGAGCGTGTGCAGCCACCTGATGATTGTTCCAGCAGAGACACACAAATCAATCCCTCTGTCACTGTGTGTGTGTGTGTGTGTGATTGTCTGATTCTGTGTGGGTTTGTGGTCCATTTGTGGTACAATTGAACACTACTGCACATATATCGTCTTCTTCTCTCAGGGGAAGTCTCTTGTGAGGAAACTATCATTTTTGTGCAGGTTCCAATCATACTCTCAATTTGTCCGGCACATTTTCTTTCATTTCATCGTATTTGTACGGCCATCTCAGTCTTTGAGGCTGAGGGGAAATACAGTCTGTCCTGATTCCCCTGTTGAGGGAAAGAAAAAATGGATGAACAAAAACATTTAGTTTCTAAAACATTTCTTTTAACATTTGGTCACGATTTGACCTTTAAACCTGGACACTTCATTTAGAAGTATATCATTATGAATAAAAAAACCCCCTCATAATTCGATTTACATTTTCAGGTATTCGTTTTCTGTTTCACGTCTCACAATAATTCATAATTTTCCACAATCTGCTTTTGAATCTTAATTGTTGATGTTGCCGCTGTCCGCTGTAGATCTGAAGCCGAGCGCTCTGAACTCTACGTCGGACTCGGACCTGATGAGACATCGGACCATCGGCCGCATCCCTCAGGTCACTCTCACCTTTGGCTCGGACCGGCTGAGACCACCTTCGCCCACTGAGATTGAAATCATTGCACCCAGCAAGATGAAAGACCGAACACAGAATGTCACTGAGAAGGTCACTCACGTCACTCAGGTAAGACGAGTCCTTTAACATCTCAGTGAAAAAGGAGATAACACTCTGACATTGTTGGTCGCGTTAGCTTTTTTCATTAAAAAATGACTCATTGTAATTAGTAATTTTGTTCAATTATGATGACACAGAAGAGGCCGATCGTTTTCCTTGAAAAATATTGGATGAAATTATCTTTTTTGAGTCCAGTTGAGCCTCATATTTAGAGGTTGTGGTGACAGAGTTTCACAACAGCTTTGTCTGCTGGCTTTTTTGGGCCTGAACGTAAATATTTTTCACTCTCATCGGAAAAATAAATGATATTTATCACATCATATTACTCCTCCCGTCATCCTGTCAAGTGTAGCTTGTATGGGCATTTTTGTGGTTAATCTCACATCCAGTCATTGTCGCTTCACATGGACACTTCAGACAAAGATGTTTTAAAAAATGTTTATTGCTTCTGGCTCCCTGGAGATGCTAAAAAAACGTCTGCAGTCGCAGGGTGAAAGTGTGAGAGAATGATCTCACCTGAGGTGTGACATCTACGCCTGCAGCAGCACAACACTCTGATCAGCCACCTGTCGTCACACCGCGGGTGTGTCTGCTCACATTTTGGCACAATGTTACCTCACAGACAGCAGCGCAAGAAGTACCTCAATGGAAAAATACTTGAAGACGAGTTAAGTTCCAGCTTTTAAAATTTGACTTCATTGTGAAGAATGGTCCCCATCTGACGGTAATAATGAAGAGCGGGGCAAAAATCCTTGAGTTAAATGTCTAGACAATACTACACATTGTCTTGTTAAACCACACTTTCCTATCTTATATTATTATTAAATCTGACCCTGCAAAGTAACTTTTAACTGAAGCATTCGATAAATAATGTGTGATACTAACCACAATATTTACCTCAGAAATTCAGTGGAGAGAAAGTTGTCTCAGAAACTGGCGATAATATAAGCTGGTACTCGTACTTGAGTGAATGTTTTTAATTTACACGTCTGCACAAACACACAAAACCGAAACGTCATGGACTGGCCTGTTTGGTGCAGGATGCAATTTCAGGCTCTTTGGGGCTCCCTCAGTGCGTCACGTTCACCCAGTTTATCTGCGGGGCTTCCACAGCGGTCAGTGGACTCTCTTTCCAACCAGCCTGAGCCAAAGGAGCAGCGCTTTCAGATCACTTCACCTGTTTCTTTGGTTTTGTTATTCAGCAGGGTTGCTCCAAAAACTGCCAACAGATTTCAAAGAAATGTGTCCGTGTGGGCCGAAGACCAAGTCATGTCGTATTTGGTGAAAGAAGCACTTTACATTTTGGTTCATAATGTGGATAATGGATTTCTTGGTTGAATCAATCAGTATACTTCATGCAGTCTTGGTGTATAATATATGTTCATAAGCCACCAAAAAACTTTTCTGTATGTTTTTTTGACATTTGATTACATTTTCCTATAATTGGTTGCTAAATTCATAATTTTGTCGGCTGATTTGACCTAAACTGCAAACACATAACGTAAGCCTTAGATTTGGATTGCTTCCAATAGCACATCAATTTATTATTAATCAGTGTTACATTTCCATGGTTTTTGTGCTGCGCTATTACCCTGCTGCCTTGGTGGTGGTGAGATCTCACTTCTTCACACCAGGGGGGGAGAGTGGTATCGACAGCCGGCTACACAATGTGGAAGCAACGTGGCTTCTGTGGCCCTGGAAAAACTGACAGGAGGAACAGACGGGCTCCTTGAAAGCCTGGCAGAACACTTGAGTTGTTATCTCCTCTCCGCTGACGTCACGTACAAGTTAAAGAGGGTAAAGAGGGTTTCTCTGTGTGAGCATGTCGGTGGAGTGGAGTGTCAATAGGGGTTTTCTATTCTTCATGTTTCTGTTGGAAGGTAGACGTATTGCAGCTCTCTGTCACTGGTTGACAGGCCGCACACGGGACGTCTTCATCTTCCAGAAATGTGTCTTTAAATCTTGCTTTTGGTAAAAACAGGGGGCTGAGGTATTTGTTCACTTGTTTCCAGTGCAAATCAACTTGTCTCAGTAGCTGATTTTAAAATATATTGTATAAATGAAGTATCTCGTGGCGATTTATGAATCTCCCTCATTTTGTGATATTATTTCTTGGACATTTAAAAGGATTTAGTTGCATTAAAAATGATTAATGATCACATTTAAAGATATTTCATCTTGTGTTGTGTTTTGGATTGATACTGTGTAAATCCTTTTGCATTAGGTTATGCTTTGGAGTTTCAGCTGTCGAACACTATATTTACTGAAGGTCTTTGGATTTTCAGCTGATGAGAGCTCTCTTGTTTTACTTTTTTATTAAGAAGGTAGCAAAACAAGCATTTGTTTCAAAATGTGGTGCTTAAAATGTCCTTAATTTTTAGTTTTTCTCAGTACTGCTGTATCTGCTGTATGTAGCCCAACGTATAGACGCGGTAACTAGCAGCATGGAGAACGTGGGGACTCCCTGTTGATTGTGTGGGAGTGTGTGGGGATGCTTCACAGCAGACACTCCGTGAGAGCAGAGAGAGGTTCTGGTGAGATGTAGTTATGAAAGCGAGCAAAAAGGGTGACGGCTGTGAGGCTATTGAGCGGCACTCGGTGGCTTGACGCTGATGCCAGTGACCTTGGCCTCTGGAGCTAATGGAAGTGGAGGACAGCAGGCATGCTCTCTGCGCTTCTGTCAAACCACCAACTGCAGTCCCCTCTAGCCGTCTTCATGCTGGTGTCAGTCTGAGATCTTGTCCGGTTCTAACAGCTTGACTCACGGGGGTATCATAGTCGTGGGGTAACAGACGAATGTGCAGCCATGAAGCTCAGGTTTCAGGTCACAGTACAGCTGCTGCCGTCATGTGAGAACTAACGGTGGTGGTGATCAATAACCCCGCCAAGTGCAATTTTGTCTAAAGAATTAATATGTTGTTTACACGTTACTAAATCTATATGCAAATGCTGCCTTTACTTTTTGTTCTATGCCGTTATACAATAATATTGTTCATCATAGTGCCTTTCTAATTGGATTTCGATTGGCACCTTACAAAAAGGGAAATGAAGGTTGTCATTGATCTTTGTTCATATTGATTTGTCTGCATAACATGAAACACACAGTGTGATTGACGAGAATGTAGCTTGTAAAAGATTGTAGGAAAAGCACCCGGCACTCTGTTACTAATGTGTGTGGTGCCCCCTGGCTTTGAATGAGCTCACAACAGGAGACTGTGGAGATTCAGTTTTGAATTAAATAGAACTTTATATTAGTTTTTGAAAGCAGGCACCATGATTTGATTTGTGTGTGCACAGTCGAAGTGTACAGGTGTATACTCAAAAAGAAGTATTATGATCTTTAACATGCTCATTGATCAAACTCATTATTCAAGAGCAGCCATCAAGCACACGTTTATCAAAATATAAGAGGATACAATACTGTCCTCCAATATACTGTGGGAATTCCCCCAAACATTTCTGGCCACTTTGCCTCCTTCAGAGTGAAAGATGAGGTTGTTTCTGGCTTCTTTATTAAGTACAATCAGTTAATTAATTAGCCATGGCCATATTGACAGTGATACAATATTATAGCCATGATTGACTTAAAAGATAATACATCTTAATGACTCTTTGTAACTTATAAAACATCACATGGGCTCAGAAGAAAATACACACATAAGTAGACGTGGTGGTAACACATTGCATGTAAATACAGAACTATTTCTCAAGTAGCTAAATCAGGCTGCCAATATCAACAGTGGAGTGTATTCAGTAGAATGCTAAAGGAAGGCTATTGCTTGTTGAGCACCAGGATGCTGTCATTCATAGAGCCACAGGATCATTTTTTCATGTTTGAAGGAGGATCCCGCGGTGAGGGCTGGGCTACAGGGAGGGAGGAGAGAGCAGGAGGGAGGGGGATACAGATGGATGGATAGGGGTTTCCTCCCTCTCTCTCTCTCTTGCACTCTCTTCGCTAGCTGTTTACCCCGTGGTGCCCTTCAGCATGAGCTTCAAGCACAAACTTCAGCCTGTGAGTACCTCAGCCTTACTGGGTGTCTCACGCTCCCTGGTGTCCTCCTCAAACTTTCTACCTCCCTTTTCAGCTCCACTTCCCTGTTTATTTGTTGTCCCTTTCCCTCCTCTTGCTCCCTCCCGTCATCCTCCACCTTACCCTTCTTGCTTACCTTCTGTAGCGGCCACAGGTGAACAACATCAGCTTTATCCATGTTAAGCTGATGCCATGTCGCCTTGCTATGACAAGTCACAGATTTAGTCTCGCAGCTTATTCTGCTTTTACAACATTTTGCTTTTGAGTTGCACGTGTTTTAGGTTTACTGAAAGGGTGTTTTAAGTGCAGCAGTCGGTTTGTGTGTTTCTGTTTAGAGTGAAATACGACAGCATGAGGACATTTTGCAAGAAGAAATTTAAGTAAAATGAGTTATATGTTACAGATTTTGCACTTTGCTTTGTGACTTTATTCAGAAGTAGGGATAAAAGTAGTATTTTCTGGTTTTCATAGCAGATGACCAACAATCCACAGTCTGTGAATATTTAGTATTATCACACTGGCCTTTGTGATATATATCATGTTCAGTCTTTAAGCTTCTTTTTGTATTTTACACCTCAACTGCCTTCTCAATCAAACACAGGTGATCAAATGTGTAAAGAGTGAACTCTTTCTATGTTAATTATAAAGTCAGAGTAATGACACAGAGCTGTTGCGTGCGTCGGTGGCAGTTGTTCTCTGGTCCTCATTATGAATTAGAGCTGTGGCCAACATCAATAACTTATCATTTCTTGGATGAGTGAACTTTTGCTCGTGTGTTTACATTGTCATTACTGTGTTGTCTTTTCACATCTGTTCAGCTGCTGTGGTCATTTGCTGACACACAAAGGAGTGCCAGAGGTTGTTGTGTTCAGTGAATCCTGTGAGGTTTCCCAGCTTGTTTCTCAACACTGTGCCTTGTCTATTGGTCAAAACTGATTTATGGAGCAAGAGCAGAAGCCATCATCCCGCTGTCATTAATACCACTGCATGAAAACTGTACAAGCCGTGGTTATTCCGAGGGAAGATCGAACTTCATATCCCCCCTTTTTTTGGTTTACCAAATATGGCCATGAACATTCAGTAACTTTTTTAATGTAGCGCTTTGTCCTTAAGAGGAAATGTACTTTTAGTATGTCTGACCGCTGTTGTCATCTAAGCTGGGAAAGTGGAAAGAAGAACTAGAGTCTAAATAGACGATACCACGTTAGACTTTCCTGGTGTTCCCTATGTGAGTTTAGTTTTTCACTCCGCTTCTACTCGTTATACGAGTCCAGCTTCTTTTGTCAGGCTCTCATTTGCAAACAAAATGCAAATAAGGGTCGAAACACTGGAGGGTTTGTGAGGAAATGGAAAGACAACAATGCACAAAGAGTATTTGTTAACATGGGTTAGTAAGTTAGTGTCGACATGAGTGTCAGCAGTGGGCCATCAGAAATATGCAATTTGTTAGAGGAGAGCATTTTCACACCAGCAATGACCTAACCTTTCAGAATGAACTAAAATCACTCCTCTGCATGGCTCCCAATCGATGCCAGCACTTATTTTGGTCCACAATTGATCAGAACACTCGTAGAAGAGGTCACATGGTCTCATTAAAGTGTTGATCACATGGTGCAACAGTGGCAGGTGAGGCTGCAGTGGGCTCTCTAAAAACAGCAGTTAGCGATTAGATTTTTTTAAAGTGCCTGTGGAGAGACTCTGTCAGAGATGAGTTTGCGGTTTTTGTAGAAGTCTGTGGTTTTTGGTGATGCAAGAGAGGAGATGGCCGCTACAGAGCAGGCAGGTAGGGCTGCAGAGGGTTTGGAGGAGCCTCCTCCTCTGCTGCTGTGGCCGACACCAGGATGAGAACGTGGACATGGAGGCCCTAATTGTCGTACCGGTCAGTAGGGTCGTAATACTCATCGCTTTAATGACTCATTCTCTGTTTACTTTTGTGTTAGTCTGCTTGTTAAAGCAATTAGACAAATCACTCAGGGAGGGGTGGTAACACTTGATGGGGCTTTGTGTTGATGATTTTTTTGCCTTGCTAAAGGCTGGAGTTTTTACTTTTGTTTTTGCTGCATTCAAAATGTTGTATCCTGAGAAACTCACAGAGTGTGGACATGTTGCCATTAAGGGGCTGTGACATTTTCTCCATCCAAACCTGGTGAGAAAGAATCTTTGTAAGACCGTCGTTAGTTACCTCTCAAACACAGAATATTACACAATAAAGCCTGACTGGCTTTGGCATATCGTGTCAAGCCACAAAACAAGCATTAAAACATAGTGTGTGCAGCAGCCAATCATTTCTGCATACACAGTCCCTGCTACTTTATTGTGTGAATATTCTGGAGTTAATCATGAAATTACATTTTTCAAGTGAGTGTTGGCTGTTTTGTGTAGGAGATGAACTACTAAAATAGAAACAACATACAGTATCTTCCCTGTTTGTCTTCAAGTCTAAACTGTTTACCCACAAAATGAAAGTGGAGGGTGAATTATGGGGCCACGAGTCATGAATTTGCTGTCCTACCTCCCTTATCGATAACATCCTCACCATCCTGTCCGTCTCCCTTTAGGTGTTGTCCCTCGGTGCTGACGTGCTGCCAGAGTACAAGCTCCAGGCCCCACGCATCCACAAATGGACCATCCTTCACTACAGCCCCTTCAAAGCGGTATGGGACTGGCTCATCCTGCTGCTGGTCATCTACACCGCCGTCTTCACGCCGTACTCGGCCGCCTTCCTTCTCAACGAGGTGGAGGAAGAGCGGAGGAGAACCTGCGGCTACACCTGCAACCCGCTCAACGTGGTGGATCTGGTGGTGGATGTCATGTTCATCGTGGACATCCTCATCAACTTCAGGACCACCTACGTCAACCACAACGACGAGGTGGTCAGCCACCCGGGACGCATCGCGCAGCACTACTTCAAGGGCTGGTTCCTCATTGACATTGTGGCCGCCATCCCCTTCGATCTGCTCATATTCCGCACCGGGTCCGAGGAGGTGAGAATGAAGGGGAGAAAATGGCCTCACAACACCAACATACATTTTAATTTGTCCGATGTTGTCTGAAAAAGATAAATGCTGTTTTTTCACAGCAGACAAAAGGTCAGACAAAAGTGTGTGTAGAAAATAACATTAGTGAGTGTTCTATGTATGCATCTCAGTAGCTCTTGCCAGTGAGCCAACTAAATAGAAGGCAGCCATTAGTCATGTTATCAGTTACGCCTGTCTATTCCTGCCACATCATGACCAAGCTGAAATCCAGCCTGCAATCCCAGCTGTGGGATTTGTAGTTGTTGAATCCTAACAAAACAATTGTGGTTTAATCTTAGTTGCCCCTCTCTCTCTACCTGTGTTTTTTGTCTCTATCTCCACTGTATCCCCATAAAATCAATGGGGAGTTGAAATTACTGTGCATTAGTAGATAATAAGGATAGAAAACCCAGTCAATATGTTTCAGCTTTTCAGAGAGACCAAATTGTCTCTAAGAACCCCTTTGAGTGGCAGATGCTAACAGAGGCTAGCGAAGTGGGTAGGACTCTCTATTGAATCATCCCTGAAACATTTAATGTGGGGTGAACAACGGAGGGTTGTATTCAACTTTGCTGACACATCAACCCCTTTTGGACGAGAACACCACTGACTGGTTTTCTGAATTGCAAACTTGAAAAACGGTTAATGAATTAATTGGAAACAAGAAACAGGTTATGCAGTTGCAGAAAAATTGTTTGTTTGATGTTCTTGGGCGGTGGGGGGGTTCAGCCTTTTTGCCTTTCGTTGTGTAGAAAAGGGGGAGAAAATGCGAGGGGTATGACATGCAACTATGCAGCAAAGTCTCCGGGTCTGAGAGGTGAAGTCTATGCTTAAGTGCCTTAAATTTGCATTCTCTCGAATAACCAGCAGGGAGCGACTGTTTCGGGTTGCAAAAATAAATCAGATTTGATAGAAGTCTATGGGAAGATGACCCTACTTATCACTTGATATATTGCCTCAGTTAAACATTGTGAACATGAGTTTATGGTATCAATCGCTAGTTTGAAGTCTTCTTCAATGCAGCGTGATGTTACATTTAGTAAATTAAGGTCCCAGTTAGAGTAAAATAGACGATAAAGCATGGTGTGCTTTACAGCATGGCTACCTTGTGATTGACAGGTTCGTTACCACAGCGTTTTCCGGTCTGGGAGTTGTCTCCGTTCACAGTGTGTTTTCAGTTTATGAAAGTTAATTGTCACACTTTGTGTTGACTTAAATGCCTTTTTCAGCGTTTGGCATCCATTAGCGTTACAGCGTTACTGTAGCTCCACCCTCTCGCTTCACCTCTGGTTGCAGAAATCCAAGATGCCAAAACGCCAAACTCAAGGCTTGAAAATGTTAGTCCACAAACCAATGGCTGATGTCACAGTGACATCCACTTTTTATATGCAACAAAGGACCCAAGTCCGGAATCAAACCCGGGACATTGCAGTTAGATGGCACGCACTGTAACAACTTAGCTACTAAGACACTAAGATGTTAGTGGGGGGTGTGGGCGATTTCAGGTCAGTTAGGTGTTCGCTTTATGTTAACCAATAATTTGATCTGTGCTTTAATATGTTATATGTCAATTACTTGCATACTTCCATTTAAGTATCAATACACTTCATATCTGCAGCCAAGTAGTGTGTTTAAACGCCAGTGATTAATGATACTGGTTTGAGCACATTTTACAGTGGCACAAGAGCTTCCTAATATCACTAGCATGAAGTCTTCTCTCTCTCCACCAGCCTCAGACCACCACTCTGATTGGATTACTGAAAACAGCCAGACTGCTGAGGTTGGTACGAGTGGCCAGGAAGTTGGACCGCTACTCAGAATATGGAGCTGCGGTCCTTTTCCTCCTCATGTGCACCTTTGCCCTCATTGCTCATTGGCTGGCCTGTATCTGGTATGCCATCGGCAACGTGGAGCGCACAAGTTCTGCACGCATCGGAGGATTGAAGATTGGCTGGCTGGACAACCTGGCTGATCAGATTGGTAAACAGTACAATGATAGTGACGCGGCCTCGGGCCCCTCCATCAAGGACAAGTATGTTACAGCCCTGTACTTCACCTTCAGCAGTCTGACCAGTGTGGGCTTTGGGAACGTCTCCCCCAACACCAACCCAGAGAAGATCTTCTCCATCTGTGTCATGCTCATTGGCTGTGAGTAGAGTGGGAGTGAGTCAGAAATCAGAGCAGCCTCTGGAACAAATAAAATACAGTTTCTAAAGCGGCATGTGCAAAAAATAGAAGACAGAATCAGTGTGAAAACCAAAATTTAAATCTTTTGTTTGTGATTTGATTGGATCAACCAATGGTGGCAATATTTAGTCTTCATATTGTTGTCATGCAATAGAATTCAGACATTCTGTGTTTCTAAACAAATGTGTTGTTATGGTGGGACAGCATGTGAACCAGAACTAACACTATAGTGGGACAGCATTATTAGTGTTCACAAGGCGACTCATTGAAACATCCATACATTGACATATTAGTCAAAAAACATATTAGTCTAAAATGAATACATTTTACAAAAATAATCTCAGCATGTTGCGAAAGAAGATTGATTTAAAATACAGAAATTTCTTTTGCATGTTAACCTGTTTTTGTGAAATAGCTATTTTCAAAATATAACATTTATCCTCCAATGAACATTTATCCGTAAAAATCAATTCCTCCAACATACAGTATTTCTGTCATCTGTCCCATGCAGCTCTGATGTACGCCAGCATCTTTGGTAACGTGTCGGCAATCATTCAGAGACTGTACTCAGGCACGGCCCGGTATCACACCCAGATGCTGCGGGTGAAAGAGTTCATTCGTTTCCACCAGATCCCAGGAGGCCTGCGACAGAGGCTGGAGGAGTACTTCCAACATGCCTGGTCCTACACCAACGGCATCGACATGAACGCTGTAAGTCTTGTAAATCGTTCATACACACACAGGATCTTGTTCTAGTTTACAGGAGGCAAAGGACTTACGTTTGGGAAGGAATATTTTGCTGGAAAATGGATGTGTAGACAGTATAAGGGATGGAATTGTTTCGATATATTATAACAGAAAAACCTTTTGTTGTCTGTGGGGGTATAGCTCAGTGGCAGAGCATTTGACTGCAGATCAAGAGGTCCCCAGTTCAACTCTGGGTGCCCCCTGTCCATCCTGTTGTTACAGTTGAATGTTTCATCTTCATAATCGCGATTGCTGTTCTTGCCACTCAACTGGTACAACTGTTGCATCCACAATTTCTAAAATCATTAGTAAACATGCTGGTTTGTGAACATTAGCTTGCTGTACAGAATGTGAAAAATGTTGACAAATGAGTTGTTTTTTTTGCAATATTCTAAAATCCAATGGAAATGGAAAAATCCCATTTGCTTTTTGTTGAGGGAACCAGTTTGATACTAATTTCGGGGCCGGCCTTAAAAATACTTCATCCTTGCAGCACTCTATGACCCAGACCCAAACCTGTATCATAGTCAGCTTTCCCCCCCTCTGCTTCAAACAGGTTTTAGGGATTCAGACGAGCTACCATATAGAAACATTAAAACATCATCTACACACACACACACACACACACACAACCTGTCAAACCTGGGAAATATAACATAAAGGTTTGTCATTTGCTAACATTTCGGTTTTAGAAATGATTTGCCACCCTGCCTCTAGAGGGCACATGCAGGCACTCTTAAACACATCACCATGGTGCTCACTATGCACACACAGCAGGTGAGAGGAGTTTGAAAACAATCACCTGTGACTCAGCATCATGTGTGGGGGTATAGCTCAGTGGTAGAGCATTTGACTGCAGATCAAGAGGTCCCCAGTTCAAATCTGGGTGCCCCCTTTTACTTTAAATACACAGGAGTGTTCTTACTAAGCTTGGACAAATGGGAGACTGTAATTTTAGCGGTGATGTGCGTCATATTGCTGTATGGGTGTGAGCTGCGAACAGCACTGGAGCATTACACAGTCAGAGCGCAGCATTAGTGCCTGCCAATTCAATGTGTGAACAGATAATCACTGGGAGCCGCTGTCCTTTGTACGCTGCCTGAATCAATCTGCTCTCCTTCTCTCACCCCACATTTTCCTTATTATGTACCTTTCAGATTCATTTAGCATTTTCCGTTTTAGATGAAGTGGTTTTGTAGATACGGGTCAAACAGATACAGGAAAAAAATACGAATATCATGGAGAAATATTTCCGCTAGATTTACCCAATGCCCTCTGTTGCCCTGCAGGTTTTAAAGGGTTTTCCTGAGTGTCTGCAGGCTGACATCTGCCTCCATTTGAACCGCAGCTTGCTACAGAACTGCAAAGCTTTTCGAGGTGCCAGCAAAGGCTGCCTGCGGGCTTTGGCAATGCGATTCAAGACCACCCACGCTCCACCGGGGGACACTCTGGTCCACAGTGGGGACATTCTCACCGCTGTCTACTTCATTTCCAGAGGCTCTATAGAGATCCTCAGGGACGATGTGGTGGTGGCCATACTAGGTGAGCTGCAAGCTACAGTTGAGGTTCTGCTTACTTTGTCCTTTTTCCATCTATTATTTTCATTATCAGCCACGCATTTAAATAATCAATAAATCATTTCACTGAGAAAATGTCAATACTAATGACCAATGCCCATTACAAATAACCAGGCTATCTTGAAATAGCAAAACATCAACAAAATGTTTCCCGTTTATCCCTTTTTTGTTTCTGTTTTTAGTCCACTTTCTTTGTGATAAAGCCACAGCCGCCACTCACACTGCCCTAAACACTCACAACACACGTACACACTGTGTGTATTCTCTGTGTGTTGTGTTGCCAGAGGTGTTTGGGCACAGCTCCACTTCCATTCCACAGTGGCATTGATCATCAATAGGCCCACACACAGCAATCTAGGCTGCATAGGTCATGTCTTTTCCAGCTGTGATCATTCACTTGTTTTGAGCAGCAGTGCTGTTGAGGATCAGTGTCACTCTGGTGCTTTGTTTTTCATTAGTTTTGGATCAGATTCATCCATCAAAATGTTAACTATCAGTTAACTATCACTGTTACTAGCAATGACTTGCTCACTTCTATTGATTTACTCTCACTCTTTTCCCATGCTCTTCTTTCCTTTTGTTGTGATTTCCATAGGAAAGAACGACATCTTTGGTGAGTCCATCAGTCTGTATGGGAGGCCGGGTAAATCCAGCGCTGACGTCAGGGCTTTGACCTACTGTGATCTTCACAAGATCCTGAGAGACGACCTGCTGGAAGTGCTGGACATGTATCCCGACTTCTCCGATGTGTTCTGGAACAACTTGGAGATCACCTTCAACCTGAGAGATGTGAGTGCCACCAGAGGGCGATGTTACGCGTAGAAATACCATCCTTACAGCGACCTTATTGCTTTTTTTTTTTTTTTTGCCTCAAGGCCAAAGAAAACATGTTTTAACTAGTTCCATCATTTTATTAATTTATCGTCTGACGACAACTTAAATAGGTACACTGTGGAGTTGACGTTATACTCAAACTCATACATTTAACATTTCACACTAAGATTGATGCTAAAAATGAATTTCCTGCCTCATGAAACATTTGTAAAATTGCCTTGAAATTTATCGGCTTGTGATGGTTTTTTTAATCCTCTTTTACTGGCATACCTCCTCCATTTATGGCACTTAACTGCCTCTATGCACAGCATGCCCAGCAAGACATTGCTCTGTAGCACCACAAGGGATCACAGACTCCACAGGGTGCCTCAAAGTGGTGAAAGAAAAAAAGACATCACTTAGTCGTACCTGCTTAGACTATTTCTTCTCAGTTTTATGTTGTATCCCTCTCCCTATGTTCTGAGAAATATTCTGTCCTATGTGCTGGTGCGCTTTTCTTTTTCTTGGGGATCCCCGGCTGCTGCAATGTGGATTATTAGATTTAGCATACATAATGATGTAAGAATAATACAAGAATGCATATATCCTTCAAGTATGAGTTCCGGTGTGTAGTTTTGAATTACTGAAGCTGATATGTATCAGGCAGATAGAATACAGCAGCCAACCCCGGGCAGGGACTCTGAATGTGGCTACCGCCGGACAAGACATCGGAGAAGCTCCCTGCGTCGCCGGAACCGACCAGGTGAGTGACGGACAAGGCCGAACACGCGTCCACATGTTTCTGTTTTGACTAACCTCCACATTGTCTTATACTGGCGGTCCTGTGACAATGTCTGTACAGACGGCATGGACCGTGAAGACTCTTACCCCGATCAGACCTGTCAAATGGCAAACCACCACCAGGGCACGATGGCAGAATCCCATTGGGAAGACCTCTGCAGCAGTGCTAGCATCTGTTCTCAGTCGAGCGATGAGCGAGATGAGGAAATTAAGTCCATGGGACATAGCAAAGGGGAGCTGTACCCCGCCAGGGGTGACACCAGAGACTACCCCCCGGCAGTGGTCAACCTCCTGCCTCACAGTGGACCCTCGGCTGGGATGGGACCACCTGTAGACCTCGGAGGACCACCATACTCAGGTAAAGACTACCTACAAGCCCTTCATAGGTCATATCTGGGTAGGCTCTAATAGGCCCGATGGAGCCTTCAAACATTTTAGAGGGGTACCAAATTCATTTTTAATTCACAATTCCATCTGTGTCCTCTTCAGCACTTTCCCAGCCACATAAGGTTTCCTAAGCCATAGATTCGCTACGTGTCTTTCTCTTTGAGGATGACATCAGATGCCACCATGTTTCTCCGGATGTGTCAGGGACATCATGTCTTTAATGAAATGAGAATAAATTGAACATTTTGCCAAATATCTATTGAAAATCTGGGACTCCTCTTTTTGAATAAAGTGATGACATGTAAATGCCATTTGATGAAGTTGGTAACCTAACCCATCAAATATTGAGCAAAAATGGAAAAAGTTAATGTTGGTTTGCAAAGCATAGAAAGATAATACATGTGTGTATTTTTGCATCAGCTTTTTTGAAGTGGCTGCAACTATAGTATATTACGTATGTTAAAGGAGAAATGTACAACATTCAGTGCATTAATATAGCAGCAAACGACTATTTGCTATGTAAAGAGATAGTGGAGTAATGTCAACCTGAGCAGAGGGTGGAGTCACTCTCCCTCTGTGTGTATTGTTATCCACTCTTTGTTGACATAGCCGGGCAGGCAGCACATGCTTTTAGTGCATGTTAGTGCATTAGTGCATGTGAGCTTGCCCCACTGGTTAGCTCACAGCTGCTGCTCTGCATTGTTCTCACTGATAACTCTGCCCAGACAGTGTAAACAGACTGGTTTTCCTAGCCCACCTATTTTTCCCACCTGTTTTATGATTTTTGCTAAACAGAAAATATAGCGTTTGAACAATGAAAAATGAACTGTCTCTACTGAGGGTTGTTCTTCTTCCTCACAGCAGCAGCACCAATCAGCATGTCAGGACTGTATGGCTACTGGCCGGACCGCAGAGACAGCCAGAGACGACAGTCTTCAGCCAGGGCCAGTTTCCACGCGTCACCCTGCGCTGAACATCGGCCCAGTGAGCTGGAGTCCAGACTGGAGCTGCTGCAGTCCCAGTTAAACCGGTGAGGCGGTGTAAATTATGATGTGTATGTGTTTGAGACTGTTTGTAAAAGAGGGGGCATCCGGATTTGAACCGGGGACCTCTTGATCTGCAGTCAAATGCTCTACCACTGAGCTATACCCCCTGTTGATATTGAAAGGCCAGGTGATGAATTTTTTTATCATCAAAGCCAATGTTTACTTTTACGTCACGTGTGTTTGTGAAAGCACCTCCCTTTCTCTCCTGCTGTGTTTGCATATTGATTCCCAGCATGGTGTTAATGTGTGATGCATGTATGAGAGAGAAGGGGGAAGGGAAAGACAAATAAAAATAAGAAAAGGGTCAAAGGTGAGACCGAAATATCCTCTGTAAAGTCAGCCATGTATGTGCTTCTCTTATCCTGGCCTGTATACCAGATGTTATTACTCACGTACGCCTATGAGGGAGAGAGAGGTGCTGTAGAGCGATCAAGAGAGGAACCTAGTGGACGTTTTTTGAAAAAGACTCGTAAAAAGAGGATTACGCGTTCCATCCAACATCAGTAGAAATTTAAGTTGGGTGTTTTTATGATCGGGAAAATAAATTCCTGTTGTCTTTCTTTATTCTACCAAGGCTGGAGACGCGTATGACAGCAGACATCAATGTGATCCTGCAGCTCCTCCAGAGGCAGATGGCTCCTGTGCCTCCGGCCTACAGCGCTGTGTCCCCCAGCCCTCACCCCCCTCACCCCACTACCCTCTACAGCACAGGAGCACCCACAATCCACACCGTCTCTCCAATCCAGCCTGTACAGATCGACAGCACTGCCTCACTCCTGCAGGTGTTGTGTTCAGTGTACATACATACAGTTATAACGTTAGCATTCATTTTTTGATCTTCATCAGTGTAATTCCAGTGACGTCATGCAATTTTTATTTGTAAATTAAAGGAAGGAGCTTTGTTGATACTACGTACAAACAACATGAACTGTGAAGAATCAAAAAACAAGGAGTGTAACCGGCAAAATGCCACATCCTTCTCTCTCTTTCCAGACTCCAGACTCTGACTTCAATCACAAATCCAAGGACTCCCTCTCCAGTGGGATCCATCTCACGGTGGCCTCTGATGACACGATGTCCATGTCGCCGGAGGCCGACCCAGCACATATGCCCTCTGTGGACCTCAACCCTGCTAAATTTTTAGGGGCCCAAGAGCTTCCTGGACTGCTATGTGTCAGCCAGCGCTTCCCCTCCCTCCCTGAGCACCTGGAGACCCCCACAGAGATGCAGGAGATCCAGAGGCATGTCTCTAACCCTGTCTTGCCAGGCAGCTAGAACACCAATTACCAACACCACCCAAAAGCCTGCTCCTTTGGGACGGGACAGCCATATGTTCCCCACTCTGTTACTTCCCCTTTTCCTCCCTTCAAACCTCCTCCGTCCTGTTGAGATGCTGCTGTAGGGCGTGGGACGCCTTGCCTTCCACGTCACTGAGGGCTCAGAGTGCCTCCTGTTTCTTACGTACAGACTCCAGCGTTCCTTCACACCCGTCCTGTGCAATGATGAGATTATTCCTGCCCAGCAGGGTGGGCACAGTGTGAGACATGAATGGACAGTAAAGACATACAACATATACCTGCGTCATGCTGTCGCTGGATCCCAAACCAAGGTTTCTTTAAGGAGAGGTGAAATGTCAAGGACTAGTAATATGTTTCACAAGTGAAGAACTGCATTCACTTTGTATACGAATTGCACAATTAGACTTGAGCTTAGAGAAATATAATCATTTATTTTAAATTGAATTTATTTCCCTGATATTAGAGATGTATCGGTCTTAACAGGAATACATCTAGTAAATGTAATAAACTATGAGTGTTATAAGTTAAAAAAAACACTTTTGTTGTTTTAGTGTATGTTCAAACAAATATCAAAAGTAATATGCAGTAATATACTGTAGCTGTCTGTCAACCCCGAAGGATTCAAGGCAGTGTTGGAGAAGCACTCCATGAAAAGTGTAATTTTCATCTCATATTTCACGCTCCGACATTTAAACATGAATAAACAGACTCGAACAAGCTGAACGGAAAAAAGAACAGAAAACGCTTCATAGTTTCTTGTACATTTACACGTAGCCCTGACAGTTTTGTTTTTGAACACGACCGCTTTGCTTGGTTCCCCCTGTTTCTGTGTCGGTGCATCTGCTCTGTTCAACTCTTCTTCATGGTTTCACAATGTACCTGATGTGTTTATCTGAACAGTGCCAACATTAGAGGACGTGTTCTCGACTTCTCTAGACTGCGATACTGAAACAGGTAAAAGGAAAAACTGCAGAAGTTAGCTTTGCATCAACTGAGTGATGTGAAGTGGACGGTAGCTGTCAATCACACACACACACACACACACACACACACACACACACACACACACACACACACACACACACACACACACACAGAAACGTAGCCTCAAGGCGTCCTCTGTTAAGATGATTTTCCAGTTCCAACCACAGGGTGAATGTAAAGACTTTTTAAGCATTTATAATTCTGTATAATGTTTCTTGAAGCACAAATTCCTGTTATTTATCTTTTTTTAGATTAAAGACACACCGCAGAGTTACAATGGGAGTCTGAAACGCTTTTTTTTATTGTTCCAGGTGCACCAAGAAATATAATGTCACATACAGTGCAGAAGAAATATTCAGCACTGTGTGACAGTAGACATAAACTCTCTGCAAGTGTACACCTCCACTACGAGTCTGACTCAACGGATGAGAGAATGCAAGTTATGAATGACTTCTCTACGATTGTGCAAAGTAACATAAAAACATTTACTCAATTACTGTACTTAAGTACAATTCTGAACTATGTTAAATGTAATGCTACTTTAGACAATGAATTGAATACAGAACAGTCAAATCCTGCTCACTTATTGATGCATCGGTATTTACTATCTCACAATGTAATATATGACTATGTCCGTCACAGGGGCTAAATAAACAAAATGAGGTCTTTTACTTTCGATATTTTAAGTATTTTGTTATTCATACTTCTGCACTTTCACTTAGGATATAAATGCAGGACTTTAACTTGTGATGGAGTACTTTTACATAGTTTTGGCAGTATTTCTTACTTAAGTAAAGGATCTGAGTATTTCTTTCATTACTGGAAATGAGGTACATAAAGGTTTGTCATTTGCTAACATTTTGGTTTTAGAAATGATTTGCCATCCTGCCTCTAGAGGGCACATGCAGGCACTCGTAAACGCATCACCAAGGTACTCACTATGCAAACACAGGTGAGAGGAGTTTGAAAACAATCACCTGTGACACAGCATTATATGCGGGGGTATAGCTCAGTGGTAGAGCATTTGACTGCAGATCAAGAGGTCCCCAGTTCAAATCTGGGTGCCCCCTTTTTATACTCATTCTTTGACCTCATGCGGTGCATGAGCAACAATATAATACTTACATACTTACTAATAAATAAGAACTGGCATCTGTAAACCATTTGCAACTTCACAAAACAAAGCAATATGTCAAGTTTGTTCCTAGGACATGAAGGAATACAATTTATTAGAGCAAATTCATTAATAAACTTTATGAAAAAGCTACAACATGAACACTTGTCTTACCAACATCTCTAGTTGATATATTTATATGTATGTACATGTTTTGCCTTGTAATGGCATGCTACAAGGACGTGACCCTTTAATTATTGGAAACAACAAAAAGAGAGGCAGACTCGGTCAGGAAGTTGTTTCACACTCCGCCCATTTCCACAACTTTAAACACAAAAGAAAATGCAGCTTTCAAAGCACAATCTCCTACAATTAAAGAAGAGAAGAAGAAGGGAGTTCAAAGGGCTGAACGACATTGCTCTGGTAGGTTCTGAGTGTTGCTGTACATGGCTGCCTCACGGCCAAACTAAAACACGCCATATGATGACAGACGATACAAATCCCTCTCGGGTCATCTGACAATTTAGAAAAGTTTCATCGGTCACAAGTTTGAGCCTCGATCGTTCGGTGGGAGTAAACGGGACAAACACCCGTTTGAAAAATCTTAGACAAGAAGGCTCCCACGTATTCTCAGAGAGGTCATCTTCTGCCACCTCCAGTAGTTTGCATCAACCTTTCCAACTCGAAAAGATGAAGCACACGCCCTCTAAACCCTTCATAACAATCTCACAGCTGGCTGAAATGACACCGAGAAGTATAAAAATCGGATGCTGCTCAGATTTCAAAGCTTCTGAACACTACCTTGTGAGCAAAAAATAAATAAGAGCTTAATACTTTTAATAGAAGAACGACGCAGTAAAGACAAAATGTAAACCGGGTCATTGTGGGGTAGGTGTGCGATACTCCAAACACGCTCAGAAAGTTCACTCGTGACCTCATCCTCGTCTTGAAAGCAGTGGGACGAAGGCTAAAAATCAAGTCCAGATCTGAAACAAGAAGGAGCTTCTCTTCTTCGTACAAGTGTTCGTGGCTTTAGACACGCAGGATCTCCAAGCAGTTGTTGTAGCAGATGGCGATCCAGTCCGGCTGCGTGGACGCCCACTGCACGTTGTTGATCTCCCCTTCGGAAGTGTAGGCCAGGATGGGATCCTCAATGGCTCGCGGCATCTGCTGGATGTCCCAGATCAGAGCCTGGTGGTCGTCGGCTAAGGGAATGAGACACAAAGAAGACATTAACAGAGCTATTTCAGACTGAGAAAGCAGGAAAATACAGCCGATTACAGATAAAGTTAAGACTTAAGGTCCCTTTACAGTACGAGTATGTGCTGTTTCAGATGAAAGTTACCAATCGTCAGAGAAATGTGTCTTTGCTAGCATCTGTCCCCCCCCCCCCCCCAGTATATCCCACAATCTGTAGGGGCCTTCACCTGCAGTGCAGATGTGACACGACGAGTGGGGGGCCCAGGCGATGCCGTTGACACAAGCGCGATGGTTGTTTAGCCGAGCCACCGGAGTGCAAGGCACACGTACATCCAGGATGACAACCTATCACATCAAATAGTAACGTGAAACATTGGTTAAGTGTCAACAAACAAATAGTTCATGTTTTTATACTTATGGTTCTAGAAAAGGTGCTTCTCAGTCACAATCCTTTTCTAAATACTTTTTTTTAAAAAAAAGCTTCTTTGGCTTACCAACGTTTCAATTTCAACGCAGAAAACATGGCTACCGACTGACCTCCATGCCGTCCATGGCCATTGTGGCCAAGTAGTTGGGGTCCTGCTTGTTCCAGCAAAGGCGGAGCAGCGGGTGGTGCTGGGGGTCCTCGTAGATGATGGTGCTGTGCTCCAGGTGCCGGAGGTCAAACATGCGGACGGATCCATCGGCTCCCACAGAGGCAAACATATCTCTACCACCGCCCGCACGGCTGAACGCGATGTCATACACCTGCACAAACACCAAGACGTCGATTGAAATATTTGTTTCTTTTTAGGCTGTGTACACACGGGGCTGCGTTTTACAGCAAAGACACCCACACACCTCTTTGTCATGAGCAATCAGCTGGGTCTTCACATGCCCAGACACCAGGTTAACTCGTCCTAACACCTGGCCCGTCTCCAACCCCCAGATAGTGCAGGTGGTGTCAATGCTTGAAGTACCTGCAGGATGAACCAACATGTTAAACTTGCAATTAAGAGCAATTGATATCCCCCTCACTATGTATTATATAGTGGAGTCCTTACCCAGCAGATTCGGATCAACTTCATTCCAGTCAAAGGATGTGAGCGGAGCACAGAAGTCTGAGTTCTTGTTGTTGTTCAGCAAACATTCAAGACGCGTTTCTGTGTCGCTGACCTGCGAGATGAATCCAAAAGAATTTGGCCAGTGAGGAGACTTCTTCAAACAACTACTATGTTCACGGCTGAAGCAGTAAACACAGCACTGACTAGTTTGTGTTCAAACTACTGTTGAGAATGATTCATAACTGACAGATGCAGAAGTCTTCTTGACGACTGTAGTTCCCATGGCCAGGCAGTCAAGGGGTAACTGTACTTAGCATACAAACAATAGCTACATCACCAGACTTATCCTGTTAAGATCAAACATCCTAACCCTCCAAATGCGCAGGTAGTCCCCACTGGTGGCCAGCAGGTCCGGGTAAACCCCCTTAGTGTCCGGGATCCACATGATCTTGGTCGTGGGGTACGGGTGGTCAAATGTGTTCCTGCAGAGGAACTCTGAGCTCTCTTCTTCCAGACCCACCAGCTGGACCTGGACCCAGGAGCAAAACACACATCATGAATTACTGTTGACATGACATGAGGTTAGAAATAGCATTCGCTATATATGGTGTTACTGTGGGACAGCACTGTGACAGACACACAGACACGCGCGCAGACTATTTACACGTGTACTGTTGTGTTTACTGTGGAATAACAACAAAACGGACGTTTGTAAGCCTTGGTGCTGCGCAGGACAAGTAGCATTAGCATTAGCTCGCTGACGTTAAGCTGATGAATAGCCATGGTGACCACACTACGCACCTTGTTGTTGTATTCCTCCACAAAGCTGCCAAGTGCCAGCCGAAAGCGTTTGTCTGGTCGGACGCTCCAGCTCATCGCGTACACCGTCCATGGTGCGTCGTATTTGTAGATTTCTTTTCTTTTGCCGTGAAGCGACATCCTCCCCAAACTGCAGCTGTTGTTAGCCGACACGCTAGCGAAATAAGTAGTCGCGCGAGCCAACTGCCGCCCTTTACTTTGACTCGCGGTCACTAATATCAGCAGATGTGTTGGTAATGACCATTTAATTACTATTAATCTTGTTTTGGAGCAAGATTTCTCACCACTTTACTTAACAAAGAGTGGCATTTCTCGTCATGACCTAAAGCGCTGTCAAGTCCAACAAAACCCATGTGACTTCTGGTAATTGTTTTCAAAATAAAAGCAGATTCTTCTTATTTTTCTTTTAATAAAAGCTAATTATTGTTAAAATCTCATTTTAATAAATGGTATGGTCTTATTTTCTTCCTCGTTTAAGAAACATTGTGGGCACGATTGACAGCTGATTTTTTTCATAAATGTATAATCTATATAAATAGAATCATGTGAACTGATTCATTTGAACTAATGTTTTTGAACTTGTTAAGTAATTGTTATCGATCCATCAAGAATCCACACATCCATCCAAATATCCTCAGATCTTTATTCCTACCAGATCCAGTCGTCTTCTACTCAGATCATGGAGCTGCACTTTTTAACTGCCAGGACCAGACAACAAATAATGTTTTAATTTGATGATCCATTCTGTTCATTTGTGATTGCTTCGGTGTGTTTACTTTATTCTGAAATATATTATTTCACGGAAGGTTTTAATGTTGCAGTTCCTGCATTGTTGCATTGTGACCACTAGATGGACGCAGACACCGGTACACCTTCATCTCCAACTACCGTCGAGGGAGGTACTAACGCCTCAGGTACAACTTTGTGCTATCACTTCAGAAGAATAGCAGTCAGTGAACATTGTAATATTACACTAGGAAGAAAGACTTCTGCACTGCTGCATATGGTCACACCTCCTGCCCGTGTTTGGTCAATAAATACCTTTGTTACAGTGTGTTACAGGTGCTAAGGAGCTACCTGTATCCCAGCTTGCACCTCTAAACAAAACTGAACAGATCTGTGTTGAATGCATATGCATATGCAATATTATTATAATATTATATGATACAAAGAAGAAGTACATAAATAGCAAAACAAAATAGTATTTATTTGGCCATTTATATATGGAGGCCTATAGTTTTTAGCCAAATATGAATGCTTTTTTTCCCTATTATCTTCCATTGGTCCACATAAAACAGCACCAATATATTAATTATATTATACATGGCTGCAATATGACAACACAAAACATTATTCTACATGATAAACATTAACCTATATAAAGTGTGGCTGTTTCAATTGTTGTTGTTGTCCAGTTCATGAGCAGGAAAGAGAGTTGTCTGTATCTTTATTCAAGAGAGCAGAAAGACAACTGTAACACAAAACTAAAACGTTTGTTTTATTTTATAGAACAGGAGCAATTGAAATCGCAGGATGTAATTAACTCCAGCAAGTAGCTGGCAGCAAAGCAACACCATGCAGCTGCTGAGAAACCACAAAGAAGAATATAATTTTAGGTGTCACACTTCCACCCCATCATTGAGGGATCTTTGACAGTCCTGCAGTTTTGTCAGTAGCAGATATTACAGGAGGACAACTGCTGCAATATCAAAGATATTATATCAACGTGTTTACTGGCAACACCGCTGGCCACAGAGAATAGTGTAACCACCGCTTCACATGTCATAGCATTTCAAAGGTCAAACGTGCAATGCTGTTTCTTTTTTTGCGATCTGGTTGCACGATCTGTCCCCACCCAAAAACTTGATGCTTCTTTATATCACAGATTGGGTGTGACCATCACTGCAACAAAATGGAACAACATTTAATGCATCTAATAGTGTACCGTGTGCTGCGGTCTCTGTAGGTTAAACGTTGCAAGCCTTTCTTTATCTCTAAGTGGTATGACTCCAATAAATGAAAGTTGAAACAACTTGTCTGATCCTCAGATCAGGTAGAAGCTGCTGCATTTCAATGAAGAAATTAGAATTTCAACTATAAGCACAAACTTTGAGGTTTATGTACTTTAGTATTTCCATTTAATGATACTTTGTACTTCTACTTTACTACATTTTGGTGGCACACATTGTACTTTTGAACACATTTCAGTTATCTGACAGCAACATTTACTTTGTGAATTAAGATTTTACATAAACTACATACGATCATAATATATGAAAAAATGCATTGTTATGGATTAAAGTACTAAAACTAGCAGTATAGGTGAAAAAGAGCTGAAACGATGAGGCGATTAATTGAACAACGGAAAATGAATTGCATCATTGTTTTTTAACAAATACTAATACTGTTTCTAGCTTTTCAAATGTGACCATATGATGCTTTTCTTTGTCCTATTTGATGATTTTTGGACTGTTGGTCGTACAAAACAAGACGAGGACACCCTGTTAGCGTTTGTCATTATTTTATGACATTTCATAGAATCAACCACGAACAAAACCATCAATGACAACAACCATTAGTTGCAGCCCTTGCGTAAATCACTGCATTTGAACAGCACACTAGTTCCTTATAGGATAAAGTCTGTGGCAGGATAGAAGGTTGATGGCCGAGGGAGGAGACATCCAGCTAAACAGCAGGTACTGGGAGGCGGCGTCATTTGGATGGTTTGTAATTAGCTGTCTCCCTCTTCACAGATCCTCACACAGAACCTCCGGAGAAGTAAAGGTAGATTAGCTGCTTCCAAAACGTGGGTTCACGTCAACATTCACGGAGGACCACTGACGACTTTTGATTTGGAAGAAGCATCTTGTGACTCTTCCTGATCCTTGAACATGTGATTTTTGAAAGAAATGCGTCAGCCTTTATTTCATCTTTGTTTCATCTGTGCATCCTGGGAGCTGCAGCTACACACTGGAGCAGAACAAAGACATCCTGAACACTTTTCAGCTGCTGCGGTAAGTCAACGCAAAGTCCACTTCAATGTAGACCGTAATCTACTCATCCAAAGTTGCACTTGGCAAAATAACTCATTAGCTAGTTAAATCATTCTAAAATCCAGAAAAAAATATTTCTTTGACGTGTAGACTTGTAGTTTTGGTACCAGCGAGAAAGTTATGGAGGAGATTCTTGTGTCAGATGTCGATATTTACCTATTTGGATTTGTGTGTTTATGGTGTTGACCGTGGCTGTTGTGTCTGGATGTGCAGCTAACTCCTCTGTTGACCGTGAGATGGAAGTGTGTGGACTCTGGCTGGTTGATGTTGACTGTTGTCCTTTTGGTGTTGACCTGCTAATAAATTCCAGCCAGGGGGAAATGTGTGTATACAAAGAAACATCTGGTGAACAGTCAAGACCCACAACACACTGTTTCCCTTTGAAAGTGTATGTCTTTGTGTCAGTTGTTATTTCTGTGCTGTTATTGCTGTGGCAATTCTAATCATGTCCTCTCCTCCGCTACCAGGGTATCCTCAGAAGTTTAACACATTCATGGAGAAGACACTGACAATAGGTCTGACTCTTTTCTTAACACTCTGTGTGGACATACCAGGAGCTGGAGGACGGAAGGATGGAGCTCATGGCGAGGACACTCAGAATGGTTCATCGCGATCTTCAGACACAAAAGGAGGCCGTTGCTCCTACACTTTCATTGTCCCACAGCAGAAACTGACAGGTGCGCTGTGTTTGAACACGCAGTCGGCTTCTGCCAACCAGTCGGAGGTGGCAGCGCTGCGGGCGGAGCTCAGACGGCAGCAGGAGCAGCTGGAGAAGCTCCACGGCCAGCTGGAGCAGGAGGGGTCCCTGGCCATGGAGGTAAGAGCCCTGCGCAAAGAGAGTAACAGCATGAATTCTCGCATTTCCGAGCTCTATGCCCAGCTGCTACATGAAGTCATTCACAAGAAAGACCAGGCTTCGGAGCAGCGAAGGGTGGAGAGCATCCTGCTAAATGCTACAACACAGGTGAGCAGAGCGCCGCATCATCTGCGTCTTGTCCTCATTGCTATCGAACTCATCCTAATGTTTGCTGTGGGTGGTGCGACATGTCAGGCGCTGCAGGTGTCCAGTAACTACAGGGAGCTGGAGAAGAAATATGGAGCCCTCACCTCCATGTTGAGCTCCCAGAACCAGCTTATAGCTCGCCTGGAGAAGCAGTGCCAGTGCAGGGAGTCCACGCAGGCCTCTCTGGTAGGGAATAAACTGTGGTCAGCATGTTGCAAAGTTAGGTTTGAAAACTGGAACTGAGAGTGTTGTTTTTGTGTTGGTCTGGACAGGTGACGACTGAACCACCAAAAATCCAGTCTAATGTGCATCCTAATTACAGCTCTGACGCCAGCGAAATGGCCAATGATGTTCAAAGGGACCAAAGTGCTCTTCCTCCACAACAGGAAAAAGCTGTTGTTTCCCTCCCCACCACCTCAACCAACTCTCCTACGGACCCTCCATTCATTAGTTTCCCTGTCACAAAGACTCCAGGTACATCAATGCAAAGCACGTCTTAGAGCAGGAGTGCTCGATTAGACTTAAACCTATGTGTATAAGCGCAGACATCTTCTGTCCGAGTTATTTAGCTGCTCCGATAAGCAGAGGCTGAAGGAGTCAGTGACCTGCTGGTAGGAGCCCTATCACTCTGGGAATGCCTAAACAATGTCAAAAAACAGCCAGCAGCTCTTATCAGAAGAGGGAGGACTTTATAATGAAGACTCACTCTTGAACGACAGCATTTCTTGGAGCTTTAAACTACACGGATACCGTGTACTTGCACAACTGGAATGTTTGAAATGACAAATTGGAGGATTTGAACAGTCTTTCCAACTAGGTAGCAGAACCAAAGTGACTCCACCATGTGTGTGTGTGCGTGTGCGTGTGTGCGTGTGTGTGACTCAACTCTTGCTTAATGAAAGGTCTGATGAAAGGCTGTGCATGGACCGCAAATGCTTGTCGGGGATGACCCTTAGTCATTTGTGTGGGAGATTTTCCTCCATGTATACATTTTCTCGGTGTAGGTTTCTATGTTCCTCTTATCTCTGGAACACGAGACACTCAACATGCGTTGGGGGAAAAATTCTTCAGCTCTGAAAAGATAAGCTGGCGTTGCTGTGTATCTGTGATCCTACTGACGCTGACACAAGCAGAATTCCAAAACCACCTCTATCCACCCTTGTGATTTCCTAAATTGCCCCCACCGAGTACTTTATCTCTGAACTATCTCTTTAACCAAATCAGACATTTAGGCTATTCTGTGTGATCTTTTTTTTTATATTTAATGTAATATTCTTTCACTTCCATTCACTGAAACCCAGGGGAGGCCCGCCTCCCACTTTGAAAACCTCTGCCTTATAGTAAAGAATCTTAAAATGTTATTATAATACGGCAACATGTATCTGCATATAGTCTTGTTATGGCTCCTTCCCCCTCACTTGGTTGCATATACTTTTCTCCCCTCTCAGGGCCGTGGCGGGACTGCCAGCATGTGTTGGAATCAGGTGAGACCACCAGCGGGATCTACCTGCTCCGTCCACAGAGTGCCAACCGCCTCCTGCAGGCCTGGTGTGAGCAGAGTCGGGCTCAGGGAGGGTGGACGGTGATCCAAAGGAGACAGGATGGGTCGGTCAACTTCTTCCGGACGTGGGAGCAGTATAAGGTGGCTCTTAGTTTATTAAGTCCAACTGAGGCTGATGGGAATGTCATTAGTTTTGGTCATAAACCAAAGTATTGGACGAAATTGAAATTTAGAACCGATGATGGCACTAGATGGAAAGTCCGGATCACCAATGTTATTACATTTCATCCTGAGGAGGACATGAATGTGTCCTTGCCAAATTCTTGGCAATCCATCTAATAGTTGTTGAGATATTTCCCCAAAAGCCAAAACGTCAGATGATGACTAAAGTCTTTAGGATTCATCCTCTGGAGACCATGAATGCTGTGAACAATTTGTTTTCCAATCCATCCAGCTAATGTTCAAATATTTCCCTGGAAAAATGACAACTTTGATCTGATGCACTATAACGTCAGGGGAAAAAGAACAACACAGGATTAATACTTTTCCTCCGATTAAACCTGTGTGTTGGTGTGTTACAGCAAGGCTTTGGGAACCTAGACGGAGAGTACTGGCTTGGCCTGGAACACCTCTACTGGCTGACAAAACAGGCCCAATATAAGCTGCGGGTGGCTCTGGAAGACTGGCAGGGCCGGCAGGTGTTTGCAGAGTATGACAGCTTCCACCTTGAACCGGAGAGCGATTGGTACAGACTGCGGTTAGGACAATACCACGGCAATGCAGGGGATTCCCTCTCATGGCACAACAATAAGGCCTTCACCACTCTGGATCGAGACAAGGACAGCTACACGGGTCTGCTCTCCCCCTGGTCCTGTTTGTTAGCTCTCTGTTGACCTTTTCTGTTAATAAGCCTGTTGTTCTGTTGTGTCCGCAGGTAACTGCGCTCACTACCAAAAAGGAGGCTGGTGGTACCACATGTGTGCCCACTCCAATCTGAACGGTGTGTGGTATCGGGGTGGACACTATCGCAGCCGCTACCAGGATGGGGTCTACTGGGCAGAGTTCCACGGGGGGTCCTACTCTCTCAAACGAGTTTCCATGATGATCAAACCCACATAACACTTGCGTCATGGATATGTTTACTGATGCAGACAGATGTAGAGGGCTTTAGAGAATTATGTGTCAGTGTTATCCCTGTACAGTGCTGCCAGTTTTAATGAATACTGCCGCTATATGTTGATTAGAGGCCAGTCAGTGATGTGTGTAGACTGTGAATAATTGGACATTGACTGACATGTTCTGTGTTGACATTTCTGTCCTGTTTTGCAATTTCCTGCCAACATTTTATGTTTTCCAATTTGCAATGTACTTTTAAATAAAATGATGCCCAATTATTTTCTGAATGGTTATTGTTCTGAGTGAATAGAAAAGGTGAAAAGAGAGAAGTGTAGAGAGAAGGAAGAGTGTATCATCTACAAATGCTCCACATAGAACACACTGTGGTTTCAGTGACATAGTTCCGTTCTGCGGGCAGTTTCCTGTTCACCAGGGCGTTGAATTTCATTTCCTTTCTTTTCATCACCCTAAGCACATGTCACTGTCAGTAGCAGGTCGTCACTATCGGGGCCAGCTCTGATCCAGGATTCATCTTGTACAAGTACTGAAGCTGGACATCTGCTGGACCGTCCTGAAACACGCATCACTTCTTCCATCCACTTCCTCCCGCACGGCACGCTGAAAGCCAGCATGCTGCCTCTCAGGATGTTGGGCCTCCTCGTGCTCATGTTTTCACTGTGTGGTGAGTGATATTGACTCTTTGTAGGAGCTGTGGGTCTTAAATGTAACACTTCATTCTATGCTGGGGATATAAAACTAAGTTTAAAAAACCAAGGTAGTTTCTCGCTTGCCTATAGGTTCAAAAGCTCCAGGTGCTACCAGTGATGGTGCTGAGTAAAAAAAAAACGTGTACTAGTTACACTGAAAAAAGAAAAATGTTTACCAACTTACTCATTTAGATAATTACTTTGATTGTTAACACAGATACCTCAATTCAATCTCAAAGATATTGTGTTTATCTAAAATGTTTAGTTTGAGTTTAACCAATTTAAGTAATTATTTGAAGTTGGTTGACAATTTTTCAGTGTAATTATATTTTTAAAGTGACTTCTTTAAATGTAAGTAAAACTTTGAGAAATGAAGCGGCTGAGGGATTATATTGTTTGTAGTAAAAGCTTCCGCTTTAATCTATAATGTGGCAGTTGACTTGCGGTTGTGGTGGGTGGAGTCCATTTTGAAAAAAAGAGTAATCGAACAATTTAGCATGTTAACTATAATCCTGGCAGCATGGATGTTTTTCAGACGGTATATATAAATACAAATACTGTCTGTGAAGTTTTGCTTTTTGAAATCCTCAAAAATGGTGGCTATCTCACTATCCCACTGCTTTAAATTACAACCTTTATCATAACATTTTAGCATGAATATAATACGACCATGCTTATTTTTTATGTTTAAAATTAAAACCAACTTATCTCTCCGTCATGAATGTATAATGTGTCAGTTTAAAAAGAAAATGTTGAACAGTAGCAACGTTTGTATTAATACAGATCTGTGATGGAGCGCAGTTATTACTAAAAAAACAAGAGTACTGTGAGCTAGAATTCAGCCTTAAACAGTTCCTTAGCCACCAGAGTGCAGCAAAGTCCACTTTTAAAGTGCAATCAAAGCATTCCCATTGTCTATCAACAGATGCAGACAGTGGATGCCCCGATGTGCTCAGCCTGGATCCGCCTGAGGTTCTGGCAGAATATGGAGAGTCAGTGACTGTCATCTGTTCCAGTGATCATGATGATAGGATGTACTGGAGGGTTGGAGACATAGCATTTCCAGTAGAAAATAATGAAAGCTGGTCATTAAATCTGACAGATTGGAATGTAACTGCAAAGTGCATATTAAATCTGAATGGTACTCGTAACTGCAGCAAAGACCTTAAAATCACTATATACAGTAAGTTTAATTTCAAATTAATAGTATCTAATGAAAAACAAAAAAAAACAAGCAAAAACAATAATCTATATTTCATTTTGTTTTGGTAGAGAATCCAGAGAGCGTCAGAGTGTTTCCTACAAAGGATATAGTTGCGGTGGAAGGGAGACCGTACGAGCTGCAGTGTAAGGTCAAAGATGTCGCTCCTGTTCAATACTTCACTGTGAGGTGGTACAGAGGCAATGAGACCATCAAGACAGACCATTTCACACAACCAAACAAAACCAAAGGACCAGTAAGTGAGTCCTTCACTCTGGCAGCCAACTTCAGCAGAGGAGAAAACGGAATTCAGGTTAGATGTGAGGCCCAGCTGGACTTTGGGCAACATGGATCACAACCTCCTGTTATTTCAGAAGCACACACTGTTATTGTGCAATGTGAGTAAACTCTTGTTTCCAGATAAACAGATTGATTCTCTCTTTAAAGTCGTTCTCTATGATGTGAATATTTGAATAAATAACAAGCCTTTGTTTGCCTCTTCAGATGCCCCTGAGCTCAAGGACAAAACGGAAGATGTCTATGTGTATGAGGGTGCTCACGTCACCCTGTACTGTGAAGCTGAGGGGAACCCTGCTCCGGCCTTTCGTTGGTCACTCGATGGGGTGAAGTTAGTGACGACCACCAGTTACCTCAACATAACTCGAGCAACCAGCGCAATTTACAACTGCACAGCTACCAATAAACGGGGAAGCACAACTAAGCAAATCCACGTCCATGGGATGAAAATGAACATAATGGGAACCCCTGCAGCCATAACCACCCCTGAGCCATCAACAAAAAGAAGTAGGCTCCTTTACATTGGCATATAGATATAGAATGTGTGTCACTAGTATCTTGCTTGATCAACTGTTTGTCTCCCCTTAATGTGCCCCAAAATGACGCTCTAATTGAATATGCTTACTTTTGAATGGCAGGTTGCCCCCTAGTATTGACGCCTGCTGAAAAGGTGGTGAGATTTGGAGATCCGGTCTCAGTTAACTGCAGCACATCGGCCACAGGTTTTGTCAGCATGGGCTGGGAGGCTACTTCTGGGGCCACGATGTCTACCAATAATGTATCGGTAACCACCTGGAAAGTTGAAAAAGTGGAAGAATGGGACGCCAAACCTTTGTGCTACATTAATTTGAACAGTGGACAGTGTTCTGTGACGCTAGACATCACTGTTTATAGTGAGTACAAGTACTATACATTATATTCTGTCTGTAAGTGATTATTATTTATAGCACACTTAACTGTGCCACTTCAAAAGCAAAGTAAATATGGAAAATATTTCTTGTACAGTTGTGATTGCAATTTCATGGATATCATTATGTTTGTGTCCCCCCCCCCCCCGACTGATTATTTTCCTTTGCTTTATTTGCAGAGACTCCAGACAATGTGTCAGTCTCTGCGTTGGATCAGGGGCCGATGGTGGAGGGCACAGAGTACCGGCTGAAATGTGACATCTCCAACGTGGCTCCTGTGCAGAAGCTCAAACTGACGTGGTACCGCGGCAATGAAACTGTGCACACAGAGATGTTTAATGACACCGCAGAGACCCCAGTAAATGTGTTCTCTATCTTGAGAGTCACACCTGAGAGAGATCACAACGGGGCACTCTTCAGATGCGAGGCTGAGCTGCACCTGGGACAAAATGGACCAGAGCTCAGCCCTACTGTAACCTCATCACCATACACGGCTGATGTGCACTGTGAGTTGTCCTCTTATCTATTTATTCTGGTCATTTTTTTTACACACCCCACTAATATAAAGTTGTGATTAATTTATGTTGATGTTTTATTGTAGATAAACCACTGGTCAAAACTTGCCCAAGCAGTTACGCTGGTGTGGAGCATGAGTTCAGTATGGGCAGCTTGTGTGAATTTGATGGGAACCCTCCACCCACAGTTCAGTGGTACTATGGAAAAGAACGGATCAATGCATCTGAGCCCCTCACCAGGACTCAATCAGGAGAGTACAGAGCTGAAGTTGTAAATAGACTTGGCTCGAAAAACACCTCTGTCCTTATCTCAATCGAATGTGAGTGAATCAGGTCTGCTTGATTGGACATAAGTTTATATTTCCCCTTTTTCGTGATTGATTCTGAAAAGTATCTTTGATACAATGTTCACAGATGGCCCTTCATTTACCTGTGGTGATCGCTACGAGGTCAAAGAGAACGATGTTTTCCAGTGTGAAGCAGCCGGAAGGCCTCAGCCTCTTGTCACCTGGTTTAAAGGAGAGGCGATGGAGGGAGGAAATCAGGTGGCTGCCCCGAAGCACTGGACAAAGAATGATGGAGGAATGTACTTACTGAAAGCAACCAACAAACGTGGAGAAGCCAGCCACGGGCTATATGTTGATGTTTTCTGTACGTTTTATATTTTTGGAATCACATAAAGTGTCTATTGTTTTGTTGACAGTAAATATTAGGGATGATACCATTCCTTCTTCTCAGTTGTCACCCGTCTCTCCACAGATGCCCCTGTGTTCAACAGAAGCTACAGCAAGGAGGTCAACGTGATCCTGGGTGACAGTGTGACTTTTGACTGCAGTGCTGATGGCCACCCTTCCCCTAAGATCAAGTGGGTCTATGGTTCTGAAGCGGATGTGACGGTGACCACCAGTGGGCGCCAGATGAGTATCAATGTCACAGGAGCCACGTCTACCGATGCTGGCGTTTACGTCTGCGTTGCCATGAATGAAGTTGATGTTGTGATAAGAACTGTCACACTGGTGGTGAAAGGTATCATTATTGACTATGTGCAGATGACTTGTGGTAGTCGATGTAGCCATAGATAAACAAACAGCAATTTATGGCACCAAGAAGTGACTTTAAATTCATGTTGTTTTCCTCTTGTTGTTTCTCTTACAGATAGGCCTAAACAACAAGCAGCCGGTGGCACAGTCATTTGGTGGTTGCTGATTCTATTGGTCATCATCCTCATCCTCATCCTCATCATCTTTGCCCACCGCTGGAAAAAACAAGGACAATATGCTTTTGTCTCAGACAAAGCCAATGATCATGATTCAGGTATCCCGATGGCTCCTCAGTCCAACGGGGTGTCCGTTTAGGACATACAGTATATTACTTGCTGAATCAATCAGCCTGAAGAATGAAAACTTAACCAGATGATTGTCATTTGTCCTGCTTAATTACATGTAAATATTTTTACATTTGAACTTTGGTATGGTACGATTTTAGGTTTACTACTTTTATTTCTAGGACTTTAAAGTGTAACCTAGCTTTTGTTTTTAATTCTTATATCAGCATGTGTTAATGTGTTGTATGTGTATTTGGAAACTGTGTACAAGCTACTTTGTAATGATCATATTTGCGTTGTGTAAAGTAACATTGTACAGCTACATAATAAACATAAAGAAAACGGGACAGGGGTGACTGCCATGAATGATTTTGGGAAGAATATTGTAAAAGTCATAATTTGAGAGAAATAATTCAGTCACTAAGAAAGTCAGTTAAGCCTCATTCATGTTTTAATAACAAAAGCTTCCAGTGGCGTCATTCAGCGTGTTAGATCATCCGTTTATGAAGATGCAATGTGTGATGATGAATTGTAGGATGCTGTATCAGGACAGCACACAGCTCCTTCAGCTCAATGCCTTGCTCAAAGACACTTACAAATAAACCAAAAGCATCATGTAAAACAACACAAACTGCCAGGATGCAGCACGCTCCTCTGGGAAGAGTCGCCTGTGGTTCAGTGCACTGCCCCTTTAAGACTTAGGATTTGGGAGTGACGCGTACATGAAAGCTAGTTTATCCCTCTTTCCTTCGCTATGAAAAAATATTTGGACAACCTAGAATAACGACTTCCAGCCCTATTTAACTAACTAATTGCGATGCTTGTTTGCATTATTTATTGAGGCAATCAAAACCGGACTGCGTCGCGTGGCCACGACTTATTTATCGGGATCGTACTTGCCAGGGCCGTCCTCCGAGCTGCTGGATAACTTTGGAGAAGTTCTTTGTATTCGGGGATCGGCAGACAGCTTGGCCGACAAGCTGAACATGGACTGGGGCACAGAGCTTTGGGTGAGTCCGTCATCTGGCTTGCTTTGGTAGTTACGGTTGTCAAGATGGAACCAGCGCGAGCTCGCTGACAAAGACGCGTAACGCCGAGCGTCCTGCTGGTTTGAGGGATATTTCCGAAAGAAGTGGCGAAACGCTGCAAAACTGTGCACGCACGAACGCGGGTCCTTCTGCGGACAGTTTTCTTGAGCGTTTAGTAGTTGAGACAAAGAGTGGGCTAGCAGAAGCCCACACACCAACATGTTGCTCTTGTGAGACAGTGAGACAGTTCAGTCTTGGATCCACATGGATTTGGATGTCTGGCTTTTGTTTGGATCTTTTTTTGTTTGTTTTGTTACTGTGCTACTCCACAGTGTTTTTTTAATTAAGGGATATCTGCAGGGCACGAGGCAAACAGCTGTACAGTTGGTTAAATTCATAACTTAGTGTTGCATTGCTGCCTAATTTCAGACATTAATTACCTTCTGAATCAGAATCAGAACTGTTTATTGCCAAGTACGTTACACATACACGGGTTGGTGCATAACAGTAAACACACAAATATGAAAACAAATGGATAAGAGTACGTTAAAACAAGTATATCATTAAAGTGTCAACTGTATATTAAAATGAGGAAAAAATGCTCCTAATCTTTTATATATAATCACTAAATCAACAGCAGCTTGAACAAGTCCAATATCTAGATATCATATGTCCTCTATGAGAATCTTCATGCACATTGGCCACTCTTGTAATCTTGACTCTGAACTGTAATGCCAGGGTGAAAATTGTGTCAGAATGCTATTTATTCAGCATATTGAAGTGTGCTGAGGTGGGTTGTACCCATGTGGGACGTCTCACTGTTTACAGTCTGGCACTCCTTGCTTCCATAGTGATGAAATCCGATGCTGTCATTTGCCCTGACAACAAGCTTCACCACTGATGAGGTGCCTCGTGTGTCCACCTGAGCTGCAGGATTATTTATTCACCAAACAGTGCGCTGATTTCAGGAGATCTTGATTTCAGGTGTGATTTGTTGGATTGAGCGCTTGCATAGATGGATTCCTTTGGACCTGTGTAAAAAAAAAAAAGACATAAAAAAAAAGAGTGCTTCAGCAGGTAGTTTTAACAGATGAGGGCTGTTTTCTAGGTCAAAACAAATCTGGGTGCTACAGTCTGTAAAAAAAAAGTCAACTGTGAGCCATTTCCTGCTAACAGTGACACTCTCCAGAATCTAAACAAACCCTGTTGAAAACCCTCACCACATAACATATCAACTTGATGACTGTGCCATGGCAATGAAGCCACACATTTGCAAACACTCCCACATGCACATTCTCAGGAAACCTGAATATGTAAAATGGAGCATTGCAACGATGGGAGGTTGTGACCTCATTCCAGAGTCTCCCCCTAGGCCTCTTCCCCTGTCCCTTTTCCATCCTACATGCTGCTGGTGCAACAGTCTAATTAGTTTTGCCCTACTTTGATTGAGTCAGAGAAACATCCGTACCCCAGTAATAATCAGAGTCTCTGTCTCGGTATAGGAGGCTTTCCCTGTTCATTGCATCAAGTTGTTTCACTGCACTCTTACTTCAGGCAATATTAAATACATATGATCTGACTCAAAGGTTTGTGTATTGGGCTTGTAGCCTCGCCTTGTCTGGTTGAACAAAGCCTGGTGGGCACAATTGTGTTAATGTTTGATCCCTTGGGTCAAGTCAGCTCAATGGCATCTGTCCCCTGATTGTCGTTAATCCGAAGGCTATTTTAAGGCACGAGTTTGCAGAGCGCAAGATCAGTGCCTAAGCATTAGCCGTGATAGTGAGTGCTACCGGGCCAATCCTGAGAACCACAGGGACAGGTCTGGTCTGGCCGGGCCCCGGTTATTTAGAAGACAGGGTGACTCAGGGCTGAAACATCCACCAAAGCCTTGTAGGTCGGCAACTTTCTGCAGTTATGTGGCATTCACTGGATGCCAGCTATCTGTCTGGTATGACTGGAAAGGTTGTAAGATGGAGTGTAAAGGACATGTTGGATGCTACTAAATGTCCCTCAGGAGTGCGTCACACTATGTAAAAGCTACTCAAAATGTTTAAATCATATGTACACGTATGGAAGGAAGTAATAATTAAATGAGATGTTGACCTGAAACATGATATTTACTGTTCAATCAAAATCGTGACCGTTTGAAAGTTGTCAGTAGTTTTCCTACACAAACCGATTTTTAAAGAAATGTGTTCAGTGCAAACACAGTCTATGGGGACCGATAAAGATATTTTACACTCTGGCTTTAAATGGTTATCAATCGCAGTAGATGTGACAGCCACTGGTGTTTGACGAGACAATGATTGTGTCCTTGAAAGTTTGAAGACAGTTTAATGAGGTTGGCTTCTCTCTAATTGGAGCACTCTTGTTTCGAGTTGAGCAGTCACTTATAGAGACTATCATTTGCTGTTTCTTTTCCTGCCGTTTCTAAAAGAGCACATAGTTATGAGTTCACCCAAGGCTCATTCTTCTCCAAAGATGCTGCACTCAACCAGAGAAACAAATGATGTACTGTACATAGAAAGAACAGCCGACATACCAAAGACCAAATCAATTCTCAGTGACTAACACTCATACGAGTTTGTCGACTAAGTGATCAGTTGATTTAATCGGAATTATCACACAAAGCACCGCTTTAAATCTTGTGTTTACCAGAGTTACGCTCATAAGTTCCATGGAAACAAGTCATTCAGCATGATAATGTTGTGTTTCAGCCATTTTTCATAGTTTATAAATGTTTGTTTTTGTGTCTCTTCAGCTGTGTTGTCAGTTGCTGCTCACGTCAGTTTCCCAATTTATGTTTAACAAACTGACGCTGACTCTTTTGATAAAGTTAGTGTTCCCCTTATTGAATTGCTGTTGGGGTGACGTGTTTGATAAGTGACAGATGCACTGATGTGTAGCTTGACACGATACTTTGATCACACACAAATGGAACAAAATCTCTTATTTTGGTACTAATAGCTACAGCTCTGTGCACTCAGCTACTTGCATCATCGTAATCCTAATTCTAGAAAGGCATCAGGTCATTTACTGACTTTCCCAAAAAAGATTTGTTTATTACAGCTATGATGATGATTCAACACTACGTCCTAATCGGGTATGGGTACCTCTTAAAGACCATTTAAGGATGGCAAACCATTAAAAGACAGCAGGACATTTCATCTTAATGCAGACGTTCTTGCAGACTTTCAATGGTGTGTTGTGGGTCTGTATCGGAAGCGTCGGTATTTGATACCCTGGTAATGAGAAGAGGCTGTTTCTACTGTCTAGCATAGCTTACCTGAATCTGGTAAGTTAGTATTACTATTTGAATGGGACCCAGTATTGGCAGATACTTGAAGTGGGAGACACAACACTGGTTTGGGGACCTCCCAACTTACTCCGACGCTCCACCCACAACAGCTTGCCTTTCAGTCCTCCCCACCAATCTCCACAGTAGTTGTTGACCTGTTTTGCACACTCAGCAGCCTTGAAACGGAATATGCAATTAATAGACTTATGTATGCAAAAGTCCTGCATCAAGAGATGAGTACCAGTTTATAACGTTTCATCCTGCTATCTAGCCTCTTGGTCATGCGGTCAACTAGCTATAATCAACAACTCAAAACATTCAGATGTTTCCGATCTTTGCCAGTTAACCTGGTGCTGTGCTGTTCAGCTTTGGCCACAATTTGAATGCTATTTGAAACTTTCTTTCATATTCATAATGTAACGCATCTTACCATGTGTTTATTTTGTCCAGGACAACTGTGACATTAAATTTCCATTTGGTCCCATGCCTAATGGTCAGTGTAGATAATTGCAGCCTCGGTCTTGTGCTCCGTTTGATGTGGTGAGGTTGGACTGGATGAAGACAACTACTGCTAGTTTGAAATCATTGATATATATTTATTCTACATTTAAACAAAGCAGTGCCCTAAAACCCTGCCATTTGGTTATGTTACTACTATTCTTCTCTCTCGCAGGTCAAATTTTCTTTCCACATCTAAGAAGAAAATCCGTAGTTGTAAGTTGGCTTTATCGACAGTCATTACTTCTGCTCCATTATAAATGACTCAGCATCAAGCTCCTAGCGCTGCCTATTGGTTACATGTTATTTTAGTGATGGATTGCCTCTGCCTTAACCTTTAACTGTGTTCTGTGATTACGCTCGACCTTGTCTCATTCATTTGGGTTTTGCCTCTTTTGTTTTACCCGAAGGGCAGGAAGGGTTTTTGGAAAAACAAGGCCCAACTTGTTAGGAATCCCCTTTCAACATGCCCCCTCTCCTCAACACTAAAGACACCAGCAAAGAAAGCTTGTGGGTGTAGAGTAAGAGAATACTGGTGAAGATATCATCTCTCACACACTTGTCTGAACTTGAAGGTGTCATAAAGTGCTTTACCCAAGAAGGAACCAAAGAGGAAGAGAAACACAATATACCTCCCTCATACTCTACAATTCAAAAAGGAAGACTCAGCAAATGTAGTTGCACTGTGCCAGAGGGGTTTGAGATTTTGAAACCAGTCATGGAGTGGGTAAAATAGCTACAATAACTAAAGCTCATTTGATGTAATTCAGTATGTCACATTGCTCTCAGGCTATGTATCACAATGGCCCCTAATTGTTCCTGCCCTCTTCCTCTATTGTGACCCCGCGTTTCCTTCAACTGTCCTCTCTCTTTACAAGCGTGTGTGCCCTGTGATTTAAAGCCAGGAGGAAGTTTAGAGATCATTGCCAAGATTTTTGTTCACGCGTGGAGAGAGTTTGTGGAATCAAACATGCGGGAACAAATGTCCGTGTGTTTTTAGTTTATTACCTCCATTCAAGTTATGTTTAGATGACCATAAACTGAACCAGAGGAACGTCCCAGTTATTACCCAGAAGTTAACACATGTTCCGTATCCTGACCGGCGGAGTGTTTCCTTAATGTCTTTTCCTTATTTGTCTCTCGTGCTTCGTTCTCCAGGACCAATATGACATCATTGAAAAGCACACGCAGTCTGGCCTGGAGCTGGTGGAGAAGTATGTGAAATTCGTGAAGGAGAGGACAGAGATTGAGCAAAACTACGCCAAACAACTGAGGTAGGTGCTTTCTGCCTCAAATGATTTGGTTGTGTCACGGGTGCATGTTGAAAGGCTGTTTATGAAATGTTTGTGGGTGTCTTATGACTACTTTGGTACAGAATCTAACTTTGTCTCTGAAACACTGGCCTCATTCTCCAGCTGCAGTGTGCTCCCTCTCCCGGGTTGTCTCCCGGTCTCCAGGCCCACATCTGCTGTGGTGCTGAGCTTTGCTGGAGAGGAGAGGAAGTGGGAGCAGACTGGCACATGATAGACAGGATGTGGTCAGGGAGAGAGAGAGAGAGAGTAAAAGAAGGAAGAAAAGCTATTTTAATGTGTTCACAGAGGACTGCTGTTTTTGATTCAGCTCTATAAAACAGCCAGCGGTTGCATAATAATAGTTTAATTTGAGTGAGCTTTCTTCAACTGTCATCCATCTTTTACCCATTGAGAATGTATCAAGTTTTAGTTTCCCCATTCCTTTGATGCACTTTCACTGTTCACAGGAACCTTTCAAAGAAATATAACCTGAAACGAAGCGGCAAAGATGAACCCGATTGCAGGTGAGCCATTTCAAATGATATCATTCAAAGAAAACTTCTAGGTTTACTTTTTCTTTAAGAAATTACATTTAGCTTTAAAACAATGTCGGCTAGAATGGTGCTCACTGAGTCGATTAGCATTTACACCCTGGCCGCAAGAGCTTGTGAAACTCTCACTGAGGGAACTAACAAACCAAAACAGAACTGACCTGCAAATAATATCACGTTTCAAAGGGCTAGAAATCACCTCGTCATTAGTGTCATACATGCTGCAGTGTGGGACTGCTGCTGGAGCCATTTAAATGCCCCTAGAATGAAGCAGGAAGAAGGAAGTCACGGCCTTCTCATTATGACTTGGCCCCCTGCCGACGTCTCTTTGAGCCTGTGTCTGTATCATATTATCTTATCAGTGGTCCCATCACTGTGTTTTCATTTCTCCACCCTTTCCTCTCTCCTCCTCTTGAATGGCAGGTTTTCCAGCTACCAGTCTTTTTTGGACGTGCTGAATGAGACGAACGACTACGCCGGGCAGCGAGAGCTGATTGCTGAGAACTTGATGATGAACATTTGCATCGATCTCACAAAGTACCTGCAAGAGCTCAAGCAGGAACGAAAGACGGTGAGCCAACCAGGAGTGCATCCTGTCAGTCTGGTTGAGGTCCATCTTTGCAGCTGCGAGTAGACCAAATAAATCGTGTAATGTTGTCACAGGTAAAAGGGTGCGTTAGGGACTAAATGTTTAGTTTACATTTCTTTTCCCCACGGCCCATTGTTCAATATTCAATTAATCTGTTGATTGTGATATATGATGTATGCATATCATAATCAACAGATTAATTGAATATTAGATATAAAATATGCCCATTACCACATCCTAGAGCCCAAGGTGACTTCATCAGATGTCTTATTTTGTTTGAATAACAGCTAAAAACCCAGTAATATTCAATTTACTATAACCAAGATTATTTAGAAAAAGACAATGTTCCTAATAAGCTGTTTACATGAATGATGAAAATGAATATTCCACTTATATTCCCGTTTATAAGCAGCCGTGCATATTCCGATCAGCGTAAAATATGGAGGAGTGGAACGCCAGGAGCCGCTTGCGCCATTTTGCTTCTTTACGTCTTAAGTTTTCAACAGGTGGCAGACTTGCTCGACTGTGCGAACACAACCTCCCTCTTTCATTCCTTCAACCACCTTCTTGAAAAGGTCATATTTGCATATCCAGAAATCTGTTGATATCCAAGTCCTTCATAATACTTAAAAGTAGGTGTGTTTCTCCTTCCAACCACAAATGTGAGCTTTTCTTTTGAGCATGCATCTCTACTCCAGCTTTGCAAACTATTGGCACGATGGTTTGTGTACAACACACAGAGCTGGTCGTAAACAGGAAAGAGGCTGTGTGTCACAAAGTGTGTGCCACAAAGTGCTGTTAAAAAAAACCCCATTAAGACGCGTATTGCTAATGTATGCTGTATACATGTCCAAAGAATGCTCCTAAAACCTGGTTAAAGCGGCATTTCCACTATGTCTTAATCTGAAAATGTTCCATTCGGAATAAGGCCTAATGCTGAATATCGTGGTTACATGACCCATATCATAATCTGAATATTGTCATATTCAGAATAATGTAGAATTTGCTTTTTTGCTTAAAAAAGGTTTAAATGAAGCGCCGCAGTAGCTCACCTGAGAGCGGTAGATAAGCTAGTTAAATAGTTGCAAATGAAGTACCTGTCGATTAATCATAATCGACCAATCGTTGCAGGCCTTTATTTACTAGGATGTGCCTGCAGCCCCATGTTCAGCAGCAGAGAACATACCAAATGAGACTTTCAGTAGGAGTCTGCAGCACACACAGCTGAGGAGGAGTGTGCTCTCTAGGGTGGGAGGAGAATAGAGGGAGATTTAAAGGAGGAGTTGAGATCTCACTGTTGTGGCAGGAAGGAAGCCTTGCTTCGTGTCTCCGGGGGGGGGGGGGGGGGGGGGGGGGGGGGCATGGTCGGAGCGCTGGTGTGCCATTTCTGTGTGAGGAATGCATTGGCTCCGTCCCATTTGGATTGCAGAACACTGCAGCCGTGTACAGACTCTCACTGCAGACGTGATGTCTCAAGCAGACACACTGGTATTTGTTTTCTTATCTGCTATGTTGTGCTGCTTCAGGAGGTCATTGTTTATTCAGTGTCTGCCCCCCTGCACATGGCTGTCTCTCTGTCTGTCATCTGACCCGCCTCCCCTCTTCTCACTCGGCCTATTTTTATGAATGTCTGCAGTATCTGATGGAGGCCAAGAGGGCCCAGCAGAGTTTGGAAAGCACCTACAAGCAGCTCGACAGTGTAAGTCTAAACACAGACTTTTAAAAGATTTATAAAGAAAAATGTTCCTGTAGAGGCATCCATCATTCCTTATGTTTCATGATTACACTTTTAATTGAGATTAGCGAAGCTGTTAGATATGTTTCTAGAGTCCCTCTTGTCCTTTGTGTTGGGTCCATTATGTAAGACAGGAAAGACTGTAGGCAAATGGCTGCACGTTCAGTGTGGCTGGTCAGGTGTCTATATTTGTCTATAGTAAAAACAGACGGAGAGTATGGAAAGCAGTTCCCTATTTTAGACGCCTGTCATCAATCCAAGATCTTACTCACAAAGTTATGATTGTAGATGTTATATGTAATAGTGAAACCTCCCAATATTTAATTGAGCCAAAAGCCTCACTTGGCTGATTTGAAGTGAACATGCTCTTTCTCTGTTTCTCTCTCTATCTGTCCTGTCTTTCTGCACACCAGAGTAAAAAGCGCTTTGAAAGAGAATGGAGAGAAGCGGAGCGCACCGCACAGTACGCCGAGAAGACCGACCAAGACATCAATGCCACGAAGGCGGACGTTGAAAAAGTAACGAGGGGGGGAATGAAGCTGTTCATTTTAAGGACCGTTTACCATAATCCAAAGTAGCATCAGATCCACTTGGTTAACCTGTTGTCTGTCTGTCTGTTGGTTCCAGGCCAAACAGCAAGCTCACATGAGATCACACGTAGCGGAGGAGTGTAAGAACGACTACGCTGCTCAGCTTCAGAAGTACAACAAGGAGCAGAACCAGTTCTATTTTAATGACATGCCACTCATTTTCAATGTAAGTGAATTACATTTGGCAACATGTGACTGTTACTTCCCCCTAACATTTATTTGAATATGGGACAGTAATAACTGCTATTAGTTTGCTAAAATATAGATAAACTGATTTTTTTTGGTCTATAAAAACAGGAAATGATACAAGCACAATGGAAAATGAGCATTTAGACATTTTATGCTGACATTTAGAACTTAAGATTTCTGAACAACAACATAAATGAAAGGTGCACTCACGTATTGAAACCAGCGAAGAACTCCTTAGTTATATCAATTAATGTGGTTTCACCTATTCACATGCTTGAGTTCTGACTTTGAAACTTTCATCAGAGCATTGACAAATATATTGTTACGATCATAAATAACTAAACTTCTTGCTTGACATTGAGAGGCACATTGCAATATGGACAATGTCTTGTTTATTGTCTCAGCCCTGATGGTGTCAGTGTCTAAGCATCTGTTTCTGTGTGTTCACTAGAAATTGCAGGATCTGGATGAGAGGCGAGTACGGAAGTTGGCGCAAGGCTACATCTTGTTCTCAGACACAGAGAAGCATGTGATGCCTATCATTGGCAAGTGCCTGGAGGGCATTACTAAAGCCGGCACTAATGTTAATGAGAGAAATGTGAGTTGGTCTCAATACAAAATGCTGAATTGATTTTGTTTGTTTTTGTGTGCAACATGCCTTTTATGCAACCAATTTGTTTTAACTGTCCCATCTGTTTGACAATAACTTTTGATTGCTCTTATCCATAATTGTATCTAATGCAGGACTCCATGGTTGTAATAGAGCAGAACAAGTCAGGCTTTGAACGTCCTGGAGATGTGGAGTTTGAGGACTACAGTCAGGGCATCAACCGAGCCTCTTCTGAGAGTAGTCTGGGCACGCCGAAAGGCCCCATGGAACTTCTGGGAAAGAACAGGAGCAAAAACTTTTGGCTTTTCAGCAAAAAGAGTAAGGTAGGACATTCCACATTAGGCTGATATATCCTAATGCCTAGGCCTCTCACTAGAAGAGCTGTTTCTTTTTGCATTGTGGTAATTGTGCAATGAATCAATGATCAACGACAGCCGATTTGAAAATCTGCAGGTGGGCAGTCGGTAGGGATTAGCGGGTGACTCCTTGCACGTCAATGTTTAGTGTTTGAGCCACAGAGCCAGCAGGAAGGAGCCAGGAAATCCCCTCTGCAGAGAGCTCTCATGATGGACCTGTGGTTGTGGCACACACAAACGCACTAAAACACAACCTTCTCATCTCTAAGGCTAAGAATGATAATGCATGAACCTCTCACTATGTTACACGTGAACTCATACCCACACCAACACCTCTAGAACTGGACCTTTGCATGATGTCCCTGACTGTGAGTGCAAAAACCTTGCCCCCCCCCCCCCCCCCCCCCCTTTACACTCCCTCCCTCCTTCTGCAGTGTGGTTTCCAATAGGTCAACTGGCAGTCAGCATTCTGCTGTGCTTGTGCTTTCATCAGCACGGGGCCCAAACAACATTGCATTTTCCTCTACAGGCATCCACAAACACACTGCTTCTATTATACTGCCCAGAACCTGGCATTATGTCTCTCTTCACAATAAGATTTTTGTCACAACAATCGGGATGGCACCAGGTTTTGCCAGGTCAAACAAATTGGATCGGGTCCAACCACACACATGCATGCCATAGATAGATAATTGGCGTTTTTTTTTTTTTGTATTTGGTCCTGAGAATCTATTTGGGTCAAGAGAGCCTCGCTACATTGCAAATCATGGATCTTATCTCAAAGGAGCACTCTTGCTGGTGTCCAAAATTGGGCTGGTGATAGCTGACCACCCCCCCACACCCTCCTCCTGCATCAGAACTAAATGACCCCCTCTTTCTTCCCTGCAGTGTTTGCTTGTTCAGTGCTTCTCTTCTCTCTGCATGTCTTATACGGGCTGTGCTCTGCTGTGCACTCTTTCTGTTATGTGTGTGTGTGTGTGTGTGTGTGGCACACTGCTCTGTGTCACCAGTCATGCTCTCCCAATCAGGCCTGTAGAGCAGTATGAATAGGAGGCTGACTATTGGCTTGAGTGAGCTTTTGGTTTATGTTTGGCCCTTAAACAATCCCACTCTTAGCTGCTCTCCTGTACTTAGACCGCCATAACTCTCAAGAAAAGTAGCACATACCCAGTAGATGTTCACATAATGATAGTGCTATCCTTCCAGCTCTCAGTATTTACCCAAGGGACCTTGTTATAGGGCTGTTTTAGACATTCGCTATTGAAGACTAGAAGACATCAGCCTCCTGTGTAATTTAGCTAATAGATCCCGCCCCCACCTTTCCACTTAGGCGTGCTGTACAGCTGACACTGAGGGGTGTTCCTGTAGTTTACTCCAGGCATGTTTTCAACTTGACCCCTTTCTAAGAGGTCATACAGGGCAGCCTTCAAGCCCAAAACAATCTATATGCACAAATGACACTGTGGTAATTAAGCAGGCTATTTTTAACAACAGCACTGATATATGAATTGGTATTTTATATATGTAGGTCAGACTCAAAGGATTGCACAGGTTGAGCTGTGAACATCCATTTTTGCACAGAATCCTAATGATTGAGTTGGCTAATGTGGCTTAAATAATGTTTTTTCTTCATAAAATGGGTCTTATTTTCATAGTTTTGGCCATTATTTCTGAAATGTCTTTTATTATGGACTTGTATTTTCACTGTACACTGGAAGGCTGCGACCAAAAAGAGCCAAACTCTGAAAACGGTTCTATAGAAAAGTCAGTATTTAGATAAGCCCAATTTTACAGTAATAACAATTTGGGTATTATACTTAAAATGTTCCTCTTCGTTGTCACCGCCATGTAAGTAGTAATATGATGGATTTTGTTTCTTTGCAGTGTCACCATATCTCTATAATGAGGCCAGGGAGTGAAATATCCTGAACTCGTATTATTTTACCCATCATGGTTTGGATAAAACTATGAAAATAATATCACATTTTCTTTTAGCACTTGAAACTTGGCCTGCCCCAGTTCCCCTCTGCGGCTCAGCACCCTTCATCCTGGCTCCAGTTTGACTACAGGTGTTTGGCTGCTGTGGCTGTGGTGTGGGACCTGCGGTTGGTTGCTGTCTTGCTTTTGTATTTTATTTTTTTAATCCGTGTGTTGATGGGAGCCAAAGAGACGGGTGTTTGCTTTCATGCTAGTGTGCTGGGTTTGCTCCTGTGTTGTCTTCCTGGCTTTGTGGTGTGCTTTAAATTGTTGATGGTGTCTTTTTATTTCCCTTGTCACCTTGTTGTTTTTGTCTTCCCCCTGTCTCCCCTCTTTTTTTCTTTCCATCCATCCCCCTCTCCCCCGTCCCGTACACTGCCTGCATACCTTATGCTTGGGTGCTGGTACTTTGGGTCTCGCCCCCACCCCAGCTCTCTCCCTCCACGCTCCCGCCTTTCTCGTCACCCCCCGCCCCTTCGCCCGCTAACGGACCCCCTTCCCCCAAGTTTGGCCGGGACCCCCTGTCGTACTGTTTGAAGGAGATCAATAAGACAGTCAAACCCAGAATCTCTTCCTTCCGGACACTCAGGAGATCGGTGAGTCATTAGAGGAGACCGTTGGGGTTTCAGGAGACCTCCACTTATCAGGGCTCACACATCATCCCGTGTTCCCGCTTTTGCAAGAATGGCTGAATCCCTTAGATGACAATTAACATTTTCAACACATAAACATGTGGCATAGATCTTATATATGGTCCTTTAGTATTCTAAATTGATTGTAATTTGAACATGTTTTAAACATGTAACAACCTATTTTTAGTGCGCAAAAGTAAGAACCACATTTAAGGATATTTTCTATACACATACTGTTTTTCTTTCCCTCAGAAGTTAACTCCAGAGAGGATCACGGTAATATGGACAACAAAACTGCTGTGGGGGGTCTCAGTTGTGTGACACACATAAATGGCCACCTTTCCATTACAACAGCTCATGTTATGGTGATAATATTCCCTTCACAAAAGTCCGGAAACTCCAGTAGTTTCTGTGTTGAAACGACCGAATATGCACCTTCCACGATGGTGTTATGTTGCAAAAGGCCTGTCCTTGAGTTTGTATTGAAGAGGTGGCCACCTGGTGGTGGAGTAATGGAGCAACGCTTGGCAGCACAAGGGGACACCAATTTCAAAGTGGCCTTAATTGTCTCTAGACTTTCTTGGGTCACCTTTTACATCCAAGATTTCATGTGTTGAACTTGTAGTTTATCTGCCAGTATAACATTATGAGTGCTACGTCATATAGTTTGCCCCTGGGTGGTGGTTTTGTGTTCAGCTCACTGTTGTACATGAGCTGGCTTTACATTAAGGAGCCTTACAAACGTGTTACTAGGAGATTTGAAAAATAATGTTTTGCTACTTGCTACTTGAGCTGAACTCAAACCGCAGGTTTTTGTGTTCCTCCTTACGTGTTTGTTTGGTTTATTTCCCATGGTTACCGTCTTGTATGCAACTGTTCAGCGCGAGGCAAAGTTAAGTGTTAACACGCCCCTTCGTGTGAACTCTTGCAGCCTACGGTGACAGAAGACTTCGCCCATCTTCCTCCAGAGCAGCGCCGGAAGAGGTTACAACAAAAACTAGAGGAAATTTGCAGAGAGCTGCAAAAGGAAGTAGATCAGAGGTGTGTGTGTGTGTTTCTGTGGGTATCCTTCTTTCTGCGGATTAAAAACCATCTCTGTTAGAACTCCTCTGATGAAGAGTGTGGATAAAATATTCATGCTGTGCACATCAGTGTGTATAACTCTGTGGTGTTTGTGTGAATTGTTTACCCTGAACTCTGCTGGGAACCAACTGCTACTGAAAGTCACCCCCCCCCCCCCCACCGCCCCCTTCCTCCCTTGTTGCTCTCTCTCTCTCTCTCTCTCTCCTCTCTTCAGTGAGGCCCTGGGGAAAATGAAAGATGTTTATGAGAAAAATCCTCAAATGGGAGACCCTGCTAGTCTGGCATCCCAAATCAGCCAGACGTCGCAGAACATTGAGCGGCTCAGCGGAGAGCTCAACAAGTATGAGGTAATCCGGACCTCTGTTGTTCATTCATATTACGTGGTCATCATTTATCATTGTGACATGAGCCCATTTTGGGTTATACAAATGAACATGACCTGATATATTAACCATTAAATGCATCACATAGACAATATTTCATATATTTTCTCTCCTTTTCACTTCGTCTCTCTTGTGTAGACTTGGCTGGCTGAGGCAGGAGGCCGAGGGGAGACCTTGCGCTATAAAACTCTAACATTCAACAACAATGGAGCTCACGATGTACTCAGGTAACACTCAATTCTGCTCATAGACGGGTGTGTTTGGCACAATGTTGTCTGCTCTGCACAGGAAACCTATGTTTTGTTTTTTTCCCCCTCCAGCCCTGACGGAGCTCACTCTGATGAAAGCACTCCTGATCCCTCCCAGGCCATCTACGCCGAGTTCGATGACGACTTTGAGGACGAGGAGCTAACTACTCCTATTGGGAAATGCACAGCCATGTACAGCTTCCCTGGTATGTCACAGGCTGTTTTAGCGGACTAGGACGTGCAAATACTGCCTGTAGTTCCGTCAATATCATAATTGTGAAGAAAATGGGGAGGAAAATATTTCAAAAAACTTGCATAAGGAGCGAGGTCACAACCATATTAAGAGTCGACGTTTTTGGACGCATCAACTAGTACAGGAATATTTGCTAGCATATAGTTTGTCTGTCTTCCAGGTGCCAGTGAAGGGACCATCTCTATGCAGGAGGGGGAGGTGCTGGCCGTGGTAGAGGAGGACAAAGGGGACGGCTGGACCCGTGTCCGTAGGAACAATGGGGATGAAGGCTACATCCCTACATCTTATGTCACCGTCAACCTGAACAAATGACCGACGTATGAGGAACAAGAGAAGAATAAATGGTCACTTCACCAGACTGTATGCAGTTCTTCCCATGGGACCAATCATAAAGAAGCCACAGCACTATGGGCGGGACAACTGGTGTATGCAGAAGGAGATCCAAATAAGGTGCTTTTGATTTCATGAGAGAGGTGCCCCGAATGGGCAGAGGAATGGTGCTGACAGCGTGTTCCTCATGGCTTACATTACATTATTGTAATCCCAGTTACCTAAGCCACCTAAACCACAAGGTTATTTTACTTTTGGATATCATGTCACAATCATTTTTGCATTTTGGTTTAACAATGTTGCATGGATCTTATGCACCATCGTGGTACCAGAGTCCGCCTCGTCCCACAGCCTGATAAGGCATTGGCTTCTAAATGTGAGAGGAACAAGACGTGAGGGAGGAGGAAGATGAGTGCTGCTGCCATCTTTACACTGAGTGTTCATACCAGTAAAACCTAGGAGGAACTTACCGCACAAGTTTACCTTTTTCATTTAGTTAAAAGCGGACCTGCAGTTCTCATTCGCTCCCGCATCCCACTTTCTAGCTTCACTATAGCTTGCGAAGATGTATGGCACCGTCACTTTGCTCACGGTTGAACTTGAGTGTCCCTCGGGGATGAGTGAGGTTTTTAAGAGAATGCTTCACTTTTGGCTTTTAGCAATTTGTGAGACGAGGGTTAGACGGCTCTCCCGTCATGTACACAACCGTACAAACACTCTAATGTTCAGACAATCACAGCCATATCAAAGTCCATTTTCAGTCTATTACAGTAACAGGCATATAGCTGTTTTTTTTCTAATAGTTACAACTTGAAAATGTTACTTAAAATAATTTATTACAAATGTATGTTCTATGAATACAAATTTCAGAACTTGTATTTGGTATTAAGGATGTTCTCACATAGTTTTTTTCCCCCTTGCACACTTAGTGGACAGTCTGTAGCCACAAAAGGGAGTAAATAATGCACACATAAAATGTGCTACATTAAGACTATTGTATTTATGTAACAAATAATATATATTTTAGCTATCACAACACCACTTTTGTCTTATTAGCTTTTTTTTAACCATTCAAATAAAGAGTTTTACATCGTAAGAGATAAAAGTCTCTAATGTTGCTAAATATTTTTTGTTTGGATTCGCTTCAAATCTTCTCAAGATCGAGCTACGTCCTGTTTTTTATCTTGTTAGCCGGCGAGAAGCAATAACTGCTCGTGTCTTTGGTGCCTTTCTGGATAAAAGCATAGTGTGTATATACCATTTCCATAAGACATTTTGTTTTCTTAATAAATGTAAAGCACATTTCAAAGTTAGGAGTGGTTATGTCATTTCTGGACTTGTAAATAAATATTTGAATCAAACATGTTGCCTGTTGGTCCATGTCAAATTTGTAGAAGGATTTTGCGTCTAAAGCGCAGTGACACCCATTGTAGAGTTTGTCCCCTGGAATAACTCTGTGAATATATTTTCTGCTCAACGGGACAGTTTAGTCTATGCTTGTGAACATGCATCACTTTTAACTGAAGCGTGAAACTGTGCTTTCACAGTGATGAAAATGTGGCCCCATGTAATAGGAAATGAGTGAGTCAGTGGGTGGATGGAAGATTTGAGGTTTTGCAGGTCAAATAAGACGACACAATCGTTCATGTTCACAAAGGCTGACTGATTTGCTGTTGTTTTTGTTCTAAAAGGCTTTTCCTCCATGACGTCGATGCAGTTTTAGATCTTCTAATCATCCAGGAAGCCACAATGTTCTACTTCCTATCACAAGACAATTTGTCCACACCCACCCATTCTTCTGCAATTTAAAATTGCATTCATACTTTCAGTTTAGTGGCAAAAGCTGTAATGTGTTGAGGGTTTATTGCACCAACCCATATCCCAAACTTTGCTCACAGCTCAACACATTTCATAACTGGATTTCAAAACCTCTCTTGGTAAGCTGGGTGCTCTTGGGCACCGTAACAAAATCAATAATTGTATTTTTAAAGTCTTTAAAATCATCTCCGAAACATATGGCTGTTTCTTAAGAATCAGTAAGTACAAGAAGAGGAAGCTGCACACTTAATAACTTCGTTTTTTTATTTAATCAGATGAACTTAAATTGCATTGCAGCAATGGATTGTGTCGCTTCCTTTTCTTCAGGCTGCCGTTGTTTCAGGGGAGAAAGGTTGTGATGACTTTACCCAACAGCTTTATCTAATAAAATGAGGAACAGAACACAACGATCTCAGGGGGCCCAGAATTAATTGCTATGCCTGTTAAACTGATCAGAGTAGATGCAGGTCATTCTCACTAGATGGTACTGTTGCCTCATTTCTGTGGGATGTGGCTCTCTGCATAATCGTGTGTTCAATATAGGCCAAGCATTTGCATACCTGATTAAATTGCATTGGCTTCAAAACCATACTGTTTATAATGACTAATTAAATAACCCCAAATTGGGATGCGCCCCACTTTCATACTCACCTTATTCGCAACAGAAGACGAGTGCAGACGAATACAATGGATGTGAACTTGGTCAAAAACACGATTTAAACTGAATTATTCCGTCATATCTCCAATGGAAATTAAAAGTCAATGGGGACAAATGCTGGAGCTCTGCTGAGCTAAAGGAGGATCCAGCGGTGGCGAGCTGTGGCATTGACTGACTGGTCAAATGACTGAGGAATCAAATCATTTGTATGCAAAGCCTTTAGTCTCAAGATGCGTTAAAGGTCAGCGTTTCAGTGAGGCTACTGGACCCAGCCAACATCCTGCGTCGGCCTACAGCTGGAGACAACACTGCATCCTTAGAGAATATGACAGCTGATGCAGTACCTCCAGTAGGTTCATACTTTAAGCATGTTGCACTCCTCGCCACCTGCTGTAACATCATGACTGGGGCGTGGACAGAAAAGCAACATGCTCGGAGGTTTGAACACACACACAGAGGTACAAAGAAGTACAACAGCAGTTTTTGTGAGTCATTAAAGAATTGCCCTTTTAAAACAGACAACGGAGATGGGGTTACTTCACCTCGGCTGTCACAGAACACCAGACTTATTAGCAACTTCTGTTATCTCTCATCTGGCAACAGGGATTAGACTGGAGCCGCTTCAATGGTTTGGAACTTACATACTGCAGAAAATTCTGGAAAGATGCTTTGGCAAGAGGATGTAGGCACCATAGTTGTACAAGATGGCTTTAACAAGATAGCACCTCTATTATTGTATGTCATGTCTTTTCCCCTCCTCTCAAATCAGATAAGATGTTTAATATGGTCACGGTATATCATCTTTGTCCATTTAGGCAAATTAGCTAAAAAAAAAATCAGTTTGCTTTCTCCCGTGGAAGAAAAAGATGAAGAATATACATTAATTTGTGCCGTTTGTGAGATTAGTGGGATGAAACAAGCCACTTTCCTTTTTAGTCAAAAAGAGTCAAAATGAGTAAACGTTTAAAACATTGATGGATATGCTCGTTTGTTTTTTAGTTTAAAAAATAAAACCTTTTCTTCCAAAAAAAAGGTTGCGTACGTATGGTTTCGCTAATGTAAAGTTGTGAGACTCTTCAATGAGAGCGTGTGATGTTATGAGGTTGCTGGTGGATTCACTGAGCCTTTGGAAACCAACGGGTAAACCTCGACGCTGGACCTCAGAGGCTGTTGATGTGCACGCGGTGCTTAGGTGTGTGTTTTTATTCTAGTGGAATCGTAGAACGCTAACTCACCTTCCACTCGGCTGACCTCATTTCAAGGCTCTTCTAGTTAGTATGGCTGATCTACTAATGAGCAACAGCCTGATGATCATTAGCAACCGTTTTAGGTCAGTTGGATATTATGGTATTATTGGCATACAAACTGTAAACAACAATCTCCTGGAGAGACTTGAGTATCTGTGTTCTGTGTCAGTCTCCATAAGAGCGTTAGCCATGTATTATACCTTCTTTTATAATGGTGGGTGCTGCTGTTACAAAATAAGCGATTATTTCTCTGCCTACTGCACCACAGGTGATTAAAGATTTACGAGCTCGATCTTCCAGCAGTTGCTGCGGGGAGAAAAGGAGAGAGATGGAGGAAAACCTTTCAGCTTTTCAGCAGCTCTGTTTGGTCTAGTAGAATAATCTCACTAGACCATTACGCCATTCCAAAAGACAATTTACAAGATCAGTTGGACAATCACTTGATAATTAATATTTCAGGTTCAGAGTTTGTGATATGTAGAAACTATTGCAACTGCTTTGTGAAGTGTTTTGATTTAGGTTTATTGTGGATGTATAAATAAAAGTCCCTCAGATTAATCACTGCCTCGTGTTCATTCCTGCGGCACAGCTTGAGGCCAATTTTGAGTCTGTTTACTACTTCTGTCTTCTCGCAGCCATTCTGCTGAAACTTGTTATTGCCACATTGGTGGCATTCTGCGTTTGTGAATCCAAAGAGCCCGTGATAAGCTCCACCAATCAAATGTATTATATTACCACCATCAAGCCTGTATTGAGCTCCAGCGGAGCCAGGAGTAATGCAACACTGCCACAAACTCCGCTGTCAGCATCATCACGCAGAGTCAGTCCTGTATAACGAGTAAATAATGATCAATGTAATATTGAGTCATCCAATTCCCTAACTGAGACTACACCAACCCCCAAATCAAATCAAATTTTCACGTTATAGTTACATTTAAGAAATCCCAACAGAGGCAATTAAGTATTGCATTTACACCAGCAGGCCTGTGCAGCAACAATCCCCTGCTTGGTTGATATTTGGCTTCACAGGCAAGACAGGCAGATGTGAAATTGGAAAAGAAGTGCCTTCATTTTAGTCCTTTGTGAATCACAAAATTGGAAGAAAACAAACCGAAATGCACCTGTTTTCGTTTTCAAGCTGGACGTTTACTGACTTTATTTCTGGAACCTAGACGTAGTCAAAATGCCCCAAAATCTGTTTTAAGATGAAAAAACAGAAGCACTGGTTTTATGCATACATTTAAACGTATTTATTTGTATACGTCAAGTTCAAATAGTCATGCTTATAGCTCAGAGTTAGAGGTGGTTGGACTGGGGTTGGGGTTTTGTGTGGTTAAGGTTAGGGCGAGTATCTGGGAGACTTCTTTCTCTGCCTGCCACAACAAATCTAACATGTTTGCAGGTTCTTGATCCAGAAAAAAAGAGATAACAAGGCCCTTGATGCTTTTATTCACAAAAACAGTTTGTTTGATGACTTGCTTTCCGTGTGTATTGGTTAATTCTGGTTGAAGTAATCCATTTTATAGTGGAATAAGATAAAGAGGTATACCACAGCAGGGTCTCATGATGACAGCATAGGTTAGAAATGAGCCACTCTTTATGTTAAAAGATGTTTTTTTAATTAAATCTCTCTATAGGGTTTTGCACAGAGATTAGAACCTTAGAATTGTCAGCAGTGTAAACAGTGTTCATACGGATTTATTGCCAAACCCACTCCAGCCCACTCCCACTAATTCCTAGTTACTTGGGTGTTCTGCTCAGTTTTGTACTTGTTGATTTCCTGAGTGATCGCCAGGGTGTCAATGTGTTCTGAAAAGAGTTGCCCGGGTTTATGGAAGGTCTTTCGGGAACCTCTCAGGGCAAACCTAATCCTCTTAAGCCTAACACACTGCAGTATCTCCTGAGTCCATCTATTATGAGTATAGGAGGGAGAGATGTGTCCATGTAGGAGAATATGCCTCAAGCAGAGGGCTGAATGCAACAACTTGTTGTGTGGCTGAAAAGGACAGTGATGGGTCCACTGCTTTATCTAAGAACCCACTAATTGTATCAAAGGGTGCAGGCTGAAATGGGTATAAAATCAGTGGGTGATTGTTTACATCTGGTGCATGTATTGGTTGTGTCAGGGTATACCTTGGCTGGTCTTGTGTTGGTGGAATGGACTCTGTGTTGCGTCACATGGCATCCTGTCAGAAAAAGGAAAGTTAGCGAGTCCACCCAGGAGTCATGTTTCCACCACTTCTGATTGGCGCTGGAGCCGATGAATACCCGTGACTACTGCAGAGTAATTGGTCCTGGGTATGAATGCTGATTGTAACCTTTCCCACTGAAGACAGATGTTAGTGGGTGTTAGTGTTTTTTTTTGTGTAGTGGCAAAGGGGCTTAATAGTCAGCACGCTTTTGTTTGACCATGTCTGGAAAACTGATTCAAAATTTTTAAAGCGTTGGTTACAATTGGGTTCTGAGTGACTTATTTGACTGAGAGATGTGACTGGGAACCACCGATGGAGGACTTTTCCATCCAAGCCCACTAGAGTTGTTTGCGTGGTGTGCAAAAGTGTTCCAAAAAAGAAGTTTGCTGATGTCACAGGCCCAATAGTATTAGTGGAATTTTTTTTGGAAGGCATACAGAAACTGGGGTGGCACCACATTTGTTATTAACAGCACGTCCCAAGAGAGAGAGAGGGGGGGGGGGGACTGTCAAAAGATAGTTGTTGACTTTTCACATTGGAGCATGAAAGACTGCACAATTAAATGAATGGTTGATCAGACCAGATGCCTTGTTAAGCAAAATGATCAGAACTCAAAACAGACATTATTGTTGGTAGCTTTATATTTTACTTATTATCAGAGTTGAGTATCTTTTCACATTCAAGAAACTTCTGAGATGTCCACACCAAGTCGTATGATTTTCTATTATTCTTAATTGGGTTGCAGGACATTTCACATATTAATGTAATGGAGGTGATTCAGTTTTAATAGCTCCTCTGTGAAATTGCCACGTACTTGTTGGATAAGTGTGTACAGAGATAAGATTTTTCATGCAAAACTGAGGGAGGCAATTTGGCTGCCAAGACATCTGAATGAAGACTGAAACATTTGTATTAATTTCTAAACTAAATGGACCAACAGTAGAAAAGTAGAAGGGGTAGACAAGTTTAAACGGACAATTAAACTCATTTTCAATTTGGTCTGGTTTTCCTCATTTCTGTCATCATGAAAACGAATTGTGTTCAAAAGAGTATTGGTCTGTAAAATATCACAAGACGGAGGCATTTCAATACTCCCAACCAACCCAGTACCACTCTCCGTATAGTGGGACATACCTGCTAAACTTGACTGTTTCTGCGTCTGAGCTTGCCTCCTGTAGTTTGTAAAACAAAGTCTGAAGCAGGAGGAATTTCTGACCCCTTGGGCTATCGTGCAAACTTTGTGCGTGCACCCATTGGAATATATTAGCCCGAGATAAGGGAAGGAAACATTTTCATTTAGAGACAACGTTTCTGTCCTGAATTGATCCCTTTGGGTAGAATGCCGCCGGGCACTCCAGTGCACCCCAAAAGTTCAACTAATTAAGTGGCTATATTTGATTTAGGTTTTTAGATGGTCAGGGTTATGGCTATGGTTTAGTGTTTGGGAGTCCCAATCCTGGTGAAGGAGGTGGATTTGTATGCAGCATGAGAGGAAGTTCTGTCTGGGAACCTCAATTGAGGGCAAGAGAAGCTAATGAGCTCTTTTCACAGGGAGAAAACGCAGGCTGCCAAAATATCTTCCCTCCTTTTAGATTCCACAAAGTTTGGACAATGATGAAATGCTTTTGTGGTCTCTGGGAAATTCTGACAGAGATACAAGATATTGCAAGACACCAGTCCTGTGCGTGGTGGGACCATCACATCTCATGTGATCTCCTCTCCCTTGTTGCTTACCTTAGGTAACAGGTATCATGTGTCGTTGTCTAAAATCTCTAAATTGTTGGGATTTGACGTTCGAGGACAGCTACTATTAACAGTGGTCAATTTCTGTTTAATACGAATGAAATGACAGCACAGAAATAAACTCTGTTAAATAGGTAACAACAATACAGTTCTCTGGAGTTAGTGTGAACAGTGTTTCATTCTTAAATTAGTCAATTTAGTGTCAAAATGCTCACATTTAATCACAAACTACCTTTTTGCTTCCCTGTATGATAAGGGAAAACGCATAATGTACTTAACTTGTTTTATTTGTTCTGAAGGTAGTTATTCTATGAGCACAGAATATGTATTTGTGTCATGAAACACCAGTCCACCAGATAATTGCCTTAAAGAGGATATAAATCTAAGAAAATATGCCAAAGAACATGTGTTATTAGGTTATAAGTCTGATGCTCTTATTCTGTAAGTTATAATTGAGACAGCTGCTTACAATTGCTGTGAAAGGAGAGCAGCAATGCCAAAGGGCAGTTTAGAGAAAAGGTAAATCAGTGCAAAGATGTGCAGTTTGTCTTTTCTCTTGTCGGCATGCTTTCCGCCATCGGGGATGAATGGGCTTTTTTTAAATAGCTCTGATTAATTGGAGGTTTTAATTGGAAGGGTGTTGGTGGCAGCGGTGCGCTCTCTCCTCCAACCAGCCATTTAGGGGAGTGGTGCCCATGTCAAAAGGACACCTGGCACTGGCTGACTCAACGGCACCAGCCACTGTGTTCAACCTCTGCTCTATGGACATGACAACAGCTTTAACCACCGGTGCATCCTCTTTGTGTAGGCGTCGGTGACACGCAACGCTGCTCGCTGCAGGCGCCTGCGTCCCGTCTCGCAATCACTAGCTTTACTTTTCTTTCCCTTTTCCTCCCCATGTTTGGCTCTTTCTACTCTGTTGCATCATCATGTCTTTCCTCTGTAAGTGAGTGATTAATTCTCACCTCTCCTGGGTCTCTTTCATTGTCCCTTGCATTGTTTTGCATCACCGTGGGCCCCGCTTACAGTCCTTCCATACATGCGATTTATCATGTTGTTCCCCTTCCTTAAAAATATCATCAAGTTTGTGATGTGCAATTCGCAAACTACAGCAGTGATTGAATGACTTTCTGGTGAACTGTAAGAGATTTGCCTCTGTGAGAGAGTGCTGGTCTTGTTTCAGCCAAGGCTCGCAGGCAAACACTCTGCTGCGCATCGCTACCTGAGCCAACATGCACTTTCTATCACAACCCTCTTGTCTGTTAGTCATGATTGCTGTCTTGCTGCTCATTACTGATACAAATGAACAAGATTAATTGTCAACATCATTGGCAATGATTTCCTTTACTTGGAAACACAATATAAAATCTAATTCCTGCAGTGTGTATGTGCATATAGATGCTAGATACTGTACCTCCAAGGAAGATGTGATATATATATATATATATATATTTGTACTCACTCAAAGATTCATGTATTTATTTCGAAATACAGAAGTTATATTGCCATTTCACTGACTGCAAGTGCCTACTTGGCCTAGTCAGTGACATTGCTTGGCCTTTCCCACCTTCTGCAGCCTGCTTGGGTATGCACAGTAGCCCCCGGTGATTGATGAGTTGCCCCAGGTTGCAGCCCGGCTCTGCTGATGGATGGCCTCTTAGAGGTCTTAGCAGAACTGATGGGTCATGGGCCTGGGAGAGCCCAGAGCTGGGAGTAAGAAAACAGATCGGGGGGGGGGGGGGGGGGGGGGGGGGCAAGGATGAGGACGCAGAGATAGAGGGGGGAGTATGGGAAAAGCCAAAACGTATGGGGCTATCTGTACATTTCTTTCCCTGAATAGAGTGAAATAAACAAGATCAAGATGAGCTGTATGAGAATCCCTGTGAATTTATTAGGTCTATGGTTTGCTCCACATACAGTGGCAAAGCATTCCAGAAATAGCTGTTTCTTGTGCTCAAGTAATTTCTCAGAGTTGAGTCTTACAGGCAAAACTTTATCTCGAGCTACAAATATTCCACCTTTGCAAGAAATAGCTGAACATAACCCCGGATGGAGCCCCTGACTTTATCATTAATAACCTTGATTAGTGGACATTAGTGGGCACAGAACACAGATTGAGACAAAGGGATGCATGTGCAAATATCACATACACATACTACAGTAACTTGAATGATGCTCTCTTTCACATGTCAAGTGACATGTCAGCATGCCATGGTGCCAAAGTGAAGATGAATATTGCTAACATATTGCTTCCACTGTCTACCTCCCTATGGTTTTGCATTCTCTCCAGGTCGCTTTCACATCATTGAAAATAAAGTCAATGTGCCTTTTTAGAGGGCGACAGCTTGAATGTCAACATCACCCTAAACAAGCTTTTTGTATGGGAGACAGGCTGCATCTCTTGTAATCTGTTGGTGTACCACCTTTCTGGGACACATATTTGATCATCCTCCTGCAGAGAATTAACTGAAAATCAATCACAATGATGCACAGGGAGCGTGGAGAAACTGACAGAAAATAATATAATCTGTGTTTTTTATTATCACAGGAGACGCTCGCGAGGGCTGACGATGATTTTGGGGGGAAATATCATGTCTGACAGGTTTAGCCCTGTGAACACAGAGCAGCTCCTATTAGGCTTGGCTTCGCGACGCAAACTTTCATAAACAAGTAATGAATACTTCTACAGTGGCCTTATGCACTTAAAGCAAAAGTGATCATCAACTATTCTCTCAATGCAGCAAATATGGTAATGCATCTCTCAAGAAACTTTGTAATGCTTTTTTTTCCCTCCCTAGGCTATTGAAGAGATTCATGACTATATCTCTGCACAACAGCAAAGTTGGCCAGCTTCCACGCAGCCATAAAAGGTGCAAACAATGGCTTCCTTTATGGCCATCCGCTATTTTGCATTCAAATACGAACCAGCCCATCTCACACCTGTATGCAACACGTGTAGCCCCGCCACACACACACACACACACACAAAAAGGAAATGCAAGGAAAAAACGGCTGTCATTTGCTCTGCGTCTGTACCGGAGGTCCGCTCTGAGGCAATATGCCACCCAGTAGTATCCACTGGGGTAAGCTGCAGTGGTGATGAATTGGCATGGATTAAATGTCAACCCTGGAGCAGACTCACACTCTACAGTGAATCTCTTCATATGAGAATAGGTCAGACAAATCAGTGCAGGGTCCATCCTCAGCACATAATCTTTATGTGCGGGAAGACAGTTAAACAGAGTGATTGACAGAGGCACAAGTCCGATATGAACGGACATAGATGGACACGAGGCGGGATTGGCTCGAGGTGTATCAGTTGGGACCAGCTCTGCTGTGCAGGTTTTACACCATCTCACAGTTTCACTGCGTACCGACTGCCTGATGGGATCCTTAAAATAGATGCAGCTTTAAAATGGTACTAAACTCCCAGCGATCCCAGTTGGGAATTTGCTTGTTGCAGCACAGAGACACATGAAGCTCCAGAGAGCACAACAACAGTCTGCATTCAAGCACAACAGTATGGTGAATACTGTGCCCCCTGCTTTTACTTAACCTAGGCCATGCTCTTGGACTTCAATCTGCAGATTCACTGGCTTAGATGGTCACCTTTTGGCTAAATGTTTCTTAGAATCAGTATAAGTAAGTCTGCGTGCGCACACACAAGGAATTTGACTCCGTTTATTTTTCATCTCTCACAATGTACTCAGTAGAAATAACAGTTAGTGTCAAGGACATCAAAGCTGGACAGGTAAAGGTAAAGAACAGACACAACTGTTGTGTACACAGGAAGTAACATAGATGTAAATATAAACATTTTATATATATATATACAGCACCAATGACCAACAATAAAATAAGAACTAAAATGTCTATTTACAAGTTAAGTGTTTTGTAAACTGTAAACAAAACAAATAGTGCAAAGAAATCAATACTCCCATCGTGTCTTTCTCCAGTCTCACAATATCTCAATCATGCCCTCACTCGAGCAGGAAGTGCCGCGTGGTAGTGGCCTTCAGAAACTACAGGACAATTAGATTAAACACTGTGTGGATTACAGGCTTTAGTTTCCTCTCCGGCTATGTTTCAACCATATCAGAAAGCTGAATACCTCACCAGCATGAGCAGCCTGGTCTCCTAAACATGTTGTTTTTGTCTCATGTGAAACCAAAAACTTATTTTAATTCGAAACATGATTTTATACTGAACCTAACAAAGATGTTTTGTTCCCTGACCCTAAACCTTAATTGAGAACGCAGTTTAGAAATGGCAGAAGCAGCCAGAGAAATGAAAGCACCATAAAGTCGATACACACGTATGTAGAAACATTGATATCAAACGTCTTTTAGATTGAGAAACATCGAGACGCAGCGTATCCGCAGTTTGGGGATACGTACAATGCCAACATCTTATTGTGGCGAGTGGGTTGGTATGAGGGGTGTGAATGTGTGTGTGTGTGTGTGTGTGCAGAATTCTGAGAGCACTGTTCCTGCTCCTTCGCCTAAGGGCTGAGTGATTTCCCATGCGAACAGCAATTAAACAAAGTCTCCAGTGAATGAATCAGATCAAACTCCACAAAGCGAGAGCCTAAATCGTGCCATTTATAACCTTAGGCGAGCATTAAAGGTGTCTCTTGATACCTTGGTCTTCCCTTTTTTTTAATAAAACTTGAAAAATGTTTTTTTGCCTCTTGTCCTTCTGTCTTGATTGCTTAAAGTGGCTGTGAAGTGATTTACAAGCACTCTGGCCCCCCTTTTGGCAAGTTTGCATTTGTATTTAAATTGAACAGAGACCTCTGCATCGTGCCGGTTCAACAAGCGACTGCTGGAATCGCTAATTGGCTTCTCTGTTAGTATGTACCATGCACTCCCAGCTCTGGTCAGACCCCCAGAAAACGCTGCTATTCCACAATCATGCACATGCATGGGTATGAAAGGACGCATGATTCAAACAGAAAGCACAAGATGTGCGGTTGCCCAGAGGCCCGAAGAACCATCACTGCTCTGTTTAAAGAAAGAAAAAAATACATCGAAACCAACTTAGCATAAATGTGTGAGCAGCGAGCCATCAATCATTTACTTCCCTACACAGTTCCAACTGCCTCATACATTACATATCTTTTATATCTTCAACCTCTCTCTCCTTTTTCTTTGCCCGGCTTCATCAAAAGTTGAGTCAGTGACGAAGTCGCCTGATGCAGATTTAGCTTGCAGTTGTGATGTGAAATGTGAAACAGGGTGCACTCACCAGACTATTATTTTTTTTTTAAATAACTGACGAGAGAATGTGTCTCGGGATCGCTGGTTTGCCTGGCAGGCGACCAGACAAGAGAGGAGGGCTTGGGACGTAGTGAGCTGGACAAAATGACTGTATTTGTGAGCCCCCTGTCTCTTTCTCTTTTCCCTCTCTGTCACACACTCTGTGCTTGGACTCTGATGGACGACTGCCCAGAACAAAGTTGTTTCTGGGAACTGGGGGTTTCGGGTAAGAGTTTTTTCTCTCTATCTCTCTCTAAAGAACACAGAGCGCAATCATATGACACAAACTGCTTGGTGCTGGAAATACTTTAAAACCTACTCATTACTGTTAGACGGCAGCATGTGAAATCAGTCGCACTGTGGTTCGCAGAACCTTTTTTCGCTTTTCTCTCCCTCTACTTGAGATGCCACCGACACTTGTCACCAGCCACTTAGTTCCTTTGGATGGGCAGCAGATTTATAAGTTACACCTGCCTTCTCAGTATTGCCTGCCTGATTTCTGTGATGTGAAGTACACGCAGCACTCATTTGGCAGTAAACCAGAAAAGGTACTGCAGTGGCAGAGATCTTCCATTCAGGTGGCTGGAAATTGATGTATGGCTTCAGCCATGTTAGGGCTGTGTAGTGGAGAGGAGGGAAGCAATTTGTGCCTCGGCTAGGGGCCCTCTCAGCAGCCTCAGTAAGCACTCCAATTTCCCTTTCATTCTGCCCAGCGCTTTTGTCTGAGGATAAACGGCAAGCTGAGAATTTCCAGTCATCACATGGACTCTCTGTTACTAACACACACTCTTTGGTGGATTGGGCTTTTTGGCCCCTTCTAAAGAGTGCTTTGGAGGCAGAGTGAATGCGAACGGATTCCTCGTAAGCAGGACGGTGCGTGGAGCGTGTGTTTGTGTTTTTAGCAGAGAATTGATTGAGGGGTTGTTTGACTGAGGGGCTGTTTGGGCTGACAGGAGAAGGGAGGAGAATGAGTTGGTTGCATTTTTGGCTTTCAGCTGCACAGTGAAGTGCTCCCATGTGTGCCTCTGTATAAATATTCATCTTCCTCAGTGTTCTGCATCAACAACTGAAACACTTTCATCTATCTGCATTTGTGGTTTCAGAAAATAGATCACTCCTGGGTGGTGAGCAGCGTACCAGTGTTAGCGGAAACGTTTACTTTTGTTGAGATCAACTCTGATGTGGTGGTCATTTCTAGAGCGGATTAACACATTCCAGTATTCATTTAAAGAAAATCCAGGCATGTGTGCAAAATGGATGACAAGTTTAACAGTTTGGTTATTTATTCATGTTTTCGCTTTATGACGTTACAAGCTGTAAACATGCGGACCGTTCAGCAAGATATGCTTTATAAAAGTTTAAAGATGACATTTTTTAAACTGTGAATGCAACTTAGTTTCCCATACGTGCACATAATGCTACACAGTATTACAATTTGAATTCAGTGGCCTCATTTTCATCATCAATTATATATTTGAAAATGCAGCCAAAACAATTCCACTCGTACTTTGAGCAAAATTGTATTAGTTTTGTCAGCCTTTTACATAATTTTTTGTGTTGCGTTGGTATGATTATAATCTTTAAATTCCATTATATACAGTAGTTGCAAGTATTTTCTCTGCTGCATGCACTATAGGCTAATGTTTTTTGCTGCATCTGATGGTTCATCATAAGCACTTACTGTTGATGAAAAGCCTTGTCAGTGTTTATCCGCGGCGTAAAAATGTTCAGTTATTGCAAGGAAATTAAACACGCCTGTCAGTTTGTATTTCCAATGAGGTCCATCATGTTATGACAAACGGGGTGGGACATTTTTCTCTCCCATGCTCTGTGTTTATCTCACACACACACACACACACACACACACACACACACACACACACACACACACACACACACACACACACACACACACACACACACACACTCACACATTCCTGTTTCTGCCTCACTGCATACATTTTCCCTGACTTTTACTCGTCCCTTATGGATGTCAAGACCAAATAATAACAACAATAATAATCAAATAAAAAAACTAAAAATAAAGTCTTGAACTCAGGTCTCATCAAAGCTTTACTTTTTTAAATTTCTTGTGTATTTAGTAGAGTACAGTTTTGCATAATTATGTAGCTTCCTGCTCCCATGGTAATACTTTGCCTGACTGTGGTTTCCGTGGTGATGCTTGTCTATGAGAAATATACAAGCTGATGTTGAGTTTAGTAAGAAGGGGGGCCCTGAAGCCCTCGGGCTGGGACTGCTGTCTGAATGGTCCAACTGAAATCATGTGAATTATCGTAGCTCATGTGAAAAACCTCTTGACATTAATTAAACAACCCTCTGCTGAAAGTAACTCCTGATTATCCCATAAATTAATCCATAAACCCACATGCAAATTCATCTCTTCATGCCTGTAGTTTCTTAACTGCTTTTGCAGATGGTTTAGAGAGCCAGTCGCCCTCTACATCATTCATAATGCATGAGCCAGATCGTATCGGCTAGTGATCAAAATTCCTATTTTTCTGCTCTCCTCAAGTTTCTTTCTATTATTCTCGTCTATTCTCCAAATGGACATTCACACACATACCTAGGACAGATTAAATACAGCTATATATATATATATTTTTTACTTCAGGAAATTATTAGCAATTGTGTGAATGTGCTTGCCCTTTTCATACTGTTATTGTGCCAATCATCTATCAAACAGGATGTGCACTGACGGGATAGGCATTCAAGAAAAAGCACATTCTCATAGTTCAAATATAGAAAGCATAGAAGCCTTTTTCTTTAAAGGATTCAAGGTTGTAATTATAACAGTTTTCTGAACCGGAAATGTTTTGGTAGTGTCTATAAATGTCTACATCATATTCAAGTTAATAGTTATAATAGACAACTCATGATTATTAAGTCATTTTAATGGAAATATAACGGGTGTCTGGAACTGTAATGTAGAAATGAAGTGCACTTGTTTTAAATATCATTACAAATATTTTGTGTTGTTCATAAATGAATCCTTCTGAAGTTCATTGGAAGTGATCATACCGTTTTTTTTTGTATAACTATTTCAAATCAGTCTGGGCCTTAAGATACATAGCCATGCAACCATAACGTTAACTTATCTCAAGCAAGTTTTGTGTGTTTGCAGTTCATTTTTACATCATGATTAATTAAATGGAAACCAACAGCTGCCTGGAAGGAAGATAAGACGTGCAGAACAATGTGTCTTTAAGAATGGCCAATACAGTATATTTGTATCAATTGGGCATAAACATGTATAAACGCTGATGGTCCTTTTTATATTTCATACTGTGACTCAGTTACTGTAATAGACTCTCTCTGATCACAGTCTTTCAACTGTAAGACCTTATTTGAATATTCCTTTCGTGTTGTTTTTTCCCACAGCTCTCACTATGTCTGGAGTTCAGGAGCCACTGAGTCTGCTGGAGGTGTTTATGTCAGCTTTGCCCTCCCACTGTCTCACTGCTCCCCCCCCCCCTCCCCTCCCTTTATTACAGGTCTTCTGAATATGCAAGGCCTGTTAAGCAGACTTGTACCTCTTGTAACCACAAAGCCCAAGAGCTGCTCAGGGAGTCATAAAGGACCAAGCAGGAGGAGACTCTGAATAGCAATGGGTGAGAAAGTGCAGCAAAGGGATGTCTGAGCAAGTGTGTGTGTGTGTGTGTGTGTGTGTGTGTGTCTGTCTGTTTGCTTGCTACTGTGATGTGAATAATAACTCTTTTTGTTCACCAGTGGCCCTGAGTGTCTGAGAAGTCGCCGCAAATCCTCATTTTTGCCGACAAAGCACAATGCCAATGGGGAGGAAATGTATTTTATTTTAAAGATTCGTCTCATTCAACAGATTACATTCCTCTCCATTTTAGGTGACTGCACACAGCTCGGTTATCTGGCCGCACCGACAACACGTGGAGACTGTCGCGCCATTTTAGAGCCTGACTTATAATGCAGTATTGTTGCGATGGCAATTTACTCAAACTCAGTCTGCGCTTGGGGTTATTGTGCATATACTGTATCGCCTGGACCAAAATGGCTCCATATAATATCCATATTTGTTTTATCCAGTCAACCCAAAACTTAGAAATAGCATTTCTATGCCTCAAAACAATCTATTATTTGGATAACACTTAATCCCACTGTTTTTATTTCACGTTCTCTTCCAAATACCATTTATTGTGTTGCTTGGAGCTCTTGCTAATTAAGATTGTTTTTAAGTGCTATTTTAATCATGGTAGCAATTTATTTATTTACATTCATGCACAGTCTCTTTTCCCCTGACGTTACTCTCCATTATGGGAGGAAGAATGAAGTGCACGCATTCCCTCCAGGTCCAAACTATCATTTCTCTGTAGAGAATATCTCAACCCTTCTTTTCCTGCAAGAAAAACAAAAAAATACAAAAAGTAGTAGGTTTTTGTGTGACTTACTCTATTGTCTACAGATGGAATCCGGTGGAAACCTTTCAGAAATAAAGCAAAGGCACAAACTCAAGAAAACATTCATAATGAGTCAGTATGAACAAGCAAGTTTGAAATTGGAAAAATGAGACTTACATTTTGATTTTCTCTGTGCCCGCAATAGTTGCTTTAGGAATGAAAACATAAAAAAAAATCCTCAATATAACAAATTGCTGTGAAAAGCCCAAACAGCAGCTCAATCACAATAGGGTTGCCAGGCAGTCCTGGGGTGTAATTGGGTGGCGTACATGAGTCAGCAATTTAGCTGGCTCTCACCGTTAACAATTTACAGCAATTCTCTTCTGCTGGCTCTCACTTTCTCCTTCTCCTCTCATCCCTCTCTCTCTCTCTTCCTCCTCTCTCATGCACATACATGCACACTACTAACATACACACACACACACACACACACACACACACACACACACACACACACACACACACACACACACACACACACACACACAAATGAAATGCATGCAACTCCAACTCACCTCGCACACACTTGCAACACCCATTAGAAACGGCATATTTTCCTTGTTCTTTCTGTCGCCAGCATCCATGATGGCATGACTCACATCCGTCGAGAAATAACGAACCCTTCCTCCTCATCCTCTAGAGCAAACCTTGTAGAGGCAGAGCTTTGTCAGCTCTGGGAACACAAATCCTTTTTGTTATTTTTTCATCCAGTGTTTACCAGGTATTTGTTCGTATTATGTTCACTACAGACTGACGGGACAGAAGCTGATTATTCAGGCTTTGAAAGATTTTGACGGCTCCGGTGTGAAATCCCAAAAGGCTTGGTTGGTGCCTTTTTTAGCATGACCACTGGTCACACGCTGTCATTTAAGTGTGACCGGGCCGGTGATGCAATCTTGGCTCTCTTGACACAAGTTGAACTGTATTTGGGCAGTGTGTCGTTCTTGGTCGCTTACTTTTTAAAATGAAACCAGTTGAATGTCACCATATCCTAAAAGGGAACAAATGATAGGCGTTCAGCATGGAGTTGAGCCGCTGTGACAGAGTGCATATGAGATGCTACGCCATTAATCTTGTAAGGATTGGTACAGTATAAAATTTGTTTCGTGCAGAGGCTTTTGGGGGAACTGCTCTCTTGATGTGGTGTAAAGAGAAATTAATCGATACTTGCTCTGCTTTAAAGAAAACAGAAGAGTAATCGAATGAGTGCCCCTCAGAGACTGAGACAAATGACTCTCGTCTATGAGTGATTGGACTGTTGCTGCCTTGCCCTTCGCTACCTTACATTTCTCCCTCTCTCCTTTCTTCTTATTGCCTTCCTCCACGCCAAATTGAAATTCAAATGAGCCTCAGTGGCTCGACAGCAGACAATGAGCATCTGCCAAATCAGCTTGTCGACACTTTTGGAAACAAACATTATAAAAGTTAAGATGAGGTATAATGAAGGTTTAACGTCGCATATTAGTCGCCGTGAGTTTTTGTTTCAGGTGTGTTTCTGCTTCATTATCTCCCTGTTCCCTATTGACATCAGTTGATGCCGACACAAATTGCTTTAGTGAGAGTCTGGCAGTCTGCTGCTTTAGGACTGAGAGAGAAAGGGGAAACAGAGCCCCAATTATCTAGATATAGGTGTCTGGTTTTGTTTTTAACAATATACCTGGAAAACAGGATAAGTGGTCTGCTTCATCGCAAAGGGGTCTCCAGTTTGCACTTGCAGAGACAGGCCAACTGTATTTGCTTTTGGTCTGGTTTCATGGCCAAAGTGAGGAGCAACAATGTAAGAGGAGGTTTAGCTTGTTCTTCACTGTCACACGTGAAGAGTCTTTGTATTCATTTCAATAACACAACAGCAGAATTCCAAAGCTCCATTTCATCTATTATTCATGTCTACGTTTAATTAAAATTCTGTGTTTTTTAAAGTACCTTGTATTTAATTTAAGATTTTTTTTTTATCAATCTGTTATTCTTCCTTCTTCTTTTAATTATGCTACAAACCCTTTCAGAGAAATTAAAAAACAAATAGAAAACACTGCATGGGAATTATTAGTGAGGTTATCGTACCAATGTCATGTTATGTCTCTGAGGATGTGTGTTATTCGCATGCATCCCTGCACAATGTTTGGATTGACCTGATGTGCATGAGGGAAACAGGACAGCTGGGAGGTTAATTACATCTAAGCATCTACAGAAGCATCTACAGTATTTCTCTGTTACTCTGCTTAATCTGGACGTGTGCGTTCCTACATATTTACATAAGGAACACTAAACTTTATGTCCAGAAAGTGGGACAAAACCTATATTAAAGAGGCCATGTTAATCAAAAGCACGGTCTGTAATTGGAGATCTGAGTTTGCAGTGGTGCACTCGTGTGTAGTGTCTGTTGGATGATGTGGTGAGTTTCTGTAATAACAGTGGTGGAGGGCAGCTTTCAGCACTGTGCGGGAAACATAAATTAAAGGATTCTTGCAAAAAAGTAATGGAAAAGGCTCCTGTTTTATTGGCCTTCTGGCACTAAACGTGCTCTCAGCTGTGATTCTTAAAGTTAGGAAGAGGAAATTCACAGCCACACCAACGCCCCTGGCCTAGTCCATAATGCTGCCCAGTTGTCTGAGTTATGGAAATAGGATTTAAATTGTAACAGCGTGCAATCTGTGAGCAACTCTCCACCATTAAACGATGAATGATGATTCCCAGAGATCAAAAACAAGATTTTTTTTTAACCTCATTGTGCTTTATATGATTATTCAAGAAGCTCTTTGTTTTCAATGATGTCTGCCCCAATAATGTCACCCCTTTTTAAATATGTGTCGGAGGAAGAGCGGTGATTAAATAGCTGGCTTCACATTATGAAGTGGCAGCCTTTGGAAAGATCTCCTCTATCTGTAACAAAGGATCAGGATGCAGGATGACCTCAATCTCTCACTCATCATGAAAACTCCCCATTCACATTTCACTTTCCACATCACTCAGATGTTTGCTCGTATTTCCTCTCCTATGTGGACATCCGCTCATATACATAAAGGGCACATTTAAAAGTTTGAACGCTCTCATGCCTCTCGTGGTTTTCTTAACATGCACCCACACAAACAAAGCAGTCACAAGATGAACTGGCGTGTCAGTTTGAAATGACGTCAAACTAAACTTAATGCAAATTAAGTAGCATTTTAATTATACATCCCGTTTGCAGACCGCTCCAGTCACGTCAGCATCTGTAAACCCTGTTTCATGCATGGTTGTGCACATGCAAGAAAACATGTGCTGCGTGCTCCTCTGCACTGCCTCCCGCTGTGGGCCCTGTCGACTGCTGTCAGGTACTGCGCTTTAGTGCAACGGAAGGCTGTAAAAGCGTGGGATACCCGCTGTGGTTGTGTGCGAGTCTTCCTCAACTGGCTGTCTTGTCTTTTCTTTGTGAAGACCTCAGAATGGCAGGTCTTCTGCGTCTTTACGACTTCTCTCCTCCTCCTCCTCCTCCTCCTCCTCCTCCTCCTCCTCCTCCTCCTCCTCCTCCTCCTCCTCCTCCTCCTCTGTCTCACGTTCCCCGCGTCTCTCTCTCTCTCTCCTTCTCTCCTGTTGGGCATGAAAGAGCCACATTTCTTTCACCACTTCCCATTTTGGCCCCTTTTTCTGCTTCTGTCAGGCAGTGAGATACAAGTTGAGCCTCGAAGCAGTGACCCAGAGAAGGGTCGCTGTATTCACCGACAACATTATAGAGCAAATAAGGCACTCAGTCAGAGGGCCGGCCAAGCAGGGGTGAAGTAAAGGTGTTGGTAGTCACATGTGTGGGAGAGAGGAAGATGACAGGGAGAGCAGGGAGGAGGATGTGCATAAGGGGTGAAAGGGAGGCAGATGAGAAAAAAAACGTACAGCATGTTTGCTTCCACATGGTTGAGTTGTTGCTGGAAGTCTGGTAATAAAGCTCCAGAGATTCTCTTCAGAGGGATGCTGTTTGTGGGCTGCCTCGCATCTCCCCCCCCCCCCCCCCCTCTCTCTCTGTTTTTTTTCTCTAGCAAGAACTAGGAACACACTGAATTACATAATCATAATCATTTGGTGTCCTACAGACTTCAGAGTAGTGGTATTAGTGAGTGTAATGAACGCCCAACTTTGACCCTTGTGTGACTGCACCTGTCAGTATTTGCCACATTATCTATGAAGCATCTCTGGAGTTGGTGTTGAACGTTTAACCTGAAAAATGTGCGTTTCAGATAGAGAGAAGGACACAGAATGTGAAACCAGATTGTTCAGATAAATGTACACCACTAGACGGTGAGTTTTAGATCCGATGTAAATCAGCAGACATACGGTGTGATTGCACTTGGTTCCATGGCCTTTGATTATGAGCCCATATCTTGCCGTCCTCTACTTTATCAAACTCTAATCTTTTCATCAGTCGCTCTTCTTTTGCTCAGCTGCTCATCACAACCTCTTCTTCCCCTCCCGTTTCTGGCTCTGCATTTAGTTAGTGCCCTGTGAATTTGCTGCTTCGACAAAGGAGTTGTTTAAAGTCTCTCGGCATCTGGTTTCTCTATTGCAACTTTCATTTCAGCCGCCCACCAGTGTGAACTCCTTGTCTGTGCTGTCTAATAAAGTCCCACACACTATTGATTAAGCTTATAGAATGAGCCTATAGCTGCAATGATAAATTACCTGGGGAGCATCCGTTCAGGGTCTCTGAAATTCTTTTGTTATGAGCGATACAGTTGATGACTGTCATTGGAATATTTACCAGGTGGATTGTCAATAAAAGATGTTTTCTCATATTTTGTCTGCACGTATTTTGATCCAACTGTGCCTCACGCTTCTTTTCCCAGCCGTTACACAAACAAACACAGAGACTATTAATCAATGCACCATGAAAACAGCCAAAGAAAACAAACAAAATCACACACAGTGGGCCTTTTATGTACATGAAGACACATTACAATGCTCATGTGTGCACACAAACTCATTTTCTTTGCCCATAAAAAAATGACTTTGTCTCTGTCCAACAATGACCAACTCTGTCGCATCATTTCAATGTCATCCAGAGGTGACATTTAAAAGCTGGAACACTTTCTTTACGCCTTTGGTGAAATGTGATGGATCAGGTAGAGAATGGCATTTGTTGTCACATTTACCACATTTTATTTTTCTCAATAGGTCCGTTTGGCAAGATCTGGATTCAGTGTAAAACCACAGTCTGAACGCAAGTTGTCATCAGTTTACTGCTGCTAAAGCTTTGGCCTAATTGAGTCATAATGGCAGCCCTGATAGAAATCCCATCTGAAGCGACATTAGCGGGATCGAATGAGCACAAAGGGTTTGAACTTTGTGTGACCACTTGGCTGCATTAACAATTCAAGTGCAGGTGGTCTAAAATTAGGAGTTACAAAACAAGGCCGCATCTTGGCTATGTTTGGTCTAAGTAGGCAGATGATGCAAACCTTAAATCTTTTGTTTTGTTCCAGGTATGTGGGTGTCCACAGGCGTCCTAAAGTCTCCAGTCATTTTTAGATTTCTGTTTTGTGTACCTCATCCATCTCTCAGCTCTCCCCGTTCCTCCACTCTTTCTTTCTCGGCGGGGCGGTTTGCCGTCTTTGTTGCTGGTTCCTCTGTTGCAGTCGGCGTCGTGTTTGATCCACCGGGTGGTATGTATGTATACTGCTCATACTCTCCTCTGAAAGTCAAGGACACTCTGATATGAATAATTAAAGTGCTGGTGCGAGGCTGATTTTTCTCTTCTAGAGAACCCCAACATCCCAACAGTGTTAGCCTGTTTGTCTGAGTGCTAAAGCTTTACTGAATGTGTTTGAGAATGTGCTCTCTGATGTTCCTCCCCTCGTTCCCTCTCGAGATCAGCTGGAGCTTAATCACTGGTTACAAACACAACACTGTCAGGAAATTAGGATTTTCTGGGCCATTGCAGTAACCTCCAAAGTTCCCACCCCCACCAACAACTATTGCCTGACGCGCTCCCTCTCTTCTTTTTCATGCTTTCTCTCACTTATTCCTCCACCTTTCTCCCTTCCTCATCCGATGAGATTGGGAAAAGGGCAAGGGGTGCCTTGGCTGTGATATGAAATGTTCTCATTGCCTATTGGACTCCTGTGTCCTTAAGGAAATTGAATTGACTTGCGGATATGTCTCAATACAGTGAGCTCGGTGACCTCCTCCACCTCAGTCTTATCAGCCGAGCCCCAGACTCAGCCTGGCCGTGTCCTGGCCAGCTCGTCGCCGCTCACGTCTGCCAGTGTGGGCAGCCACAGTGGGGACACAGGGACATTTGAAATGTATGCCTCAGAGGACCAAGATGCAGTATTAGAAATCCAAGTTATCACCGTGGCAGGAAACGCACGCTCTGGAGACTCGAGGAGAGCTATTGGCTGTTTTGTTCTTCCTCTTTTCCACACTGTTCACTCAATTACACTTACGAGTCCACGTCTCTGCCTTTGAAATTCCTCCTCTTTCCTCTTCTCCTCTTCTCCTCTCACAAACATGACTGCTGACCTGACTCATCTGCTGCCTCTGCTGATATTCCACCTTGCTCTTTCTTTGTCTCCTCATCCTGCCGTCTCGCTTCACTTTCCCACTTGCCTATAGCTACATTTTTTCAATCTGTGCTGCTCTTCATCTTTTCCCCCATTGCTCTCCGATGCAGGATTGTAAACATGAAGCACATAATTGCTCCCTGTGGCCCCGTGATTTCCTAGTAATTGCTGTAACGATGCTCGCTGGTTTGCTAATGTCCCCCTACTCTAGTTTTGCCGAAGGTCACTTAAGATACAAATAAAAGACGGCAAGTAAAACAAACAATGGAATCGTTCCCACACGGCACGCAGGAAGAAACATTCATAACACCTGCTCTCCTTTCCTCTTTGTTAATATATATATATATAAGTACTTTTACTTTTGGTACTTTAAGGGATGCTAAAACGTATGTACTTTTACTGAATGCAGGACTTTTACTTGAAATAGTATTTCTACACTATGGTACTTTTACTTCAGTAAGATAGCTGTCCTTGGAAGTCAATTGTTTTTATTTTGTGGACAGTTGGTTTGAATTTTTTGTATTTTGTGTCTGGGCGTGTGTGTGTGCGTGTGTGCGTGTGTTTGTGTAGTTGTCAACAGAGACAGCAACTTATAACAATAGCCTGTCGCTTTCATTTTGTTTTGCAAAGTGTCACTACACTACCAGTGGGACCTCCTTGTTTCTTGTGTGTCAGTGTCCATTCACATACTGTGTTGATGATAACCTACACTGGGTGTGTTTGTGTGTGTGTATGTGTGTGTGTTTTCACGCACACAGTTCACACTAAATTGCAGTCTGCTTCTCTCACCAGCAGGTTCAGTGGTTTGACAGTGCTGCCCCTCAGAGACTGCAGCATTTTAGCTGCTGTGTGACATCACCTGTTGCTCTCACTGCAACAACTTGATCATGTCATCTCAGTGTGTAGCTGCATGGAGCGGCAGACAGATGAGATTGTGCTTGTGAGGGAAAAGGGGGGGAGGGGAGATGTAATGGAGATCCTGGTCCCCCTGCGTCCCTCAGCTCTGGTGATGGACGACCTTGTAGCGGCTGCGACTGCAGAGCGGGGTGGCCTGCCACGGGGGTGGAAGTGCTTGTGTGTGCACCGTCCCTTCCATCTACCCTGCTGTGATGAATGTAAAATTGATAATGGCTCATTAATATGCGCAGATAGAGGGAAAACCCATTGACTACCTCAGCAGCTCCTGCCACTTGTTTTGGGGAAATTAATTTAATAACTGGATCAGTAAAGTGCCGTGATCGCAGCCTGAGCTCCAATTTGCATATAAATGTACCGTGGTGCATACAGCCTGCGATGTTTATGGTCGGGTTGGGCTGAGCAGACTGTTTTTAATTACCTTTACTTTGTATTGCTCTTGAGGTGAAGTGGGTGGGGCCCTGTTGCGTCGCAGTGAAGGCTAGAAAAGACTGCATTTCCCCTGCATATACTTTCTAAAGCTTCTTCATATTTATTAAAAAAATGTATTTTAGTGTCCCTGCTCACCCGATAAGACTAGTGGTGGGATTCGTCTTCCTAATGCAAGTTGAAGAAAAATAATCCCATCAATACAAACCCAGCCTCATGGGTTTCTTTCACTGGCTCTTGTGCTTTCCCACATAGATGATTACCTAAACTCTTATTAAATGCCAAGCCTCAGTATGTTTTAATTAATGTATCTGTGAGGTAAGAAATCATTTTATGAATATGTGGGCATGATGAAGATGTATGCGGCATTTAAAACAGAATTTATATTCTTTAGGCATGAATAATACAACAACTTTATGGGAGGAATGTGAACTCGTACATGTCTCAACCTGGAGCAAAATTCAGCACACTCTGTAGGCGGAGAGAGAGATAAAAACAGAGATAAAAACAATAAGTGCAGTATTCAAAGCTTGCTTCAGAAGACACCTGAGCCGCAAAGATTATATCAATTGAAGTTAGGGGGGTTGCAAACATTTCTAATTCATTCATCATGAATTTTATTAACAGTGATGCTTGCACTGGTGAAACATGTGTGAGAGATAAAAAAATAATTAATCAAACTCCTGCCCATTGACAGCGAGGCATCACTAATGTTACAAGCATGCAGATGAATACTATAAAGCTACCGAGCAGATGTAACACAGAAGACATTCAGCAATACTGAATACATTTAAGAGGAACAATTGATATCGTCGCTGGGGGAGATATGCGCAAGACAAAATACAGTGACCCCGGACACCCTGCACACCCACATATTCAATAACACCACTATTTATAGACTGCAACTTAATCTTCAAACAAAGAGAGACAGTTTTCAATGTGTGATGGGAATTAAAGTGGTGAAATTCAACAGAATTGTATTACCAGTCGCGACAGTGATGCTGGAATTGTTTCCACATTTCACATTTTGATATATCAGTAATACAGTACAAGTCACCCTCCTGTTGCCATTCCCATGGCCACTGCCCACCGGTGTTTTTATCACAGAGCGCTTTTTTCTCTTTTGAAAACGTCCTCATTTTGTCACAGAATAGAGAGAGGAGATAGGAAAAGGAAAGAACTCTCTCTCTCTCTCTCTCTCCCTCTCTCTCTCTCTCTCTCTCTCTCTCTCTGTCTCTTCTGAGAGCCCCCTTATCTCTTTTGATCTTCCGGGGGAGAGAACAGCATCTTGTCTCACTGACATACAGTAGAGAAGGCCTGTGATCTGACAGTCTTCTCACCTAGCCTGGATCTCACTTAGTCTGTCACTCTATCTGTCTCCCAACCCCTCACTTCACTACACTTGCATGAACTTTCTTATCAGGGCACCGCATTTGAAGTTGCTTGTATTCTATTGCTGCTCATGAGCCGCCCGGCATCTCTGATGCTGCGAGTGTTCAGTTACAGACAACCTGCCGGAAAACTATTTTTATCAACACGTCCATCATGTTCTACTAAGTTTAAATATTAGCGTGAAACCTTTGATGTATACAAACAAACTGGAGCCATCATTGAGAATTTGAGATGAATCTGTTCAGAATGAAATTGTATTCTGCATTGTTCGGGATTACAAATATTGCAGAGTACAAAGCCGATCTACTAACAGTTCATTATCTGTGTGTGCGTTACTTTGAAGTTCTTCTCCATTTAAGCCGGTGAAGCGGTGCTTAACACATAAAGGGAGGACATATCAAGTGAAGTAATTTGTTTGTAAAAGTTAGTCATTTATAACAGCTTTTAGATCTGTGTTTCTTTATCTAATCTGTGCTATTTTTGGAACCGTGCTTGAATATTCCAAAGAATTAAAGGTTGTAATACTTCCATTGCACTTCATGACATGTGTTTGCTTGTTAATGTGCACGTGGGGTACGAACAACTGTCTAAAATAGAGCTGCTGTGGATCTTGGAGTGACTAGATCTACTGGGAGGTATCTAAACATCATGGAAGATTTGCAATATATGGGACATCTTCACAGCTCAGCATTAGGTTGCGGTCACACCACTCTTGAAATGAACGAGCTAACTTAACTATCTTCACCTGCTCCTTTACAAGATGAAAGCTGTGCTATTATTGGTTGGCGTGACTGTAGGAATTTCCAATTAAAATTCACAATTCAAGTTTTGCAGATATTTTGCGTTATCACAAAATAAATGTTGCATTCCCTCTGATTCATAGAGAAAGTATGAGCTGTATTGTGATATAGTATTATGTATGAGGCAGCCACAGTAGATATATGACTGGTGGGGCTAGTTAACGTAGCTCTCTCACTGACTGCTGTCGAGGTTGATTGAGACAAGCTGAACAGTAGCTTTGATCAGAGCCTTGGGATGACATAACTTTGGCCTTTGCTGTCGCTGTAATTGTGTCTGTATTCAATCGTTGGTTGTAATGATTATGGCTTTGACACATTTGTTTATAACGGGTGTGACCCAGTGTGTGTAGTGAATCAACAACACTGTCGTATCTGATACAAGCGCCACGGATTCAACTCCCATGTGGCTTAGAGATGCTTCCTTGACTCATGTTGATAGGAGCAGTGAGAAGTAGTCACATTACAGCGATGCTAGCCATATCCATGGCACCATAAATTGAACATGAAATGCAGCCGAGTAGTCCGAGCAGTAACCGCATCCACAGCCACAACTACCGCAGCAGGCAGAGCAGCTGGGCTCACAGCCAGTGGCTGTATTGTCAAAAGGAGTAATGAGCAATAAATGCGTAGTGCAAAGTGTCACATCTCTCCTTTTGGTTGTATTTGCAGAGCGTTTCCCTGAACTGGCAGTGTATAGGCCCACACCTGGACCAACGCACTCATTTTTCCTATGGATCAGGAAACACAGAGTCTACTGTGACGTAACACAAAAATAGTTCAAACTAATAGAACAACACTGCCTCTTCGGGGGCTCCGTAAGATTTACTTTGGCTGTTACGAGCGCATTCACACGTCGTGGTGATTCCATTCAAATACTTTGAACTTGCAAAGTACCGCAACCATCAACACAACGACCGCAAATGCAGAGCTAATTCTAGTCTTCTGCCTCCAGGTGTATGAGCTTGATTGTACTCATCATAGCAGGGCTGTGCCATCAGTTGATGGGGAATAGCTCACGTTGCATATATATTCCTTGAAATATATGCTTCAGGGGGAATGTCAAGACTGATGTTGTCTCACAGACGATAAAGCTCATTTTCGCAGAGCCAGGCAGCCGCTACTAGCCACTTATCTCAGGTCAGTTAGCCTTTACTGGTATCTGAATCTGAGGTTTGCGTGGTTGTCCCACGTGTTTTCAGCTGTTATTGGTGCTTGTACGGATGAGCAGGGAGCATCCAAAAAAAATAAATTTCTTTATCTGCTTAATATATTAAAATGGTGTAATTAACTCTCAACAAAATGGTCCAGGCTGAAATGCATTAAGACGAAGGACAAAGGACAGATCACTAAGTGGTAGGTGTTGGAAGTGTGACTGATGCCAATTCAAAGCAGAATTGCTCTTTTTGCAAATGGATGCATTTACAAAAAGGTGTGAGTCAGTAGTAGGGCTGAAAGGAGTGTGAGTTGGAAGGATTGCAACTGCTGCCTCATAAAAAGAAAGACTTTTTTAGATTATATGTTGTAACATTTTCATCAACACCAACTGATGTTGATTGACAAGAGTTGTATTAAATGTTGTCCTTACTGCTGGGCCTTGAAATAAAAAGCTCCTACTGTAGTACCCCATTCGTCTGACTAATTCACTTCACGTTCAAGCCAATGCAACACATTTATCATACTCATTTCCATTAGTCTAGTTTTTATGCTTTAAAACATTTTTTTTAAACCTGTTACATTTTTGCCCGGTCCTCGTGAAATTTGGCACAGACTCAGAGCAAAACTCGACAGGCCTAAAATCGTTTTATGATTGGTTGTCAGCGTTTTGTGGAAGGGACCATTTACTGCTTACCATTCATTTGCCTGCTGAAACTTTTCAAAAAACTTTTCCAGTACATGTCCCCATTACAAATGTATTTGTGTCAAACTACTTCTCACAGAAAACATCTGAAATTATTTACACAAATGATCCTTGTCTGTATATTACCTGCTAATTGGCTGAACAAATGCAAAACTGCTCTTTCTCAACACATTACATTGTTGTAACCCAATTTGGTGGACATGACAAATTGGGTTACACGGGATTTGCATTTAGCCGCACAGGAGCAACCACAAAATGCTTGAATGGTCAAATCTGCTGTGAGGGATGTTAAAGTTTTGATTGACAACCTGTCCAAGTCTTTATTGTATCCACTTCCACTGCATAGATTTCTGCACGTCTTATAACATCCTGCAGCATTGTGGGGGCTGAAAAATATTTCTTTTTTCGTCTGAATATTCTTTTTACGAAAAGTCATTTTCTGTAATATCGACTTCTGTATGCTTGCGGCTGTACTGTGATGTTTGTATTTTAGTATCCTGACCGCTCTTCTCTACCAACACACCGGAGCTAAAACGTCATCTCTTTTCTGCAGCAGTGTCACACCATAATTACAGAAAGAGGAGAGGGAACCAGCAGAAGTTACAGTTCATGTGTCATGGTAAATCTTTACTGCTGCCTCAGCGAGGTGTGCGACGTCAGGACATCAGGGTTATAAAACTGAATCACCCACGGTTGCAGCCCAGAATGATTCTACTTTACTGTCCTTCACAAAACAGTACCTAATGAGATTAGGGATGCGAGTGCTGAATCAATGAAAGCTCAAAACACAATTAAAGAGCCAATTAATAAGCAAGCTTCTCTGAGGAGTTAAGTGGAGTAAAATTACCTCCTCTCTCGCTAACCCGCTATTCCATCTCCACAGCCCCGGCACCTTCGCATCCTTTTTGAGTTGACATGAATACAAAATGTGTGGGGGTGGGGAGATATGTGCAAGTGATGTTTAATCACGAGGAAACAAATGTTCAAAGCACTGTTCAGAGGGCCTTTGTGTCCCCTCAAGTTGCATGGCGTAGAGAAAAAGCTTGTTTCTTGCGAGTCTGAAAGTGAGGAGGTGTTGCTCCAAGTGTGGCTGAGTGTTATTAACGAGGAAGCTGATGGAGAAAAGGAAACAGTGAATTAGCAAACATATGAAACAAGAGCGCGACCAATTGTGAAAGATATGTATTGAAGGCAAATGTGCTCTGCATGTACGCTACAACTGAATCTACGACGAGTATCTCAGAAACTGCTCCACACATTGTATTTCCATCAAAACAAACCCTTCGTCCCGAGGATGGCAGCCTGATTAATGTGGGAAGTGCATTTGCTTCTTAATTCTCGCTCTCTCCATCTGTGTTCCTGCATTTGAAGCTCACCCCTCTGCACTCTATCAAACCAGTTCCATCGCTGCCATACCTGCCCTCAATCAGTCCATGTGCATGTGAGAAAGCATGCTTATAGTCACTTCAAGTAAATCGAGCCGCCGGTGCCGCTCTGTAGTCTGTTGTTGCTTTTCTCCTCTGCATTAATGCAGGCTGCTCACGCTGAGAGATTTCTGTAGGTTAATACATCCTCCTAATAAAAAATCTGTATTGGTTGCTTATTATTCAGGGCAGCTTTAAATCCAAAGTTGGTTCTTTTGTTTTCCCAAGGGACCCAGTACGACTCTGCATTAAGGAAATGTTCCAGCGAAATTCACAGCTGGCAATGACCCCTACACCAATGAAAAATGTAAGTGAAGAAATGGCCGAGGGTCTTTCAAGGTAAACTAGTTGCAGTTTCTCACATGTTTGACCAAACATGACAAACAGCTTGGCTTTAAACTTTACAGATTCATACCGTGCAATACAGAGCTATCTTGTGTGCTACACCATGCTGTTAACCAGGAATAGATATTTATCCTCAACTATTCTCTGTAATCGTGAGAGAACTACTGTAAGTCAAAAGAAGTCTGCTGGTGTCTTGCTGATTTCTAATTGTAAATCCGTGTAATCTGCTTTACAATGTGTGTTATCATACTCCCCCTTTGCATGAAAGACATTTCACGTCCTCTTCCATCCTTTTCCAAATTTGACTTGTTTATAATCTGTCATGTGAATATTTGTCTCTGCTGCATCACTGAGAGGTCTCATATGATTTTGTCTACAAATGATCCACCTGTCTTTTAACAGACACATACAAGTTTCATACTCCTCATCAGTTACTGTCTGGCTGCTGACTTTGCACATCTTGATTCACTTTGCTCATTTCAGTTCAGTATAGTCAGTTTGTTTCCGAGCTAAGTGATCACATCATCTTGTGGAACTTTAGGCTGCACATTTAGTATTTCTTGCTTCACTTTCTCCGGTTCAGTATTGTCTCTATAGGTTTGGACATAAATCAGGTGCTCGGTGGCACAAAACCAATAACTAATCATCGCTATCTCATATTGGCAACAATTTTGTTGTTGCATCGTATTGAGTTTCACGCCACACTTTTCATTTCACCACTCAGTTGACCGAGCTTTTTAATGGTATATAAACCAATTTGCCATTTAACTTAACCTGTATCTTCATATATCCAAATGATGTTTTCAAGAATTCAGAATTTGCATGCATTTACACAACCTTAGGCCCCTTGAATCACAACCTTTGCCATTTTGAATCAACTTTTTCTTTCACTCTCAGGATGATCTTGAGCAAAGAAGATGGTTGTGCACTGGGCTTAGCTCGAGATGATCTACCCTGACACAGATACAATGGTACAATACTCAAATGGAGCCAACCATAATGATTAAATGCTGTTCGTCATGCCCCCGATCTTTATCGTTATTATCACTTCACTTGCTGGCCCTCGGCTCTGAGCATTAGTTGGCACAACAGCACACTCACTGGTGCTCACAGAGCTAATGTTTGCCTCACAAGCGCTGGAGGCAACGGTTATGCTGCTGGCAGCAAACGCTCGCAGTAATTGATTTTTTGATGAAAAAAGTTGTCAACAAAACTTGTGGCTTTTCTTTTCTGCACTGCTCGGTCATAGCATTTCTCTCTCACAACACACGAATTTGTAAGAAAAATGTGCTGAGTGAAAGAGTGACAATAACATATATTAATTTTAATTCTAAGTAAATGTGTTAAAATGCAAGTTCAAATGGATGCAAAATGAATATAGTTATATTTCTGTCTATTTTACGACGTCTTAAGAAAGTAGAATAGACATGAATGTATCGAGGTTTGTTCATATTTTCTCACATTAATGCGTCTCTCTAGTCTGCTGACTTTACTTGTCGGGGTTTGATCATAGAGATTGCATTATCTGTGTGCAGTCATTATTTCCTTCCCTGGTCTCTGTTAAGGGTAAAAGTGTGTTGCCTTGAAAGTGTATGCCCATTTTTAAGCAGTCATGCCTAACATGAAATACCTTTGTGCATTGGTGAAACTGTCAGCTCCAGACCTCGTTTTACAATAAGTAAGCTGCTGCCTTGTTTTATAATTGCCTGCACAATCAGGATAGGCTTGGCTATTTTCTCAGCAGCTGACTGGGCAGTCCGATCATCCTATTGTTAACATTTTTTTTAGACAGTTGGAGAGCAGAGAGATGATGCTGTGACGAATCTAATGTTGGAGCAGCACGATCAGCAGTCTTCCACTCTCACCTCAATGGTACAGTATATGTTTATGTGTTCACTCATTACTCCCCATGTATAGGTTTCTTTGGTAACCAATTACATCTATACTGTCTCCACATTTTTGTATCATCCACAACTTGTATTTCTCCAGCCCCATTTCTCTTTGCAGCTGACACTGTTGATGTGCTGCACTGTTGTGTATTGTGTTGTGCTTTAAATGTCATCCACTCCCATGTACTCTGTGAACTCATCAACACAGCACTTTATTGATAGAAAGGTCATCCATGATGGAAAGGATCACTATGGTTACTCGGGAGAAAAAAAAAAGTGGAAGCTCCTATTTTATTGTATGTCTTCTGTGTCCACCACAGACAAAGAATGGATGCACCCTCACAAGTCTTATCAATGAAAGGAATACAATGACAGCACAGAGGGCTGTTGTATTTGTGGCAATGTTGCCTTCCATACAGCAGAGAATGTCAAGGTGGCTTTAGAATTATTTTCTGGAGCAAATAATAACAAATGTGCAATGAAAGGTTTGTACATTGAGACTTTCATGTGAGCGGAGTCCCACTCTGTGCTCGTCTTTGAACATTTCTCTGCAGAAAGCATGGTTAGAGGAGCGGTGCGACTAACAAGATTAGAACAGATTGGAGCCTGACATGCAACAGTAACTGTGAAGCCTCGTTTCCCCACTCAAAAGTAAATGCTCTTAGAATTCCTCTTATATATTTTTTTTGTCTCCTTCCCTGTTTGTGCTTCTTGACCCTTCGCAGCAACACCTGCTCCTTTTAGCAGATGGTTTGCATTCATTTTCAGTTCACCTTGAAACATAAAATGCAAACCGTGGCTATTGCAGTCAAATTTAACACTGCTTGAGTATACGGAAGCGCGCTGTTTTATTACACAGAACTTGATGCCCTGGCTTTTTTTTCATAATGTGATGTATTGGATGAAATGTTTTCAAAGTTATGGTTTAGTGCAGCCCTGGAGATTGACTCCTCAGTATTCACATGCTGTCACCTCATTATTTTATGATTCGGCTGTGGTAGTAACAGCCACTCTGTGTCAGTGAGATAGACACAATTATTCCATTTCATTATTTTGAAATGATGCCATTTAACATATTTTAGGAACGTTAAGTATTTAATATTTCATGCTAAAAAACAGCTTCCATTTACTTTAAACACATTTTCTATATGAATATCTCAGGATTCAGTGAACAATGAGGAATAAATACTTGCATGTCAAACAAAAATAATCACCTGTTTATACATTTTTGGAAGCACCCACCTTGTACACGCATCCGAGTTTCTTTGTTGTTCACCCCTCCGAGACACAGTGAGGGTCTACTTGAAATGAAAGTGACAATGAAATACAAACTCATCAAATGGTAAAGATTGATATTTATTTCTCATCACAAATAAAAAGAACCATGCTCACTCATCACAGAAAGAAAAATAAGAGAAGCGCTCAGTCTTTGTATCTTTACCGACATTGCTGCCGGAGTGTTTTTTTGAGAATGTGAATAATAGCACTCTATGAAGATTGAAATTCTTTAAAAAAAAATCCAAGCCTATGCCCTTACACTGAATCCCCCAACCCACACCACCCGCAACCCAACCCACCTCCACCCAGCTCCCTTGCCCCTGCCCGAACAATGATCACAGCATTATTTGAGTGGGTCAGTCTGAGGGCTCTCAGTCCCCAGAAGTCTTAATAACCTGGAACAGTGTGACATTGTAGAGCACCTGGTGTCCGTTGTTCCAGGTGTACAGGACCCTCTCCCTGGGGTTGTAGTCCATCATGGAGATGTGGGAGTATTGATTGTGGAAAGGGATGTCTGTGTACTCATAGCTTGATGTGTTGGTGTAGTAGGCAAAGTAGATCTTGGCACCAGCCAGGTGGGAGTTGGTGACATAAAGTGTACCGCAGATCATGAAAGATTCTCCAGCACTGCGCTTGGGAAAGCCTGTGTCCCAAGTCTGCAGCACTTCCAGACTCTGGGGCTCCAGGCGGCTGATGACAATGTTCCCAGCATTGGGGATGGTGGTGTAAACGGCCCACAGGCCATTCTCATCCGCCATCAGGTCGATGTCAGAGGAGCCACCCCAGGAGTAGGGAAAGGTGTTGTTATAGCCGGCCCCGGTCAGGCTGCGCTGCACCAGCACACTTCGAGAACGGAAGTGGTACTTGATGATGATGTTGCTCTGGTACTTGTTGTAGTACAGTGAGCCATTGTAGACCACATGACCAGTGCCTGCCCAGGGGTGAGGCAGCAAGTGTTGCACAAAGTTCTGCCCCTTCATGAAGTCATTCATTGTCCGGTATTCCAGGACACGCCGTCCCTTGAAGTAACCATCCATGGACCACACCTGTAGAGAGAAGAAGAATGAATCCCATTGGGAAGAGGGAAAAAAACTAAAGGAGACAATGAACAGATCTAGAGGTTACAGGAGAATGTTGTTATACCTGACACACCTCTCTGCAACAACACTATATTCATTATAACCGATGGCGATGCCCTGAGCAAAGTAAGCCTGTTGTGCATGTGTGTGAATCTCTACTTGTTTGAGTGTGTGTATGCCTTCATGTGCATGCGTGCAGAACTATTGATGTGTGGGAGTGAAGATGTTGCCCGCACTTTGCAGTCAACCAATGCTTGTGCTCCCTGGCCTTTCCCAGTCCACATTTACAGGAAAATCAATCCATTTAGCAGCTCTATCTTTTTTCCTCAAGCACTCTCAGCAGATCTCTCCACTGACATGGCCCCTCTCTGGCTGCATCTCCCATCTCATTCCCTCAATGCTTCCGCCGAGGCACAGTTCAGCTTTTAATTGATTCAATTAAACTGCTGTTGGCTTGGATATTTATTTTATCCTTAACATATCAAGGAGAGCTTTGCTAAGATGTAGGTCAGTTTTCTTCTGATGCACCACCCATCATCGTTTTTTCTCCTCTTTCTCTCTTTTCCTGCTCTCGCCTGCTTTCCAGGTGTAGAATAGGCACTTTCCTTCCATAACAACTCCACCGGGGTGAGAGGTGGTGTATGGGAGGAGACGGGGGAGGTGAGGTACAACAGCTGAATTATGGAGAAGGGGGGGGATTATGGAGCATTAAGCATTGTTTCTCCCCTGCCTGCAAAAATGAGTCTCTAGCTGAGGCAGACTGAAGCTCGAGCACAATACCAAGTGTTGCATTTTCTGTTTGGCTCCCCAATGACTTTTCCCCAAATATGATTATCGTGATTGGTGCGGGTGTTGATGTGATATTGTTGATGTATCTCGCTATTAATACAATCGGTGATTGATCTAAAGCGTCTCATGTGATCTCAGCAAGTACGGTGATCAAAGACGAAGATCAGGGCATTCAATCGAAGAAATTGAACTTCTCTGCTGGCAATATGTGTTTAGCATGTTATGATTCAGGGTGGGGATGAAAAAGGCCATCGTCACCTGTCCTCTTAAACTTCATCAGTTTCCATTCTCCACTGCAGATAGCTAATAACTCTTTCACTTCTCCATCACCACCACCACTCCCTCCATTCACCATGGCCCCACAATTTCTCTTCAGTTTCTCCCTCACTTGTGTCTTTTTCGCACCTGCTTCTGAACATGTACAGTATCTGATCTGCCCAAATGAAACCAGGTGTCATCTCTTATTAGCTGAAGCCATTACTATATCATCTGGGTCCAGAGCATCTCAGCACACTCCTGGTAATTACCTCGGTGATTTAGAAAAACTTTAGCCCAAACAACTCATTTATTTCTCCACTGATGATGAAGCGATTAATCAGCTGGAGTTGCAGAGACAGAGGTGGACAGGGAGAAGGAAACAGGATGCTATCCATCAGTGACTCAGCTTTGCATTCCCATTTCTCTCTCTGCCTCTCCTCCTCCAGAGCTCACGAGGAGTCCTACTCAGGCAAAACAGTCAATTAGTCACTGAAGTATCATGACAGAGTTGCTGTGAGGAATATTTTGTTTCCATTGAGCAGCTGACAGACTTGTTTGACAATGACTTTGGTTCTACTTTATGCTCTATGTTTGTTGAACTATGATGCAGGTAGCAGGGATTAAAGCGTTGCACTTCAGGGGTGAGCATAGAAACACGGGGACTTACTTTGTTGTCTGAGCTGGGGATCATGGTATCAGTCATCCAGGAGCCAAACCTTGACCCTGATGCGCGCACTGTGATGGGATTACTGACGCCAGTCAACTTCCCGCAGCCTGGAGGTCAAAGAAGAGAAAGACGAAAGACGCTATATAAATGTATGTAAGTATTTACTGTATGGAGGACATAAATATGTACACACTGTGGCAATGCGTACACACACAGACACACACAGACGGGGATCTACAGTTATACAGTGCATTTGAAACATGGTGTTCCACTAGGCTGCTTTTAAGGCCCAGTATGGTTTTGCCAATTCACGGGTTGCAATTTGTGCACCTCTGTAACAACACTGTATCACTTTTTCACTGTTTGCATCTAACACATATGTATCAAAGACGTAGCGTTCTCCACAGCCATAATATAGAATTTAAAAAATGATCATAATTTGGCAACTTCCACTTCATGTCAGGGGGAAATAAAATGCGGTTGGGATTATGCAAAAATATATTGACTGATTTATTGATTGACTGTTTTTTCAGCTTAATTTATCCTAAAACATTCTTGCATGATTTCTGTTTCCATTACTATCTTAGTTTTCTTTTCTCTGCATATGTTTAAACAGCAACTAAAATAAATACATAAATATAGGCATTTGTGTGTAGTTAATTGTTAATTATTATCTCCCCGCATTAAGTCATTTGCTTTATGCAAATGCTTAATCAAAGGCAATAACACAACTCTAATGACCTAAAGGCTAAACTCTAACTACGGTCTTTTCTTGTTAAGTCATCAGTTTATATACGTGGGATTTTGTGAAATCATCAGTTTAAGCTCACACATTACGTGAGAACACAATCAATTATTCATTCAGGCTTTCTTGGCCAATTTTTCTTAATTTATGCTGATAATTTCGAACACCAAGGTGAGTGGAATTGTTGCCAATGCACAACAGACTTTTGACAATTGATGAACTTAATTTAATCATTCATTCTTTTCTATATCGATGTTGTCCAAGTGCTACAATTCTATTTGAGAATTTATTTAAAATGAAACATTCACAACCCACCCACACCCATGTTGCATATAAGTTATACCTAGTTTCTGCATGCAGGAGTGGAGCCTGGTCTCCAGCAGCAGGACTCTCTGGCGCAGCTCCTCATAATCATAGGCCCCCATCTCTTCTTGGATGGCCATCAGCACCAAGGACAGATTCCTCACCTCCTCCCGAAGACGCAGGATCATCTTGGCATCCGTCTTGTACTGTTCCAGCACCGGCAGCAAGGGGAGCAGCTGGGTCACTTTGTCTTTCAACTCCTAAGACAATAATCACAGAAAAGGACACGTGGAATAGCACAACGGGGTGGAGAAGATTATACCCTGGGAGAATATAGGTTGGGGGATGAGGTCGACCACAATAGTCAGCACAGGGGATTGTGTGCAGGGTAGCTAGCCCTTCAATCTTCGGTTCTTACGTCTGGTTGGTAGATCATCTCTCAATCAGAGCTCATACTGTAGCTGTACCGTAAACTACTGCATGCATTACTTATGACCCTTATAATAAAACATTTTCACAGTTACTAGCTTTTTTTGTTTCTGTATTGATCAAGCTTCCACCTACGTTTGATTTGTGTGGGCTTCTCTGTTTAAACATGATTTTCAATCAAATGATCAAATGAATCACCCGAACTCAGCTGGTCCGGGTGATTTTCACCTACAGTAAGGGGCATGGTGCTGCTCGGGTGTAATCTTGCTCGGTGACTCATGTGTTTAGAAGTGAAAAGAACAATGTGTCTTTAGGTAGGAGTGCAGGAAGCAGCAGGAGCGCCAGGCTGCCTGCTTGGAAAGTAAAAGGCTCGAGAGGGAAGAAATAGGTGTATCAATAAAGTGTGGCCACCACAGGAGGGGCTGTTTCCTCCTTGTTAAGGTTTATCGTAAATCTGGTGATGGAGCAGCTCTCAGCCCTGTGGCGCCACATCATAAATCTCATTTTCCCCTTTTCAAGCCACGAAAATTCAGTCTCGTTAATCTCCCACGCTCTGCCATTGGCACCTTTGAGCTGCACGCATTCATCAGCCAACCTGCTCTGGTCAAATCCTGCTCGTTTTTATTTAAAAATACTTTTCTTTCTTTATTTCCTTTAACTCTTTATCTGATAGCGCATGTGCATTCAGCAAAAGTCCTGGGATATAATGCATACCATTCTGCATATTTTAGTCATCTGCAGGCTATACTTTGGAATTGGCTTATTCATAAACATCTTCATTACCTCCATCGGGCTGGCTTTCATAAAACACACTGAAAGCAAAACACAGCCATTCATGCTTGTCACCGTGCTGAGGCGGGGTAACAGCAGTAAAGCACACTTAGCATTTATCGAAGCATCTTTTAATCAAACTATTTTATGGTCCATCTAATATCTGTAAGGGTGTGAGAAATGTGGAGAAGGCCAGGTCAAAACAGCAGGCTGACAGGAAGACAAAAAGGCCCGCTGATAATGGCAGCTGAGCCTCAGCTTGTAGAGAGATAAGGTGGAGATAAATGTGAATATATGTGCCTGTTATCTATGAGCATACACCAGAATGTTAAGTATATAGAGGACGAGATACTGAGTGGGGAGAAAGGGGAAAGGATGTAAAGAAGGGAATACAGAAAATAAAAAAAACTTCTAGGTCCAGGAGTTTAATCGTTCAGGACCATGTGAATTTGCTCTGAGCATAACTCAATGACTAAAAGACAGGTGGGGAATTGAATTTGTATACCTATTTGGCAGTCTATCGAGAGTCGTACAAAACGTTATTGTCTGTGAAGAGCGAAAGAGATCGCAACGCATCTGCCAAAGTTTGTGTGCACATGGAAAGCCGTGCCACATCTGAGAGTAGCTGCGTTCACTTGAGAACAATACACACACGCAACGCCGTACAGGAGGAGACACGCAGCCAATTACCTGAAAGCCCTTTGGATTGAGGCTGCGGGGATTTTCAGAGGCCACCTTCAGCTTTCCATCCACCACTTTCATTAGGTTCTCCGTGTTCCTTACATATTGTAGATCTCTGTACGTCCGCAGGTCCAGCACCTCCATTGACTGGCTAATGTTCTGAACCTGTCACACACACAGAAACACGTTTCATTTTTAGTGTTAATCTTAGAGGAATAATACATATTTTTTAAACCCAATCGTCAACTTCTAATCAGACATCTAGTTTGCTAATAGAGCTGACCTGATATACTTTATTAGTTGATCAGCTATTTGGATTATCTCGAATATTTTCTGTGTCTACTGTGACAGCAATCTGAATAACTTGAAACTGAGATGAAGTGTTTGTTCGCTATTAGCAGGCAAACGATGAGTTGAGAAAGTAACAGGTAGAATAATTAACAATGAAAAAAATGCCATGATGATCTTCACATCTCATTCAGTGTCAAATGACTCAATGGATCAACAAAATATAACTTGATGCCTTGCAGTTTATCACACTAGCATAGGTTTTGATCTGTCTGGAGCCTCCCAGACCCCCAGTATTGGGTTTTCCCAACTGGGTTGCAGATAGCGAACAGTACAAAAATGTACAACAATGCAATGCAATGAAGGATCAAGGGTTATTATGGGGTATGGTTATGGTAAGCATTGTTGTAAATCGGCATAGTTAAAAAAGAAAGATGCACCTGCCCTTATAGGCCTACATCTCTGATTTAATGCCCCACCTGACAGGGAGGCTGAGTGACGTAAATCAAACACACCCAGGATGTTGCTCCGAGGTGACTTCTGAGGAACGTTTAGCTTCAGAAGAGGTCTGATGTTTTTGACAACAGGCCTAATAATCCCTGTCTGCACGTTGTGACTGCAGAGCCTCAAACAGTCCAAACTTTATGCAAACTTGGAGGATCGCAGTGAAACAGAAGAGGTTGGGTTGACTGGATATATTTTTACATATTTTGTCATCGAATCTCAAAACGCATATTTAACGTCTAAATTATTCTGGACCCCACTACCTGACTTTTGTTTCATCTTGTCACCTGTTTCACTAGGCCTAGTCTAAAGGTTGTAGGTCTGGACACATTGAGGAAGACTTTGCGATCCACAAGATGCCAAGAATGCCGTTCAGACATGTGAGTACAACAATAAAAGTCAATGTACCGATGTGGTGCCTAGAAATGTGTGTAGCGTGTGTGCAGAAACTCTCTTTTTGCTTGTGGCTGCAGTCCCTGTGGTGTTTTTTATTGTTTAGATCTCTGTGTTGTCTTTGTTGTTGTTTTGGTGATGCTTTATTCTGCTGATAAGCTGGGCAGACGGTTTCCTTTATGTGACATATTAATGCTTGTTGCACCCGCCATGGTGTCAATAGACTGCGTTTTGTCTGCGTTTTGTCCTCCTTTCTGGTGAATTCCAGTACGGCCAGAGGATGACTGTTGTATATTTATAATTGCTTATCAGTCGTATTTACAAGCTGCAAAGTGCTGTCTTGTGAAATGGAATTTATTGTTGGTCTAGAGACATTAGGGCTCGGTGGTGTGATGTTGCTTTACTAGTCTATACACTGACATTCAACGCAATTTATTTTGTAACCCACACCCCCCTTCCCGCGCTAACATTTACTCAGAGTGCATTTTTACTCACCTATATTTTACTTTCTAATCAAGTAAAGTAACAGCACTGTTACCTGGGAGTATATATTCTAGTACTCTTTCCATCCCTCCATGCAGGTCAGCTGAATTGAAAACTCACAGGTGTGGATGTCTCAGTCAGCAAACTGCCCTCTTTATGTGAAGCACTTTCAATTGCCTTGTTGTTGAAATGTGCTATACAAATAAACTTGCCTTGCCTCTAAGGTGTTTCCATAACTTTCACCCAGTGCATGCTGGGATGTCCTGTAACTCTCCAGGGACTGATTCAGCATAATTTTAGCAATAGGCTCATGTTGCAGTGGATGACAATTGAAGGGTTGTCACAGCTTTGAACTGAAACTGTAAAGAAGCTTGAGCTTTGCATCCGGTATGAAGTAAACAATGTCTTTTAAAGTATAGATGTAAGTAAAAAGACATGTTTTAGTCATGTAAAACACACTCCAAACCCCCCCAAACTATATACAGAAAGTGAATGTCACAGATTCATACCATGCATAAAAAACTATCAAAAGAGAAAGGTTGCAGGCCAGTATAATTATGACAGTGCACACAAGTTGATGGATACATACAAAAATAAGGTAATGAAAAAAAATATAAATGTCATGGAGGTGCAAACATGCTGTCAAGTAGGCGTTTCTCATGTTTAATTTCTTTTCCAGTACTCCGCTTGCTCACGCTTTGACAGCCCACTCTGTTGCTGCATAACCAGCCTACTGTTTCATACACCTCCTCATCTCCTACACATTGCACTGAACAGGCCAGAAATCATGTGAACATTGACAAATATGTCCAACTACCCACATGACCAGACACCCACCCACACAGACACGAGCCACTGAAACTTCACTGAACTTGAACAGAAGATATTTATTTAAACAAAACACAGTCCCAACTCTCGGAAGGTCACAGTTTGACATAAAGTCTGTTTAGCACCAAAATGCCTTGCTTGCCTACACTTTGACAGCCCACTCAATTACTTTGTGTCCAGCCTACTGCCCAACTCATCTCCCACATGCTTCATGAACTGGCCAGGGAATATTTGGTTCGAAAATATTTTCTTCAGCAATTAAAAAACGTATTTGACAGCTACAGATGGAATAGTTGGAGGAATGTGTAATGGTAACCACCAGCCTGGAGTCTAAACAAATGCAGTGCCACCGTCCTGGGCTGTGGTGGCAGTTGGGACTTCTCCCATCCTCTGATCCGTGATAACTGACTCACATGCACACATAAATGTACACAAACCAGGCATTTCACGCTTTCTCCTGGCCCTGCACTCATACTTTCCAGAATCTAATCAGTCGCAGGTGTCTGGTGTAGTGACTCACTCTGAACCAAATCCTACAGTGTGTATTTATGCCTGACTGTGCCCTCCTCATCTTAGCTCAGTCAGTGGGACAGAGAGGTGAAAGGGGCATGGGGTGTTCTAAAGTCTGTCTGCCGTGAGCGTTCTCATACCACTGTCCTTCAGGGCCAACCCTGGCCTGGATGGTATTTAGTCTGCCTTTGCAGAAAGCTGAATCGAGGCTTTTCCACAAGGCTGCTTTACATTCTTTGATGGTTTTGACATTGTTAGTGCAACCTTGGCGTTCTGTGTCAGGGAGAGACTTTGTGGATCCGGTCCACTCAAATAAATCCCACTCTGGGTTCAAATGAGGATGTGTTAGCGAGTATGGTGCTATTATGTGCACATACACACAGACACAGTCTATTAACTTGTGGCTTTCACTTCTTTGCAGCTCAGATAGCGCTGACCCCAGGTGTCCTCATTGGGCTGGGCTGTGGACCGTATGTGACGGGAGCACTTGGCTCTGATAACTGGCGTCTGACAAGGAGTGTGTATTTATAATGAACTGTGTAATTAAATCTAATACAATGATAAAGATATATTTGTAAAGGTTATAATAATAGGGATGTCAGAGAGTCTTCATTTGGTGTATTGTCTTTTATGGGATTGTACTGATATACAGTACAATGCAGCAACACAAACTGTTTCCTCAAAATTGTTGAAATCGGACACCTGTCTGACAAAGACTTCACAAACAAATACAATTGTTTCAAATGTAGTATTCCTGTGTTTTCTAATAGATTGCTCTATATTTAAGGTTTTACTGATTTTTCACAGAGAAATATGCTCGTATTTTCAATACGTTTTTTTTTTATGTTTTCACCCACCAAAAAGTTATGTCTCTAAAAAATGTACAGTAGACAACATCACTTTGCAATATTGACAGCTTGAAATTAATTCTTTCCACTGTGGGAAAGTGCAAAGAAAAATGAACAGAAAATACCAATGAGCCGCTAATTACGTTACTGCTAATTAGTTACTCTAAGCTATGAGCTACAGTACATGCGCAGTACTGATTATACTAAAAAGCATACACAAACATATCCAACATTAAACCCCATTACATACTGCATTTTTAAAACCTAAAACATGCAGGAACAGTAGTCTCTATAGACATTATATAATTCCTATAAAGACATACAGTGCATTCATACATTCACATAACTAGGTGAACACAACTCCTTTCTCTGAATAGCTTTATCAAGTTTGTCTTTTTCTCAGCCTGGATATGCCTTCTCTGTTTAAATATGCTTATTTTGAAATATGTGCGAGTGTGGATTTTGTTTGTATGAACGTGTGCTTGAAAACGCAGCAGACTGAGACTGTCAGGGGAAAAAAAATCAAACTTCAATGAGAATGAATGCAATATGTGAATTCAGGTGTCTCGTTGATCCATCAGGACCTAAGAGCCTATTCAGCATCTCAATTTACCACCATCTCTACTCACAAGACCACATCAATGTCAGCCCCTCCTGTCTCCTTTCCACCTCTCTGCTCCAAAGCTTCCACTCGCTCTGTGGATCCACCCTCTCATTCATCCATTCGCTGGTCAAAAATCAACTCTGCTGTGAATGAGCTGCCACGGCCCGTCGGGCAAGTGAAAGCCGTTGAACATTAGTTCTTTGGTTTTTATTATTTAGTTGGGGAAAGAAAGTGGAGAAGAATGAAAAGATGCCATTCAATTGCAAACCACCAATCAATACAGTGGCAGGTCTGGATAGTCAACATGCAGCTGTGGATCCCCCCCAGAAGTCCTCTTCTGCCTGATCTATGTGTGTTTATGCACCTGCCACCAGCAGGAAATTACATTTGAATGCACTGCACTGCAGGTCAATAATACTCCATGCAAATTAAACATGGATTTATCGTCCGGTTGCTGAAACAGTGTAGCGTGTTTTAGGGTTTTGCGGGGTGGACATGTTTTTGTATGACATGACATTTATTTGCCTGTCATACGTGACACGATTACTCACAAAGAAAAGTGTTGACTTATATCTTTCACTTGGAGGAAAACCGAATGAGCTCAAGTCAGAGTAAATAGATTTAGTGCGTGTAGCGTTTAGCATTTTGTGTCAGTGAAAACAAAGCATTTACTATATTCACTGATTTGTCAAACAGTTACTTTTCTTAATTGTTTTTGTTGTTGTAAGAATGGATTGGAAGATGGATTCACATTCATAAAAGAAACATGCTGCTCAGACTCAATTAGTCAAATTCCATGGGCGAGTGTACATTTCTCTTTCTCTAAGGAAATTCATGCTTAAGCAACCTTGTGGCTTAATAAAGAATAGTTCAAACAACAATGTCTTCTGATTGGCGTCATATTCCTCTGCATTAACTGTGGGGTAAAGGAAGTGAGACTATTCACTTCAGCTGCCTGTACGTGACAGACGGCGCCAGACACGAGCGCAGTGCAGTGTCGCAGTTTGTGTGTCTGCGTGGGGAAGAGTCGTGTCTCAAAGTGAGTGTGTTATTGACAGCTGTCACCTTCTCCATGAGCTGGCGAAGTTGCCTGCTGCGTGGGTCGCGGTTACACATGTTCTGGGCCGGTGCGACCACGGTACAGATACACTTCCCATCTGCGTCCTGTGCCGAGCTGTAGATCTGCCAGCCCTCCTCTGGGCTCGGGTACAGAGTCTGCAGAAACATAGAGACGTATATATATTTTAGACAAAGAGGAGAAAAAAAAAAAATGTTGCTTCTGTCTGCTGTTGTTTATCTACATTGCTACCAAAGTAGGCTTTTCGAAATGCACAAGGGCAGACAAGATATTTCATTCTGCCAGCATGTATAAACAGCAATCTGAAAAGTTTTCTACCCGTATAAAACATTTCTAAACTAATTAATGTATCAAATACTTAAAAAGGTTGTAGAAAGTGTTTAGAGAAAAGCAAAAAGACTAATACATTCCATATCGTGATTAGTTGTGCCCATTCTGTCACCATACGTTAGAGGCAAAGTCATAATTTCTCCACGGCATTCTTTCCCTCTCTTGCAACCCTGTCAAAAGTTACTCTTTCCCAAAGGCAACTAATGGCAATTGATCCCTCCAACTACTCAAAATCGCTTGCAGTCTAATTTTAGTATGAACTAGAGAGAGAGAGAGAGAGAGAGAGAGAGAGAGAGAGAGAGAGAGAAAGTGAAGCCAGAGATCAACAGAGGTGGCACTCACAGCAGGAGACGAGAGAGATGGAGGATAGAAGAGTCACCGGGAGAACATAAGGAGAAACGGTTGCAGATTAAGATAAGAACATTGGTGGAAAATACACAAAGGGATGAAAAACACAAACGGTATGACAGAGATATGAGCTCGATAGAGGATGAAGAAAGACAAATGGGAGGAAAATGAAGGTTTCAAAGAAACGAGGAAGAGGCAGGGATCAGGCCAGGCTGTGTGAAAGCAGAGCGTCTAATAAGTTTGGACACAGAGAGGAAATGGAGCTATTTGGGATCGATAATGCAGCCCGTAACCAGTGCAGGAGGGGCGAGGCTGAGAGGATGGATGTCTCTCTCTGACTAATCCAATCAAAAGTAGTGCTGTGCGCTTGCAAGTGGCACGCACTCACGTGTGCACGCAGTTTACGCGAATTCCGGGCCAGGACGATCCGCTCATTCACGCCGCATCTACACACACTCGGCACATGAAGCAAAATGTAATGAGAGAAGGAGCAGCCATCTTAGTGATACAATTAAGGACCCATCCGCATAAGTGGAAGGAAAAAAATGCTGGATATAAAATCTTCTGGCTCGGCGCCGCCCTCCTGCTTTCCACTGAGCAGTGCTGTGCTGCGCTCTCGTCTCCTTGGGTCGGGGGGGATCAGATTAAAATGTCTTGGGGGACAGAGGGACTGTGTGATTGGAGTGTAAAGTAGCAACCACCCTGCAAGCCAATGTGCTTGCTGTCACATCTTGTCACTCCTGCCAATCCCTTGGCACCCCAACCCCCTCTCTCCCTTCCCTCTCCTCCTCTTACTGCTTTTCCCTCTTCCTCCTCACACAGTGAATTTTAAATCGGACTTACTCCAAATGAATTGTGGCCAGCAGACTACAGCTACGTGAGTGACTTAAATAAGCCGTAATGTCAACCATGACAATGATAATATACATTCTTTTCATATTTGATCTGTTTCATTATTTTCTAGGTATATTAAGTTAAAAAAATGAATACATCTACATTTCATTAAACTGAGAAAGGAGTAATATACCATTCATATTTTCTATTAAATACATACATTATTGATATTTCAGTGTGACAGACTGACTTATGGTGGAACTTTTCAGTGCACTCTCTAAATTATTATTCTATTATTCTTAATCTTGATGCATATGCGAGTCAGTGTGCAGACAGTTCCTGCAGTGACTTGCGCAATTTTAGTTTCTGTCATTCAGCACCTTTCTTCATCATTAGCCTTCCTTTGTTGGGGCAATCCAGCTTCATAAGGCTGTTGGGTGGGGAGACGACGGAGGTCTACAGAGGCCAGAGTTGGAGTGCAAACAAGACAAAAGAAGCATTCTTCAAAGCAGAGGCCTTCTCCAGCTTCTTTCAACCGCATCTGACTGTCTAGTTCATTCTGCCATTGCCTGAGGGAGAGATTTGCCTCCTCTGTCTGCTTCTCTGCCCACATCTCACTCACTGTCAGGACTTGTGATTTATTGCAGCACATGTGTGTACGAGTGTATAAGTGTGTACATTTAAGTATCTCTGTGAGCAAATATTTGCTGACGCACATGCAAGCAAGAACAGCCCATATGTGCATTTTTGTTGAAATCTTACAGATTATTACCACGCATGCATTTGGACATGCATTTAAAACTGCAGCTACACTGCTGCTCTTCCCCCCGAGAGGGATCGTTGGGCTGTACGCATGACGTTAGGAGAGCATATGCAATGGCTGCTACGATACTGTGGACCTGTGTGTTGCATCTTCTCACCGACTTCTCATTACAGTTCATATCCTGCGGTGTAAACGGATGGAGGCTCGCTTGCCTCAAACAGCAGAATCCACTTATGTTAATCTGAGGGTATATGTGCAGCCTCCTGCATTTGATAATATTCTTACAAGGGGGGCTGCCTGCACACTAGATATTCACTTTTGGTTAAGAAGGATTCTTGCGAATGGATGCAGAAAGTGGCCATCAATATTTCATATAGCGATCAGCCTGAAAGGGAGCCACAGTTGGTGTCACACAGATTTTGTATGATATGTGACATAGTGGGCAGTAATAAGCAAGACGTTCAAAATTCATCAAAGTAATTTTTGAGGCACGTCGGCTCCATTATCGTAATACTTTCTTCGTTTTCCAACATGTTTCAACTCACGCTGCTTTTTGCCCAAGCCAGGGAGTTTTCACAGCGCCACATCTTCTTCCTCTCTTCATTAATGTTTCATAAATGCTGGGCTGAAATTAAGAGCTTATTTGAAGCAGTTCCAATTTCATTACCACCCACCTATCCATTCTGCACTAACTTCCCCGTTCTCAACACAGTAGCAGTTTTGAGAGCAGGAGGGCAGAGATAATTCTGAAATGCAAATGTGCTCTGTGCCTATATGCTTTGTGCATCCGCCTTTTCAGGGACATCTATATACCAGCACTCATATGCAAGTGATATCCCGCGGTGGGTGCAAGTAGTAAACTTGAACACTGTTTATATATACAAATATGATTAAGTCTCCTCTCTCCAGCGAAGAGTGGCTTATTGAAATTGGTTCATTTGACATAGTGCTCACACCATGCAGCCTATCAGATATCTTATTAGTGTTGGAAAAAGAACTTCCTAAATATCTAGTGTTTTACAGAACAATATTTAGGGTGTGCACAGTGGAATATATATAATATTCACGGTATGCGGAGTGAAATGAGTGAATATTGTTTGCATACCGCAGGCAGGTCGGGCCTCAGAGTATTAATGTTTGAGTAGTGGTGATAACATAACCTGTGCTATCAGTTCTGGCTAGCTGGGGGCACTTCAGGTCTGGGGAATAATCCTCTCCTCCCAGACACAGACAGTGGTTTCAGGGGAGAGGAGGTGTTCTCTTCACTCTCCCAGCAATCCACCCATTAGATGTGAGGGATGAAATAGAATATGTAAGCGCCAGATTTGAAGCTGTCACAGTCATGGCTGCCGTGCAAAAGCCAATTAAGGGAGAAGTGAAAACAATAGGAGACCGCAGAGGGCAAGAGAGCTGAAAAATCAATTGGGCTTGCTGCTCACTAAAGTGAAAATTGCTCTTTTAGATTTCTGGCCTGCCTCTTTTGTGCCACCCCAGGGTTTCCTCTGTTCCCATGACATCCCGACTTACGGCCTGTGTCTGTGAAGTCTCACCATCCACAGCTGGCATGTCCTCCAACCCCAACCTCCCATCCTCTCAATAGAAAGAAACCAATGAAAGTGGGAGTTACTGAGACACTAATAGAAAGAGTTGTGGTTTGAGAAAGGCCTGACTGGGAGGAGAGAGATGGCTCTAATTTCCTCTAGCTTAGTTCAAACACTGGCCAGTCACAGTGCTGAATGACAACTTCAGTGAAAAACCCTGCTGAGAGTGGGGAAGAGGAGATGAGCCGAGAGGGTGTGGCCATTACTAAGCTAAAAAGTGGTAACCGAATGCGACTCCAACACTCCTCTGCTTCCTGTACGCTGATGACAGAAGAGGCCGGGCTAGTGTAGTTTAGCTGCGACTATTATGAAACTAACTAACTAACCATCTTGTGTTGTTACCTGAGTGCTTCCTCACAGTGCAAAGTCAGAGCCCTTGTGTTGTAAATTATGAAAAAATAGTTCAGAGGGATCATCCAATTAGATCATCAAACTTGTGGTATCACTGTCGAAATGGACTTCCTCTGGCGTTTCATTAGACCGACTCTGTAGCTGGCTGCTGTAAAGCCAGAGCTAAATGAGGTCATAAATCTACAGCTCCCTTAGTTCATGAGCATGACGGGAAGTCTATTATAACTTTCATAAGCAGCGGGCAGCAGGGGCAAACAGGCAGAAGCAGGCGCAGGTCCTGAGATATGGGAGAGAGCTGACCACTGCACTGTGACCTGAGTTTGCCATCACAGCTGAGAGACGGACAGTGTCAGAACAGAAGGACTGAGAAGAAGTTGTACAGAGAGGAAGAAAGAAGCATTTTGAAAATGTAAGAGAGAGAGAGTCTAAGAGACAGTAAGGATAAAAAATGAACAGATGTGTCTCCGATGTAATCCATCTCTTAATTCTGTTTCTATCACACAACTTAGCTTTCTCCAAGTTTTACAGCTTCGCTTTCTTTTCCACTCTGTCCCTCAGCAGAATTGTGTTTTATGCCAGACAATAACTTCTCTGAATGCTTGTCCCCAGCAAACATCTGTCCCTGATATACAGAGCTCAATCCTGTTCTATCTAGACTATGGCCAAACAATCAGATCAAATTTTTCAAATTTGCTGGGTATTGCTGTAATTCACCGCACACAAATAAACATGCAAATACCCCCCCCCCCCCCCCCCCCCCCATTCTTCAAATGAACAATCAGTCAATCCTCAACGCACAGGCCAGCTGCTGGCCTTTACAATACAACTCAATGAAGGCTCCTAGTGAAGTCTCTCCTGCGCCCAAGGAAAACCGATTACCACAATCAGCGCAGCATGCTTGCCAGTCAACAACATGACTCATAAAGTCATCATGTGCCTCTCGCCCTGCTGCCTCCCTTTCCCTCCCTGCTGCCTCGCACTTTCTCCCACTCCATCACTCACGTGACTGCCATCCCTCCCGCGTGGTGTCCTGCTCGCTTCCCATCTGCATCTCACTCGTTCCAATCCGGATAACACTTGGATTGACAGTGGGGGTGGGCAGATGCGTCAAGCGGGGGGGGGGGGGGGGGGGGGGTTTGGGGTAGTGGGAGGGGGGCTCAGTTGGAGAACTCTTGGAGAAGTGAGAGATAATTACACTCACCAATGCTCAGCACTTGCAAGCTACAACTTTTATACTTTTTTTGGAGCAGGCTGCTAGTGCCGTGCCAGGTGCCCTGGTGTAAAGCATTTGGCATCTCCTCTGTTAGACGGTTACAAGATAGCTCTATCACTATAGCTGGTGTTAAATAGAGGAGGGAGTCGAGCGGGGCAGGGTAGCTGGTGTGAGAAAACATTGCATAAACTGTTAGAATACAGTCAGTGGTTCAATGCAGGAAAATATGGAATTATGTGTATTGTGAAATCATCAAATTGCTTTTGAAGGGCAAAGCAATGATTCAGGCCCACGTTGAGTTGGATTGGAATTACACTCATAATGGCAAATGAACTGTTTCTAAAGCCTGATTATGAGACCAATTATAGAGGCTGGGATCAATACCGCTGTTTTGTACACAGGCTGCCACACAATGAGCTCATGTATCGAAACAATTTCAATGATATTGCAAGATTGCCTTTCAATGAGGTTTCACGCAGACTACGGGTAGTAGAGGACACCTGTCAGGGTCTGAACGAAAATCAAGTTTGGTTGGCTGATAAGCATAAAAGCAAAGTGCTCAAATAAAATTCTGCAGCAGTGTTTAATCTTGAATCCATAGCCAGGAATCAATCTTTACAATCTGCTTTATTGGATTGCACAGTGGCTGTGATAAAGTTTAAAGTCCCACATGCTGACAGACAGAGGCTGGGTAACCCCAATCAGATTCTGAGCCCAGGCTCTTTGTACTCTGCCATTTGTTGTTCTACGCTCCCCTTTGATGGTGAGAATATTCTCCTCCGCTCTTCTGCCTCACAGCTTTCTTATTTTAGATATCAGAGGGAGAGGCACAACACAAATACTGTGCTGTCTTTCAGTGCAGTATTATGGGTATACAACCACAGTATGTCAAGTTTTATGATTTATGTATGCATATCTTACATGTGAACACATACAAACAAAATGTGTTCATTTAACAATAAACTATAATGTGCGAGTAATCCTTTATTTACGCACTGTGTCCGTTAAATTTGACAGTGAGCAGGTACTTCTGAAGTGGTTTATGTCTTATTATTGATATAAAGCAGTTAATATGTTAATAGACTGTTTATTTTGGCTGTATCTTGTAGAGCACACCAGGGTTCAATTCTTTGACTAATCTTGTTTTTATTATATAACTTACCGCTGGGAAACTTGTTTGCAAGTATTATGACCATACTGCACTAAATGATGCTTTGTATTTCAGGTGGGTGGCTCAGAATTCACTCCAGCTAAAATGCAGATAAAACAAGTCATTATTTGTAGTGATTAAAGCTAGAGTGGGCAATGTATTTTGGAAACCTTTTGTTGAAATTCTCTTTACATCCAGACGGAAATCAACTGCCTACCTACACACACTCTGCCCGTTACCGGCGTCTTCCACAAGCCTATAGCCTGACAGCTTTGAGTAATTACAATAGCTGTTTACATTACATTTTGTTTACATTGTTTACGAACATTATGATAATTCTGGGGTTGTGGCGTTGGAGGGAGGCCTGGAGGGACGGGCTGTCAGTGTTGCTGACTTGGGGACTTTCTTGCTACATTTGGCAACTTTTGCAGCTTTTGCTGCTACTTTCATTGGAAAACCGTTGGCAACACTGGGCTGTGTTTTTCAGTTGGTTAATGTGTCAAATACTAGCGTACTCTTAGTTTTACCAATGTATCCTACCCAAGCTTTAACATGTCGCAAAACAAATTTGGCAGTGCCATGGTGACTGTGTCCAAGCTACCTCTGATTTGATTTCAGCTTTAAAATGAATGTTAAAACACCATTCTAGATTTCTTCTTGCACTTAAGGAATATCAAATATAGACGTGTTGTTGTTATAATATAAGAACATTGTGTGTGCACAGCCCGGCAGGTCTACAGCGTTTCTTCGCATGATCATCCAGTGCAGCCGCACTAGTTCCATGCAAGTGTTAAGAGTGGTCTCTTCCGCTCATTAAGGAACATGGTTTTCTACTATCCAGATGTGCGCAAGCATCCAGGCAGTGTTGTGCTCGGTGGCCATCGCGGACAGGCACATACAAACTCAGGCAGCTGTGTTCATGGATCAGCTGGTTAAAAGACGGGCGCAGCAAGCAAGTGAAGCAGACTTTGCAAATAGCTCTGAGCTGGGAGAATATGGGGCGCAGCATGCATGGATGCCATGGGGGGGGGGGGGGCGAGCAGCCACGCAATGCAATGGCCACTGGCACGCTAGCGCCACGTTGTCACTGTGATTATCTTTGATTAGAGCTCTAAACATTGTGTGAGTCATGACTGCTTCTTAAATCATCACAGGCAAGCGTCTCATTAATAGTGATGGGACTTTGAGGCCGGGTTTTACATTAAAGTTTTATTCACTGCCATTGTTTATGAGAGGAGATTATTCCTGTCTGAAAGCGGAGACATTTCCCATCACAACAGGCTGTTATACTGTAATAATCCCTGCCACAATCAAACTGGCTCATCGGTTTTGATGAAATGTTGATGAAATGAACTTCAATGGTAGCCTTTTTCCTCGATTGGTTGCGAATGAACGTTGCCTGAAAGGAATATATCCACTCATAACTATGTAGAACGTTTTATTGTAGCCAGTCTTTTGAAATGCAAATGAAGAGGCTTCCAGCCATGAGTCTTGATTAGAATGAGTTTACTGAAAAGAAACAGATTTTATTCCCCTTGACCCTGAGCAGGATAAGCAGCTATAGAAAATAAATGGATGGTTTATCTGGGCCATAGCCCCTGGGGGAAAGGTGGGTGTTCAATAGGATTATCATGTTTAGTGCTGTAAATGATTCAAACATGCCTTGCACTCTTGACATCGTTGCAGAGGTTAGATTATGATTTTACTTTGATGTTGTATTGAAAAAATGAGCTGCTGCAATATGTACAAAAAATGAATGAAAAAGCTTTTAGCGAGGTGCTTGACATTTTTTTACAAAGGTAGCACTCTGCTAAAACGCCTTTTATCTCAAAAGAAGACATTCGAACCCAAAACCTCAGTGCAACACAAAGGAGACATAAAGCGAGGGATTGATGTTTAAAACGAACCGTTAAAAAAAACTCTTCTTCAAACAGATGGACCTTTACCCCTGAGACAAGAATGCCTAAACATAGTCAGGGCATATATTAAAACACACAAACACGTATACAGGCCAGAAAGCACGCAATAACGCATGCACACACACACACACACACACACACACACACACACACACACACACACACACATCCAGATGGTCGTAGATCTCTTGGGACGTTCAATTTCATCCAATCATTTCAACAGACCAAGGCATTTCCTTAATGGGTAAGGTGCCATAAAAACACACTCAGGATAGAGTCAAAGGCAATCATTAACTGCTGATGAAACAGAAAATATCTAATTTATTTGGCTGCTTGATATTTCTCATCCCCTACCTTACCTCCTGGTAGAGCACACTGAGACAGACAGACAAAACAAAACTGATGTGTGCAAGTCCGCACTAAACAGAAGACAAACTACTGTGTAAACTAAATTTAAATATAAAACCTCAACCTTTTTTTTTTTTAAAGTTACAAAACATTGTCTTCTCGAAACCTTTTATGATCTCCCTTCATGCCAGAGTATTATTTGAGAAGAGGAGGATTGAGAGGTTTTTGAGACGAACGGAGCGAAATAAGACGTACTCGAAACTGTAACATTGTCTCAACCTCCCCGTCTTCCCCGTCACCTCTGGATCTGAGCGCCATCCTTCTCACCCTGGAGGTGAATGACAGATGGGATCAGCCTCAACATCACTCAGAACCGCTCTCTACCTCCCGTCACCATGGCAAAAACATATGATTTACCACGGGCCGTTCACGCTGCGTCCTCTCGCCTCTCGCAATCGCACAATTCAGCGGCATTATTCTTAATGTGACTCACACAACAACATTTTCGTCGTTCACGTGTGGTTGAAACGCATGCACGTCTACCTCCTTCATCTTTCCCTTATTGATACATCACAGCCCTTGAGACGAGATTCTCACGGTCCCTCTCCCATCTGCACACCCCGGTCTGAAACCACTCAGCTGTTAGTTAAACATATAGACACACATCAACTTACATGCTCGTATCTTTCCGATTCTTAACTATCTCCCTCCGTCATCTGCTGTGTCACGCTCTTTCATCTCTTTCTTTCTAACATTCACAGCGGGACAGATACAGTGCACACACACAAAAAAAAAAGCGAAGGAAGTCATACGCACGCTGACAATCCTCTCCGAGGTGCCCCCTCTGGAGATTGTTGTCCCGTTGAGTCCCACCAGTGAGGGCAGAGTCTGAGACATCCAGTTGGTCACCATGGCCATGGTGCTGAGCACCGCCCCGATCTTTAGCATGGGAACGCTCATGTTTGCTCCCCTGTGGGGCCCCGGTGCAAACGGCCCAACAGCCGTCCCTACCCTGCCCTGCCCTGGACCTCAGCTCCAGTCAAACCCCTCTCTGCTCCAGGCAGCCCAGGCAGGGATCCGGCCAGTCAGCTTCAGCCTCGGCACGAGCAGCTGCAGAGCGCCCCAGAGCTGGTAAAATACAGTTACCACACTCGCACACCGCTGGCTCAGTCAAAGGGACAGCCAGAGACCGTTTAGAGGAGAGCAGCTCACATCCAGCAGCATCACGCTGGAATCTTCCCTCTCAGAGTGACTGCCTCAGCCTCACCCCCTCCCTCTCCCTCACTTCCTCACTCTACCCTTATCTCTCTCTCTCTCTCTTCCCCTCTCTTCCTCAAGATGCAGAGCTGCGCATTGGCTGCCTCTCTGTCTCAACCCCTCCCAATCAGCCTCGGCTCTGTTCTTGCCAGACCTGTTTTGCATGCATGTATCCATTCTCTGACATTTGGCTGTTCTTTTATGACTCACATCTTGGTGTGTGTGTGTGTGTGTGTGTGTGTGTGTGTGTGTGTGTGTGTGTGTACTTATTTCTGAGGCTGATTACAGAGAGCTGATCTGCTGCTCTATATGTTATGTGGCATGTGTGCTCCAAAGGCATTCCAGGCAAAGTAGACTGTCCTCATCACATTGTCTGTACTGGATGGAGGATGATGGATGGATGGATGGATTTAAAGTTGGCGAGGGATTCGTCAGGGGAGACACGGCCGTCAAGGTATTAATGTGGGAGAGATCCAGGTGCTGCTGCCCACGGCTGCTTCTGACAGCTCATCCGTCATTCTGCTTCATGGCATCTCCTAAATCAGACTGTAGCTTGCACTTTTACAGTCCAACTCCACTATGTCTGAGGCGTAACCATATCACCATCTTCACTTACACGTCTTCTTGACACTTACTGCTGCCTATGCTCTGAAACGGATGATTGAATTGACGTATATGACAAAAGATATTGAAGCTATTAAAAGCTATTACTATGGGGTTTTTTTTTTAAGTGGTAAATTTGTTACCATTGTCGTGTTGCTATAATCCAAATGGTTTTGGCTTTCAGCACAATCATAGCAGGTAAACCAGTGTCAGATATCAAACCAATTGCTTTGCTGCCTATTTTGGTGTCATTTCACCTCAGGGGCTACGCCTCAGGCATGCTTTGAATTTATTTCAGGATGGATTTAAGAAGTGCTCTGAAGTTTAGATTCGAGTTTTAAAGTCACATTTGTCTGATTTGGCCACTCGCCTCTACCGCAGTGGCCCAGATGAAATGAGGGGAATGGGAACCAGAGGGGGGTCTCGAATTTCTCTTTAAAACTTGAAGCGTCTCCCCGCAACGATTTCCAGCAACATACTGGACAGCTGGCAGTGTCATTTTACGCCCTAAACAACCGTGAATAATGATGACAGAAATGTCCTGCTCAGACAAAACGGCCAGGTCATCTCCTTTCCTTGCCTGCTGCCCTGGTCTGCTGACTTATTCAGTTTGTCAGCCATGGCTGGGCTCCTTTCCCCACACAGTCACGTTGGGTGAGTGATATGGGCTCCTCTGTGTGCGGTGCACTGTGAAGTGATATGAGAAGAGACAGCTTCCTGAGCCCCATCCAAAAAAATGTCAGCCCTCCACAGCTCACCTGCTGCTCCCTCATCAGTCTCGCCTGTGTCCGCTCCTCTATTTCTGCAGCGAGACTGACCCCTTGTGGTTGCCGGTGGCATCGCACCCAATATGCTGCCTTACACGCAGCCAGAGAGCGAGCCAGTGCCAAGTCATTGTTGTGCCATATAAATAACTGGTGACAGGTAGTTGTCATTTTATGGGAATGTGTTATGGTGATGTGAGGGGGCATGTGGCAGCGCTGTTTCGAATCGCACTGTTCCATGTCTGACAGAGAGAAAAAGGTTAAAGTAGAATACACACACACACACGCGCACACACTGCTGCTTCTTAGAAGGGTGATGCCAAGGCCCAGGGGTGTGTTGGAAATAGCCTGGAGCCGAGTGAATATGTCAAATATATCACCTGATTACATTTCACAGCTGATTCGTTATCGATCGAAGTAGTTGTCTACAGCTAAACGAGTATGTAATCGATCATTATAATGATCATACATAATAAAGTATCTTCAGTTTTTAACTGAAATTGTGTTAAATATACATTTTATATTCAAGAATTGTTTTCCCTTGCAAGTTTCATGTAGGTGAGGAAACCCTTGTTTTGTCATGTACATTTCCTTTGCTGCACCACCGTGTAAAGAGAATGCAGTAATCCTCACTTTCACAGGGTGGCAGCAAAGGTTCAAACATAAATATGGACGTCCTTTACCCTTTTCTCTTTAGTTAACTAAGCTCCCTTTCCTCGCCTCCTCAAAGAAAACCTGGTACTCAAGTAAGAGGGCTGACTGAACATGAAAAAATCACTCCAAGAGATCACTTACCCCATGTACTGCTGTGGTCACTGTGCAGGACGTAAGCTTGTTAATTCACTGCCAGAAGAAATCCATGGCTACAGCACATTCATATCTTAATTTGTCTTCCAGTGGTCCCAATTTGTGCAGTTTGACTGTTGAATATGTTCTTAATGATGCCGTATGCAATAGACACTAAACACACAAATTACTCCAAACTAGTGAGGATCATATTTGACATGATGCTTTCCCTCTAGCCCCTAACCGACGACTACATTCCTTACCCCGACCCTTACAGAACTTTAAGGACTATTTTAGATAACACAGGACAAGCCAGAATGTCCTAATTAAAACAAAATGTCATCACTTAAAACTTGAATTGGTCCTCCTCACAGAGTTGGCAGCAGTTATCATTGCCGATGGAAGAGGCCATGTGTGTAACTCGTCTTATTTTTTTAGGCTTTCTCATGATCTTAAAATGACAAAACAAGCTTTCATGATCACACAATAACTGTTTTTTGGTCTCAAAATAACCCAAACTGTCTTGTGATCATTTAATACAACATTCTGGAATTTGATGATAATCAATAGTCAGCCGTCATTGAGAAGTCTCAGCTCGTTATGTTGTTTCCACAGCAGTCCCCGACATTTTCATGTAAATCTTAGTCGTAGTCAATATAGACTAAATTGGACAGAGCAGTTTAATATTACTATAGGTACTGTGCTCATGCACAAATAGAGTGACCTTCCTCTTGCCTCAGATAATAGATCATTACCACATCAAAATAAAACCTTAAAGGCAACCGTATGCATTTTCCCAAGCCCTCTTTTTTTTCTCTTTTCTTTAGCTTTCATTGTGTCTTGGTAACATCGGTGTGGACAACTCTGTTCTCTTTCTAGTTTGATGGCAATGCTTTTTGTTGCATAGAGAACTGACACGTCTCTATTCATTGGTGACAATAAGAAAAATGTGCATGCGGCACCTGCTGAGTGTATAATAACTGAAGCCGTAGAGGCTGCCGTCAGACACCCCCCACATCATATCTCCTCTCAGAGGTTCTCACCGTGGAGCTCTTTTCTTCTATTTCAAGGCGTCTTTTCATCCGGGAGCATTGTTAATAACTTATGTATTTGCTTTGCTTGTGTAGAGTGGAGTGCCCTTCTAACTTAAAATTCCTCTCATAAAGTGCAGGTCAGATGCCATCTTTTGTAAAGTGATGGACCCAATAAAGGATGAGAATAATGAGTGTCGTGAGGACAATCTGCCATACCTCAAAGAATTCCAGGCTCTGCCAATCAACTGTCTAATCACAGAGTCTGTTGGCAGAACAAGCTTTCGTTAAACATTAGCAAGAGAGGAAGTCAGCCATTTAACCTGTATTAATTTAATCCCTTTTCATTAATTTTCACAGCCATTCCTCCTAATTTTCACTCTAATAATTGTCCAGCCTCATTTTCTCTGCTGCTCTGCTGTGTCATTATCTTCGATTCTCTGTCGCTCTCTTTTGTTCTCCCTCTCTGTGAATTTTATTTAGCCTTTATCTCCTCTCACTCTCTCCCTCGCTCTGTTGTCTCTCTTGGCCCCTCTGGCAATGAGAAAAAGTGGCATCGTATCATGTGTTTCTCCTTTATCCTGCATGTGTCTTAGCTTCTACTATTTCTGTCCTGAGCTCATACACTTCACTCAGGTGATCGTAGCTGTCGTGTTGCATGCTTGACATTAGATCTGCACTGCACACTGTAGATTTGGAGTGTTGTGATGCATTGGTATTGAAGCTAACTGTGATATTTAAGAATATTTCTGCCTCCCTATACCTGTATTTTGTAATTAATTTGCCAAGAAAGAGAGAGGACAAAGTTAAAGATGAATTTGACTCATAGCATTATTATTATAATTGTTTTTTAAATGATCTATACATATTGTGATAATATCTTTATGGTGAATTCTTTTGCCCAGGGTATTTGTGTAGTGAAAATCATATATTGTGACAGCACAAACTCTTCTGCGTGCACTAAAGTGCGTTGCATCTTTCTCGTGCCTCCACACAGACATGCCAACATGGCCTTGTGCTTCATCATAAACATCTAGAACAAACATCTCTGCTCCTAGTGTGCGTGCTCTATAAAGGGCATTTTTAATCAGTTCAAACGGTGAAAATGGCCACCAACTGCTGAAATGGCAGCATTTGTGCACACACCCATGGATGGCAGTAGAGCGCTACAAAGCCCCGAGGTCATGGGGACGAGCTCTGGGTGAGATAACTGGGCAGCGGACAGCGCCATTCTCACTGAGCACAAACGCAGAGAAAACTACAGATTCACAGCTGAAATAAGGGACCAAATTACACCTCAGCTAATTACACAGACCTCATAATGATGCAGAGCTGTAATGACTGACACAAGCAGAGCCCCCCCCCCCCCTCCCCCGCCTGAGCTCTGAAAGATGCTGGAGTCATCTGGCTCTGAGAATACTGGCTATTTTTCTGAGTCATAATTCATTAATTAGATGATGGACATGGAGGCCCACTGCCTTCTCAATACATCAAGATCAAAATCAGCTGAAACAAAGCGTGACCTCATTACCATGGTAACTATTTAAATGGCGTAAATAGGCTGTACCCCAGGGTTCAGGCGGAAAGACACAGTGGTGTGCTTTCAACGTGGAGTGTTTAATCTATTAACGGCTCCTGTGGGTCTTTGATTAAGGAAACTCATCTGGGCTTTTACATCTTTATAGTAGCGACTGAGACCGCAGGAGGATTATAGAGCATGCATGCATCGACCGCGGCATGCATAGTGCAGAGAACACATCCTATCGAGTTTATTGTGTTCAATAATTCAAGCAGAGAGCGTTCACCACAAATGAAGCACCTCTGTCCCACTCTGACCACGGAGGCGATTGACAGGATATGATTTATGACGGATAAATGTGGCCTTACATGGGAGTCGATAACCTGGCATGTTCATCTTGCATCAGCACAGTTTGACAAGATGAGGCACTTTAATCTCCCGAAGACAATAAATGTGTCCATTTCAGTGTGTGTGTGTGTGTGTGTTTACATATGCGTGCATAGATTTGTCTGTGTGTGTCGATGCCTCTCCGTATTTGTGTCCACTTGCATGAGCCACGCTTTCTCTCCACTGAGCTGTGAAATGTCTACAATACCCTCTAATGGTGGTTGCCACAGTGTTGTGTGAGAGGCCCGGTTGAGCTGTGACATGCACGTAATACACAGTATCTCGGTCACTACTGCGTGACACAAAAGAGGGAACAAAACAGAGGCTCAGCCCAAAGTGCTTAACTACAGTAATGGGTCCTTCCAGTGGGAACACGTGAGAAAGAAAATCAATATTAAGTGTCTGCCTGGCTGTATTGACTGTAACACACCTACAATACCCTGTGGTGAGTCCCTCCATTGTCTTTACAGTATATAGACCGTCGTGCCCGTCTAATCAACCCCACACTGAAGATATAGAGACGCATTTATAATTCATCACAAGGCAAGACTGCAGATCTGAGACTAAGGCTTCTTAACCTGCGCTGTTCTCAATTTGCACCAGTAAAGTGAAATTGCTTTCACAACAGTATAGGCAATATATGTTTTGATCGAGTACAGATATATATTTACCTTTTTTAAAACAAGATTTTGGCCTTTTGCTATTGAAGCAAATATTCAAACCCAGAACATTTCTTTTAGAATTGCACCATGACACTAGTTAATCCTTCACAATAATTGTATGTGTCTCCCCCAAATCTAGCAGCCACTCAACCTCCCTTTTTAATGACCCACCAAAGGGGAAACATGTACATGTACACTCAACCTCCCTTTTTAATGACCCACCAAAGGGGAAACATGTACATCTGAGGAGGATACGTTGCAAAAGTATTTGTATCGTCTCGTTTTCTCGGGCCAAGCGAACACAGCATAGGAGAAATCTTCCGTTCAGTATTCTTCTCAGAAGCTTCATGGACATATAGTATTGCTCGAACATGCTTTCAAATTTTATTCATAGAGGGATTGATTGCTCCTGATTGCTCCCTTGATTACAATCTCAATAGTCCACGGGGGCTTTTGCATTATTATTTGTAGGGTATTTGGTACGAATGAACAGTATATGGTTGAATATCGGAGGGCTCAATCAGGGACAGGCAGGGCGCCACGTTCAGCTTTGCAAAAGAAAAGACCTGATCAAAGCAATATACAGCAACTGCATGCGGCAATCATCTGCCATGCATTCTGCAGCACAGCGTGGCCCCAGCCACTGTTCTGCACCTACTCATGCCAACAGTACCAGCTGAAAAAGACTCAGTGCAGCGCTTCCTCTGTTAAATGCGCCCAGTTGAATTGCCCACACACACACGCCAGGCACTCGCACATGAGCACATGCATACAGATCTGCATGAGCACACAATTACTATGATCATTTCCTGGCTACACGACCTGAGTGCCAAATGCTCCACAAAAACCCAGCCTCTCCGGATCCAGCAGCAGATAGCCACTTCCACATCCTGACTTTTCCTCCCACCCGGTTAATCAAACATTCTCTCCATTGCGTACAGGGAATGATATTCCTGTAAATGGAGTAATTACTGACAGAAAATTGGGAGTCAAGGTAGCTGAGGCTCAAAGAAAGCCTACTAATTGAGGATGCCCCCCCCCATGGCGATTTGCCTCTTCAAAACGCCCTTCACTGAACTTGTGGTGCCGGCCATCAGCCAGAATAGTTCAAATGATTCACCCAGATGGTAACGTGACTTCTGCTGAGTGCTGGAAACGTATTTTTTCTTCCAAATAGCAGCTATAACACTTTTATTTTGCCATGCTAATATTTTACAAATCTGTATTCGGCCTCTATATCGAATATTATTGTTGCTGCTGAGAGCATTTTTTAATCTGTTTCTGCACTGTTGGAGTTGAGTGCCATTCCATTGTCTTATCACTGTACCTGCAAAGTGTTTTGTTTCATTAGTGATGTATTGATGTATACCTGCAGAAGAGCTGAGATCTGATCTTAGATGCCATGCACCTATAGCGCCTTGTTTGATGACTAAAGAGACAACCAGTGGACAAGACGTGTTTGCGATTTCTCATTTGGTCCCTGTCTGTGTCATTGTTTACGAATGTCACCCAGTTGCACAGCGAAGGTTTCACTATGATTAGCTAACCAGGGTGGTGGTTACACAAGAGGGAAATAAGCCAAAGAATAGCACAAGAGATAGACAAGAGGGTAATAGAAGAGACCGCAATGTTTAGGAGAGGCGGAGAGATAGAGGGAGAGCAGCAGTGAGAGAAACCGATAAAGAGAGAAAAGGATGGGTGATGCATTTGAAACTCCCCGAGGTGATGAATTTACATCTTGTCTGTTTTTCTGCCACGTCTGCAACAGCGAAACTAACAGGACCAGAGAGGAGTGGTGATACCCTGCCAATTACAGTCCAGTTGACTGAGAGTTTGCAGCAGCCGATTGTGAAAGGAAATCTTAATGCTCATGGTCTCGACATGGTCAGGAGCAAACAATGACCAGAACCCATCAGCTATAACTGTATTTTAGTAATGAAGGGACGGAAACCAGCCTGCAGTCTCGTGTCCAGCGTCTTTGTCGGAGCTCACACTGAAGCCTCCATTTGTATCCTCTGTCTTCAGGTCATTAATGCTCAGAGAAGCTGTAACATTTAATTAGGGACCCGTTATTAGTACAACACAGGCACAGTGTGCAGTGGAGAGAAATCCCAAAACAGCCCCTAACGGAACATTACATTTTCAGCCACATGGAGTTATGGGCAAAGATGGCTAGGAGAAATTTGTAGATAAACAAATTAGCTTGTGTGCTTTCTTTGGCGTTTCTGCCTTGCTGGTGGACGGAGTAGAAATAATTATTAGTATAAATACACAGTCTTGTGTTGGCCTGTGTTCCTTGTGCCGTCCCCCAACACCCCGACGACGATTCCAGCCATGTAATCTGCGGAGTCTCGGCTGCACTGTCAGAACGAGGAGCCGCTGATCCAATCAGTGATTGAACAAGCAAACAGACAGGAAAATGTCAACAAACTTGAGAAAGTGAGTATACAGAGCAGAAAGAGAGGGCCTTATTTAGAATATTATTAAAGGGTAATATTCTGTGGAGTTAGCCGAGTGTGAGATGAGAAGTATTGTGAGTGGGGAGGTGTTGGTGGGAGGAAGGAGGAGAGGTAGGCCCTAATGGTAAAGAGTGGCCATAGAGTCTGGGGCGTCACCACAGGGGGTTGCATTGGATCATCAGGCTGGATCTCTCAGCAATAGATGCAGCGTTCTGGAAGGTGCTGGGAAATAAACTGGATGGCGAACATAGCGACACGTCCTGCAGTCTATAAGCAGTCTGTCTGTGTCATTTGTTTGCAGGATTCCAGTTGATACAGGATGTCTTCACTCTGAGCACGATGCACATCTATGGTGCTTAACGATGATTTCTGTGAGTGCAGCAGCCTGGGAGATATAATATCAGAAAGGCCATCCCTTGCATTAATATTCCAAGCAGCACAAGGAGGAAATGGGAGATGATTTTCCCCTTAAGGAGGCGCTTCCTTTGCTAATCGTTAACATAAATATTTTCATTTGGTGTCTTTAAAACATGGCAGTCTGCGACTCCACTGCTAATTCCTCCTGGCACACATCATTATTCATTTAAAATAAAATCCAACCTGTACGCACGGGAGATTAGAATGACAGAAATACCCTTTAATAATGAGCTTGAGAAGGTAACACATTCCGGGGACATTTCTGCCACCCGCAGATTAAATCACTAATTTAAATTTTAATGACACCTAAGCAATGGCCCCTTCTGCACAACCACTGTGTGTTGGTGTTCATTTGAAAAGGCTCATATATAAGGAGGACTCTACACTCTTGCGGTACATAATAACCTGACATTTCTTTATTTCCTTGTTGCTCTGCTCCATTTAGTGGCACTCCCCTGAAGCAACAGGTTATACCCACACTTATGTCACAGTGTAAATAAATCCCACTGTTCACATTTAATAGTGTTGTTCAGGGCTGTTTGGATAAGATCAATACAGAACATGCCAAGTAGAAAAAAAATTAGAAGCACTCCTGAAGATCCGAGCATCAGCTTCCCTGCATGCTGTTACTTTAACTGAGAGGAGTGAGCGATGAGAGCTGGGCCTGAGAGGACCAGTAGCCTGAGGCACTAGAGACCTATCCTGAATACCTATTCATCACATCACCATTAGTGTGGCTCAAGCACTCGGCTCTGCTGCTCAGAAATATAACGAGGACTGCTGCATTAGATGCCATAGCATAGTCTGACATGATAGGACGAACACTGTTGCCTGATATACAGCTGAGCAAAGACTTCAACCTGCTTGTTCTTCTCACCTGGTGATGCAGCAGGATGCAGACATATGTAGGCTATATTGGTACACATCTGCATGCACACAAACTCAATAGTAGACAAACAAGAGCAGATTCTAATCTTCATAGGAGCAGTCTTTTTTTATCAGAGCATGACGTCCCCCCCCCTAACCCCCCCGCCCCCCCCCCTTCCCACAGAAATGTCACTCTACATCACTTTTGTCTCTCATCTTGTCTGTCAACACTTCGTCCTTTCTTCCTGCTGCTTCCTGTGTCTCTCTTGCCCGGGCGACAGGATGCACATGCCGTTGTTTTGTCACGGTCACGGCCATATTGATTAAGTGATGTGGAGCTAATTAAAGACAATGTGCAGTGTCTGAGCCAGTGAGGGGAATAAAATCATGGTGACGGAGCGATAGGCCTCTCATTATTCTTCTTCTTTTGGTTAGGATTGGAGAGATAATAACCCTTCGGCAGACACAGTCGGAGGGCACTCTCTGTCTATTGCTCCCTCTATCCCTGCCCGCAATCTCCAATTTTCATTTCCAGCAACTCTACTTTCTCTCTCTTTGCCTCTCTCTCTCTCTCTCTCTCTCTCTCTCTCTCTCTCTCTCTCTCTCTCTGTCTCTGTCTCTGTCTCTGTCTCACTCACTTTACAACCATGCTGCCCTGCTCAGCTTCTCCACTGGGCACTAATTCAAACCCCGTCCACATCCTCTCACTTTGTACTCTGACACTGCCCACCAACCCTGATCACCACAGCATCTTCAGTTCACAGCATCTGTCTGCAGTGTGTGTGTGTGTATGAGTGTATGTTACTGAAAACATGTTACACATGTGCAGAACATGCTGGTGTATATTTAAAATGCACATAATGCTTTTTTAATACATAACACTGTTCTTAGCTGTACTACACAGTAACATCATTTACATGCACATATGCAACCCCATTGCCAAGTATTAGTATTACTAAGGGACTAGATCTGTTTTTAGAGTACAGAAAAAATACATATTGTTCTTTGTACAGGCTGTCTTTGTGTGTCTGATGCTGTGGATTATTGAAAAAAGAAGGTGAAAATGTTGCAGGCGAGTTCAAGGCCATTGTTTCAAAAGCATGTTTTGTTTGTATGCTCCAAACAAAATCAAAGGGCATAATTTGCAATGGATATATGGCACTGCTGGATACACGGGGCTTATTCGCAAGAAAATTTCCTTTCCACTGATATGCTTATCTAAATCCGAGCCTGCTGATCTGTTAAAAATGAATGCAAAAGTCAGCGTGTTACATCATTTTCTTCCAATTTTGTGTATTCCATCAAAGCTAGATCAAATTTCTTTCGGTAAATGTCATCAGGGCCACATATATCACTCCATTTCACCCTTTTTCTCGAATATGATGTGTACTGAGCTCTCTAATTATGACACCTACTTCCAGATGTGGTGTACACATCCCGTATTACACACTACTGTGTCTGTGTGTTTTGAGGACTTGGAGAAATCCCAGGGGTTTAGAATCAGGCAGCATAATGTAATGTAAGCTGGTGTTCCTTCCAACTTGTTATCTCCTCTCTCCTACATGTAGTGTCTCTATCAAAGGACCTCTCTACCTTGCTCACCGTGGGGCTGCAGAGAGCATCTCTGCCAGCCTGCTTGATATGCAGCAGTGTTTGGTGGCTGCTGGGCTCCCACGCCTCCCTGACTGGAGCCTTTAAGCCTTGGCGCAGTGAGAGAGAGCCTCCCTCATCAATGGCCCTACTGAGTGACTGTGACAGTGCCACGCGGAAAACACATCGATTAAATGGTTCCTCTTGCCACCCGATTCTGCTGCGGCGCATAGCTCTCATCCGTCATTCCCCAAAATGAAAGCCCTGCAATTGAGTTAGCGTTGAACATGGGGAGGCAATGCTGTCACAATCGCACATGGCGGCGTGGAAATAATTCTCTGGAATGAAAGTAGCAAGGATCATGGGAAATAGGAGTAGAGACGAGGAAGAAAGAGGCGTACAGTCTGAGGAGTCCAACCGATATTTACTCCCTCACTTTTTTTTTATCATCTCTCTTTCAGTCCCAATTCCTGCTACAGCCCTCCATAACATGAATGCAAGCAATCTGTAATTAACTAGGGCTTTCGAGGAGAAAACTATGCTGACTCGAAAGGAAAACGAGATTTCCCAGGAGAATGTTGTCCAGCCATGTGATGGAGCAGGTGGAGGCTGAATCTATGTCTGGTGTTTGAGGATGCATAACGCTCTCAGATAGAGGATGTGTGTCTTCTGATAAAAGCGAAGAGATGTGAAGAGCACCGTTCAAGTAGCAGCTTGCCCAATCTGCTCAGTCTTATGAAAGCTTTTGTATCAGAGCGGGAAGAGGAGCTCTAGGCGCAACAGCCATATTTATATTCCAATCTTCTCCACAGAAACCCACATTGCCAGGCTCATAAAAGATTCATCGAGCAGGGGAAAGCAAGGTCGTACAGAAAACTGGTCAGGAGGTGCCTACTGCAATGCAAAAAAAGAGCAGATGGACGCAAAAAGAAAAATCACTGGGCGAGTCCCACGATGGCAGTTACTAGGGTAACATGTCTTGTTGCCCTTAGTGCTGGTGGCAGTGTGTCCAGCATTGACCAGATGATCAAGCCTGATGATCAGTGTCTGGTGCTCTAATTGGCATCCGTCACTCATACCACAACCTACGACGGGCTCAGCAGCCTCGGTCGCGTTTGTTGGTATCGATTCAACGCGTTGTTTGGCTCTTTGTCTGTTGTGGATCCCACTGCTGACGTGTTTGTGAACGAGAGAGCAATGGGGAGAGAGAGAACCGGAGACGGGAGACAATGTGTGTGTGTGAAAGAGAGACTGCTTGTGCGCGTGCATGTGTGCGCCTGTTCTGGGTGTTGTCAGAGGAATGTCACTCTTGCTTAGAGTCACTGACATAAACCTCTGGGAGTCCTGCACCCTCCAGCACACACACACAGCAAGAAAGAGTGAAAGTGGAGGCGAGAATGTGATATAGGGATGATATTCACCCCACCAGTCAAGCTGATACTAAAAAACACCCTATACGTTTTATGAGCACACAGCATAGTTTGAGAAATTATTTGTGCATTGTGAAATCGCCTGGAAGAGAGAATTAGAGTCAAAAGGGGACACTACAGGCTCAGAGGACACATGTAAATCTACTTTTTTTTTTCCTCCTGCATGAATAAAAAGTAATCAGTCCCTGAGTGTACAGCTGGCTGCTGGTTAGCTGCCAGGTAAACCATGTCTGTAGAAATGAGAGAGCTGTAACAACTGTATTCAGCACTCGGTCCCAAAAGACCTTAAAGACTCTTCTAATGACGATTATGAGCTGCCCTGGAGTCAGCCAGCTCAGTCCATGGGATCGTTAATGGTCATTTTAGTACAGCAAGCCGCTGGGTTTTCAACAAGACAGAAAACAGCAACAGAGGTCATTTAGAGCCCACACAACCCTGGAGCATAAGTAATGGTCAGTCTGTGGCTCTGAATGAGTAAGTGGTCATTGAAAACATGGACTAAATACCAAGGTTACCAGACTTTCCTCTCTGACTTTGACTTTGAATTTAATTGGCCTATTTACTGCATGATTTCTAAGTTTCAAATATGTTATTAATGTTGTCTCTTTTGATAATAGCTTTTTATTTGATTATTTTGCGATAATGAAATAACTGTATCTATGATATGTAACCAGGGCACCATCAAAAACGAGACTTCTGTCTCAATTGGTCTTCCCTGGCTAAATAAAGGTTAAATAAAATAAGGAAATGGACATTCCAGCTGGAAAGGTATAGGGCCATGCTGACACACGCGCTCTACCACAGGGGCCCAATCATGATGGGGACACTGTTATTCTGAGAGTCAGGCCACTGACCTCACATGCTTCTTTACCCGGCCTTCCATCTGTTAGCCAATTACCACGCAGACCGCTGCCTGCCTTCGTGCCTCATCAAGGCACTGCAGTAGTAAAATCAGTCACCCGTTTCACCCAGGGCCGCATCACAAAAAAAGCTCTCTGCCACCATCAACACACACTAATATCGCCCGTGTGAATCATGAACAGCCCACATTTAGAAAACTGACCCAGAAACAGGTACAGCATCGTCAAAAACGACGCCACTCACACAGGCACACAAACCTCCCTTTCCATTAAAATACACACATGCTCACCTTTCTCTTATCTACCACACGGACATACACTGTACTTAAGAGGAACATTTTACACTGTTCATTTTTGCTCTGGCTCTTAACCACAAACGCCGCGCGTTTCACACACTTATCCACGCTTTCAACTCGTCAACACCAATACAAGGTATCCTCAAAAACAAATTGTTAACCCCGCTAAGACCAAATGTGTGTTCTCAGATGACAGGTGAGTCCCCACAATGCCGCTAATTATTTGTACACACACGCACACACACACGCAGGCCTCTGATGATGAAGCACCGGGCAACATGAAAGCACATCAAACATCGAGATGAGGGAGAGAACAGCGGACAGGCTCAATAGCTCTCTGTGCTCCGGCCCCTCTTTCTTAAGCTTGCATCTCTCTCGTAAAACAGATCTCTTTGCGGTGGTAAGATTCTGACTCACACGACGTGATCATTATCGAGTATACTGATTCGAGCACTACACTAATCAGTCATGACACAAGCAGACACTATTCACTCTCTTCAAGCAGCACTGAATCAAACATAATGCAACCTCATTATCTGTGGCTGATTGTGAAGCAGCACCTTTTGTATATTGATGGGGGGGTGCGTGAAGGTGGATGAAGGCGTAGTGGCTAATCTAACCCGGCCTGCTCACTTACTCACCCACATAGTGCTCGACATGATTGTCAGTGACTTACAGGCAACATGAAAAATTAGGTTATATGGGATCTGTTATTTAACCGTGCAAGAAACGCATGACAAACACAATAAGCTTACATATTTTTGACACGGTCATGTTGTTCCATTACTCCATGAGAAAATGAATGCTGCGTGAACTGCATGCAAAATATGTAATGTCGTCGCGTTAGATTTAAGGTTTTATTTGTGTGTTGCAGCTTGACCTTCCAAGAGCAAGTGTGGTCATGCAATGTTAGTCATTCAGACAAGCACTGGACCTGTCATAGCATAGCAAGGTGATTTTAACAGTAGAGTGTGTGCGTCTTCGCCGCTCACTGGCAGATTTATATCCCGGCTCTAGCAGCTTTTCATTTGTTTAATTCTCTCGGTGGAGGCTGCTGCTTGCCAGAGCACACTCTGTCCAGCCTGCTACCTCGTTTCCTTTCCTGCTCGGAAACGTAGACTCACATCTCTGTTCCTCTTTGACTGTCATCCGGCTGCATCGTCCCATTCCTCACATATTTACAAAAGCTTTTAACAGGTCGGCTCGCCGATGATAATTACGGGAGAGGGGACAGTATTTGTTACACGGTTTGACAAGCTTCAATGCTTTGGTGAGACTGCTGTGTAAAATGCTTTTGGCTCGGAGGTAAGGACAGAAATTTACCACAAGTGGCTCGATTAAGTCACGTCAGGGGGAGCGCTTCTATTGTGATCATGCTGCTTTGCTCTCATTGGACTGGCACCAGGAAATGAGATTTCTGGCCAAAGGGTCACCGCCAGGTCGGTGGTGGGTTTAAAGCTGCCTCGATTGGACGTTGTCCATCCCAGCTGTTCGTCCTGCATGACTCTGATTGAGCTGAGGCCTGTCCTTGTTGTCGTTGCATCCAGAGAAACTGTAGATAGCGTTAGCATTAGGTCAGCTAACTACCTTACATCACTTGTCCTTTACCTATGTCAGCTTTGTTAATAATACTGACACATAGCTAAGAAAGTCTTCTCGATATAGCGTTATCACAGCTACTGTACAACACTTGTATTACAACACTGAAGTACTGTACTGTATAATTTGATGAATGTAAATAAAGGTAAAGTTTGTGCCAAATGATGTTTTAAATAACTGATTTACAAGTGCTCGTTGCTTTTTAGCTATGAATCAACCCCGGGCTGCTGCGTTCATCACACCAATCTAGAATGAGGAAACACAACTTAACAAGGTCCTAAATGGCAGTTTGTTGAAACTGATTGTTTATCGTGATTCCTGGTGAGAGAAAGGATTAAGTAAATTACTGAAAATTCCAGCCAATTGCTTACACAGGTTTCTGACTCCCTCTTTCAGAATGACAAGCAATTAGGTTTTCTCCACCACTGCACTTGGTGTTAAAGCAGAAAAACAGCAAAGCAAGTCATTATTTCCATCACTCTCAACCATGCTAGTGGTGGGAGTCTTCCAGACCAGACATCTTAAACCAATAACTGTATTCCTCTGGCGCTCCCTTGCTCCAGTGGGACAACATTTTTTTCTTTTTTATGCCTCGAAACCTGAATGGGAATCTTTCAAGTACATGAAACGATCTTTATAACCGACAACTTAAGCAAAAGTTGAGCAGAAAGCAAAGCAAAGAAATCTTTTGTCCCCCTGAAGACTTTTACCTCACCTCTGTCAAGCTCCAGCAAGCTGTTTTGAATCCCTTTGATGGTCGAACAGGAATATTTGCGATGTGTAAACATTCTTCTAAATACATACCCGTTTGAGAATGTGACTGATTTATTTTGAAGTTATATTTATCCACGAGGTTTTAGGGCAACTGTCACCAAACAAATTGAAGCTTCATTTATTATAAAAAGGATGGTTCACACTGAATGTGGCCTTTGTTTGTTTGTGTTTAACACACAAACACAATATCAGATCATCTCATTGTTCACATTAAATTCTACTCTATATACAATAAATGGAGCATCTCCTGTTTCAGAATGTCTGCTGTTGCACTACATTTACACTCTGAGCAATTATAGTGATATTAACTAGACTAATGTAAAGATGAGTTTCACACAAAAGTAGGCCAAGATACTATGATTTCCAACTCTTGACAAGAAATAACATGTAATTTTTTTTTCATGCAATATTTTGTGACATTTTCTAAAATGATGTAAATGAAACAATGTTTGCACCTTGCAGAATGATTTTTAGCACTCATTTCTCTGAATGTCTGGTAGTTTTAGAGGAGTTGATTTGCCTTGGTATTAATTTGAAATGATCCATTATATTTTAGACATCTTGAGTACATTTTTGAAAAAATCACTTAAAATGAATACTGCATTTGGTGCGGTATACTATATGGGTGCACCGTAAATTACATTTCTTCTAAATGCACGCACCTACAGTCACGCATGGCTTGATGTGCACACCATATAGCAGGACATCTGTGCCAAGGTCAAGCAGGTGCCCATGTATCAGTATCACTAAGGACCCATGGGCTTTATGGTTAACACATCCAGTGAACGAACAAGTGCATCTGTTTCATTAAAGCCCTGTAAATATTTAATTCACGCCCTGCACTGAGACTGTGATATGTGGATGGATATCTTAACTCTAGTAGGGAGTGTTACCCTCATTGCAGTAGATAGGCAAGAACTCATCAATTCTTTATGTTTGCAGTGCAATCTTAGGGAGACTGGTAGCGTCATATTTTCTTTCAGACTTTTAAATATTTAATGTGAACACTTATAACAAATTGTCCCCCAAGGCCAATTACAGTTTGAACCCACTGAAAGAAGGGGTTGAGATATGATAGTAAATCATCAGCTACATTTTCCGTGTCACAATCGCGACTGTTTTACAAGTGACATTTATTCCTCGTTATTTATTGAAGAACATAGTGCCGTGTGGATGTGGATTACTTGAAGTGTAAGGATTAGTTATGAGATTAGATTTTAAACTAGTTTTCAGTTTATGTTTAAATTAGTTATTACGCATCGATTCAATTAAAAGGAGGTTAAAAAGGCACTTCAACGCGTCGTGTGATTTTGTGGTAGGCGTGTAGCTGCGGACGTGTTTAGTGTGATTGTTAAATGAGAGCCCCGGGAACTCCTGCACCTTGTTTTATTGCACTCGGGATGAAATCCATTTGTTTCCATCTCATACCATCTGTGCTGTACACATTATCCTTTGAACCTGGCACACAGGTGTGCAGTCTTGTTCATCAGCTTACATCCTGTAGACATGTAGCATGCTGTAGCTTCTAAAGGTCAACTGCAGTGTAATCCTTCCCTGTAGAGAGGACATATAAAACACTAAAGTATGCTGCAACAGACTGCATGGCCTTTACTGTTTCTATATGTTAAGCATATTCCTCAGCATGTTCCTGAGCAATGGGCCACATATTATTTAGTGATAAACAGAGGTAACCACAGTTAAATATGTGAAAAGTCTACCAAACCCAAAACATAAATGAGCTTGAACTGCATGGTTTAGCGATGAAACAACTGGTGAGGGACCATACGTCCCTCCCACTCTTAGTTTCATCTCTTATATCACTTAAATATAGGATATATTGTTTTTTATAAATACATTGCTGTTCCAGAACCTTTTTAAAATTGTATTTTCAGTGTTTCTTTTGCAAGGTCTTGAGATCTGTCTGGTGGCCTCTGCCAAATGGTGATACTCACCGCCAACGTATAGGAGGAGGCGCTGTCTGTGGTGCTAAATTGACTCAGACTGCTTTTTTTTTTACCAAAGGCGCGACACGGCGCCGTCCGTGGGACTGAATATATTGCTGCATGGAACTAAAGGTGCGAACCGGCACCCTCCAACGTACACCATCGGCTATTTGATGCACTCCCAAATAAGAGCCACTACTTTATTAGCTGACCTTATACTTTGTACGCTGCCTTATGCTCAATGTAGCATATGCTGACCAGCCGAACCCCTGCAAGTTCAAATGTTACTGCCGAGACCGAAAGCGTTTCTGGGTCAAATAATTTACCGTCCTTCACTTCAATTCGAAACTGTCACATCAAAGCTCATCATTTTGGCCAAAGTGACGCGGCTTTTTCTCGAGTGCCATGCATGCACTACGGCACGCCACACATCTCCAGAATCTACAACCATTTGTTGGCGCTGCTCTGGTACACTGCTAATTACGCATGGCTCGTATTCACAGCCGCAATTCACACATAACACTCAGACTGCCAGTGTCTTTCCGCTTAATCGGCACACTCGGTTACGGTGTATCTCGGAGACCTCTGTGTCTGTCAGTGATGAAGAGGTAGATAGGGAAGTCTGTAAACAACGACCTCCGGGGGCTTCAAAGGTATCAGGTTTTCCCATAAACCAATACCACTAACATATTTTACTTTTCCTTTTTTTCAAAACAATTGAATTCACCATGAAACCATCATTTGGTTCCACCCATTGTAATTCATATACAAGTTGCATCAAGATTCATGTCTGACTGAAAATGTGTGAGACTTGAATTCCCGGAATTAAAAGGGCAAGTGAGGCAAGTTCAGGTGGATTTACCGTCAACTGCAGCTCTGCATATTCCCACGTCTTCCCTGAAGTTTCTACCTCCTTGCTTCATGCCTTCAGAACAATAGCAATTTTCCTGTTTAATGCAGCAACATGCATACAGTCTTTGCACTGCCTTAACATCAAATGTCCCCTCTTCTTTTTTTTCTTTTTTTACAGTAACTCTGCTACAGCTCTTATTACGTCGTAGGTTCTTAATACAAGTATCTATATGTGAGAATTAATCTATAAGCGGTTAGCACTGCTTTGGGAACTTTTAAACAATGCTTATTCATAGCGTGCAAGCGTTTGTGCCGGGAGTCCTTACCTCACAGGGCATGACAGCCAACATGACAAGCAGGAACATGGCACTGAAGAGATGCATCCTAGTCGAAATGATAGCGTCCCAGCCGACACCAGTTCCCGCAGCACTCCCTCTGTTCTTGTCCCTTACTGGGGCGGTTTCTTCAGACACAGAGGGATTCCTTTAATGCTGTGTCGGCTGTGCGCCACCAACCTCATCACCAGGACGCACGGCGGCAGCCCTCTATGGCTCGGTAAAGCGACCAGCCGCGTGTCTTTCGCAGGGCATAGAGTCTTTAGGCGGTGGGCTTGCGAAAGCGAAACCTCCCAAATTCCCCCAACGTTGAAAACTCCTCGGGTAATGTAATCGGGGGCGAAGCGGACAGCCGGCGGTCCCTCTCCGTCCTGCGAAAATAACTGCGACTGACCGAGACGGAGCGGAGGAGAGTCGCAGAGGTTGGAAGGTGACTGCTGTGCTTGCAAGGTGCCGACGCTAGGAGCAGCACGTGTATGTGCCAGGAGCCCAGTCAAAAGAAGTGCCACTCTTTGACGCAGCCAAGCTTGGCCGAGAGAGAGAGAGAGCGAGAGAGCGAGAGAGTGGGGGGGGGGGGAGGGAGGAGGAGGAGGAGGAGGAGGTGGGGAGAAATATTTTTGAGAGAGAGATGAATAGATAGAGAGATAGATGGATGGATAGATATATAGATAGAAGCATTGCTTCCAGTGAAGATGCGTTTCGCTCCACTAAATGTTACCACTACAACAACAGATACCTCAAGAAAGCGCTGACATTTAGCATTGGTATTGTTTTCATGCATATAAGCCCGATGGTGAGAGATAACCGTCATCATTGTGTAACATGGAGACGGTGACTGTCAAATCTGAATTATTACCATTAATTCAGCTCTGACGCATATACAATGAGAAGATGCCAAAACCAAGGAATTCTCTGGAGTTTATGGAAATTATAAAGATTATTCTTGCGCCGATTACAGTGGAGATAATGAACATCGTTAGCTAACAGAGGTCATTAAATGATGGCGAGGCATTCTAATAAGTATTTTGTCAGCCAGGTCATATTGCGAATATGGTGTGCACGCAGCCTCAGTGTGTTTATTTCTCTGTGTATGTGTGTGTCCATGTGAACTCTTTCACAGTGATTGGATGGTATGGGCCTGTGATTCCCTTGCCTTTCTGACAGCCTGTGTTTGTAGCTTCCGGCGATCCTGAATTGGGAATGAAAAATCTAACAGCCTCTGCTGCCCGCTCTATCCTCACCCATTAATACAAGCTTACAAAAACATTTTTCAAAGGTAAATGCACAACACGTCACCTGTGCCGAATCCCCTGTAACGACGGGCCGCAGCGTCAAACAACAAAGACAAAACATGAAAAACACTGTTGCTGGGAAGAGTGTGTTCAGCCCTCCCACTCCATTTTCCTTTTAAGAAATTCAAAGCAGTGGTGAAAGTCCTTAGAGAGTTCATCAGAAGAATGAATCCAACACAATTAAATAAAGATAATGACAGATGGAAGACAGTGACATATAACTTGGGGCCAACACTGGGACATGCTACACAAGGTGTCATGATTGGACCTAAATAAAATGTCTGTATTTGTTGTTTTCATTGCACAAAGCACACATTACAACATTTCAATGTTGCTATGTTTTTCTACCCCCAAATCCCATTTTTGTTTTTTAAAGGTCAGCTAGATTGCTGCTATTTTACTGCTTCAACTTAATTGACAAAAATCCCATGGCTCGAGTTTATAGTATCGTAGTTCATATAATATTCAGTGAGGATAGATCAGGCACTTTGTTGGCTTGGGCCTTCCAGCCCCTGACCCTGTATGGTTCAGCAGAAGGTTGACTTTCTCCACCCCTGCTGCTGCCCCCAGTTGACGTGGTGCACACCCCTCTATTTCCCCAGCAGGGAATAACCACAAGGAGTTGAAATGAGTAGCTACGGGGGAGCAAGGGGAGGAGTGGTGTACAAGAAAAAAAAGAAGACGGGGATTGTTCCTGACCTCCTGTGCTGGTGTTCTCACTGAAACACTTTACTGTACCATCCTGGATAGTGCCTCCGCTCGGATTCATACAGTAGAGCATGAAGCTCAGATTAATAGAGACGCCCAAGGCTGCCAGGGTGAGTAAAAGTGATGTTGAGTCATTGCATGGGGTCAGAGAGTGCTCATGTTTTTTAATAGTCATGCTGAGGATATACACTGTACTAATGGACTCCTCCCTTCTCCTGGTTGCTCTCACCCATCTGCATCTCCGTCCCCTACAGTTACAGTTTAGAGGCTCGGGGGCGTTGAGGGAGCTGGGGAAATGTTTCCGAGGTGAATGCAAACAAAGCATAACCCATTTGTCCAAGATGCAACATTTTTCTCTTTTTATCCTCGATCAGTCCAAGAAGGCTGAGAGAAAGGGGAAAAATAGACCTTCAGGGCTACTGCGTGTCCTCTCAGGCAGGCATTATCTCTCTCTCTCTCTCTCTCTCTCTCTCTCTCTCTCTCTCTCTCTCTCTCTCTCTCTCTCTCTCTGTAACCTCACATGTGGCTGCACTGTGTTAGGTAGATGTGGCACTAAAATGTCTTTATTTTTTTTTTTTCGGCCTCGATATTTTTCTGCCTCTCTGAACTCATCAACTCTGTCTCCTCACCTTCTCCTGGTTACCCTCTGTGTTCATGTTAGTTAGTGAGTAGTTGTTTTATTGCATTTCATGCTTTATGACTTAATCATGGGATGTCTCTCTGTGTTTCTTTGTGAGTGTGTTTCTAAAATATTTGAGGCAATGCTACATATGGCCTGGAGACTAAATTTAACAACCCCCAGTGTGTGTGTGTGTGTGTGTGTGTGTGTGTGTGTGTGTGTGTGTGTGTGTGTTTGTGTGTGTGCAGTAGTTTCTGTCTCTGACTGCCTACTGGCACTCTGCTTGTCCAAAAAGTATGGTTTATCAGCACTAAAAACAAAGCTGTATTGAGCCAACGTTGCCAAGACTATCATTACATGGATTTTCAATTTCCAGGAGTTGATTCTTGTCAAATAACTGGAAAACAAGGGGAGTTTTAAACACATGAATTGCGGTATAGAGCACAGGCGGAGAAAGAGGAGCTTAGTGTTTTGTTCGTGGTAGTGAATATCAGGCGGGAGGATGGGCCCAGTGAGTGACTAGAGTGTAGATCATCACACAGACATACACAGACAGTCTAATTGGATTTTGTGAAGTTAAGAGAACATGAGCTGCTCTATCCATTTAGAAAACATTGTAGTCTGTCCTATAACAGGTCATTGTGGATGTTATTGATGTTACTGCTACTGCCAGTGCTGCAGAGTTATTATGCAATAGGACTGAAAGGCCATGTTCTTCCTGAAAGTATATCCAGAATGTTGAGTCTACATTAAGTAGTTCAATGGGCACACATGGAAATGTTAAGCTGATAGAGCTTACTGTCTTTGGCTTAAATGTAGTACTGATTAATACACACATTGGCAATCTATCTCACACTAACACACTTCACTACAACATCAACATGCCAATAAACACACAGATGGAGAAGTGTTAACCCTGCAGCTCCTGCAAACATAGCGCTGATGTCTGAGCCAACACGAAAGCCTGGTGCAAACATTACATCAGCATGCATCTCTCATTTGAAAGTCATGCTTCCTAATGCATGTCTTATCAACTTGCGTGTATGTAAACAGCTTGAAACGCCTCATTCGGCGGTCCCAAACGTGCAATGTCTTTGTACAGCCAAAATGGACTGCCACAGCTCACTCTCACCCGCCTGCTGATTTTCTCTTTCCACTTCACTAATGGAAAGGCATCAAAAATCTATAGACATTAAGTTTTGAAATATGGGATTCCAGGCAAAAGCGTGCTGGACGTGGTCAATGTGGACCTCCCGTTTGTGTCAGGATTTATTAAAGCTGTTATTCTCACAATTAAAATGTCAATTTTTCAACGCTCTTCCTGTCAGATCAGTGTTGAGACAAAAAACAGCTCACTAAATCACGTCCCTCCGTCTGTACAAATGGGGGGGGTGGGGGGGGGGGGGGGGGGGGCCTTGTGTGTTTTGAACTGAACTGACACAGAACAGTTAGTGATGGTGACAAGGTTGGGTCAGAAGGTTAAGAGTGCTCAGTTGCCATAGCAATGCTCACCAAAGTGCCCCGGAGGGAAAGGTGTGAAGTCCTCAAATGGCTGCCTGAAGATGGAATTAAACATTGCTTTTCACACCCTCTCTTGGGATGTCTCCCTTTACTACCTGCGCGTAACCAAGGCAACCGGGGCAAGGACATCTCAGATCTAGTTTGGGATTTTTCGGCGAGGAGGCCGCGCCACGCTTCATGCCTCTGCCTTGCCATAATTCAGCAAACATCATCAATCACCATCGAGGTGAAGTGCATGGTAGCCTGCTCATGTCTCTGTGTCAAAACAAAACAACGGCGAAAGGCGTTGCCCTCCACAGACTCTCAGACACGAGGCGAGACTGGCAGACACATAGAGATGGTCTGCCAAGAGGTCCATTACGTGAAACCACCCACACACACACACACACACACAAACACAATCACACCTGCCCATTGCTTTATCTCAAACAATCACTCTCTCGCCTTCCCCTCACGCGTCTCCCTCTGTATTCCTGCTCTGTCTGTTCCTCCCCCAAAGAGCAGGATGAAGATGCTCCCTGAATTGTATTGTGTGGCCTGTGTTTGTGTTTAATTGGATGAATACATGACGCATAATGTGGAAGGAAAGAAACTTGAGGGAAACGAAGTCCATGTCGCCTGCAGCAACAGAAACCAGCAGCTATTTGTTGTTGACATTTTTCTCTTCTGTTTTTTTTTTCTGCTCCATTGAAACAGCGGCAGCTTCATGTTTTTTCATGCACTTAGGGCTTTTTTCATTTCTTCCATTGCAGCCTGTCTGTGATGTAAAGTTACCGAGCATCACAAGATTTCGCTCTCCACTTCCACACAGTGAGCGTACGTGTGGGTGAGTACATGGGTTTGTGCGTGCGCAGCATGTAGCGGTGTAGTGATCTCTGAAGTACTGTAGAAGGAGAGCTTTGATGTCGGTCTGTCTACCAAGAGTGCAAGGTTCTCTCCATTAGAGACATGCAGGTGTTTACTTCCATTGCAAATAACCTGCAGCATCCGCCACACTGGAGCAGGACCACTAATGATAATAATAGTCCTATTATAATTCAGGAAACGTGTGCAATTTAAGTTGTGAGTTTGAAAGAGAGAGGGAGAAGAAAGAAAAATGTCTTGTACAATACCTAGATCTGAGCTGTAATGTCCCTCTGACGAGTACTAAAGTGGGCATGGTGAAAGGTAATAAAACACTCCTCAGAGTGGTGAGCGCTTTGTGCTTATTCTTACAGTAGCTGCACTTCTTCCCTCATATAGTGCCCTTTGTTAACACTCAGTTCTCACTGTACTTTATCTCCCAGTAGCCATTTGGACTGACAATTCCCAGCACAACCGTCTCCGGTTGAAATCTCCCAGCACGTGTGTTCATTGCTACTGCGTCCCTATGCTTTTATGGTACCAGTTATACGTTCAAAAGATGAGACCATGACTGAGTAGGGAGAGAGAAAGAGATAAAGAGTGATACACTACGAGGATAAAAGAATGGTTTTACATAATTAAGCAGATAGAAGTGATTACAGCAGCTTATCCACAGAGCACGAACTGCGCACATTCAGCCTCATTATGAAGGTAAAGACTCCAAACTGTGGCTGATGGCTTAATTACAGTTCCACAGTGGAACAAATGCTTAGGAGTCATTACGGCAATTCCAAAACCTTTTCCCGAACACACAAGCAGTCATCAGAGAAGGTGCCTTCTTTCTTTCGTCGTGGTTGTTCTCTCTTTGCCACTGTCCCCATCTGCATGCCCTTCTCCTTTGCCGCTGGTGATCAAACATGACTTTCTCCTCTGCCTCTGGATTCTGATGTGACCAATAATAAAGAAAGACTTGCTTGTTTTTAATCTCACTCTCCAAACGGGCCTCTCCCAGCACTCCGTACTCAAGTTCAAGTTATTTATAGCCATGTGCGCAACAATTACAGAGAAGCAGTTGTCGGCAATGAAAATCTTGGAATCTCAGGCTCCTCCAACAATGCCAATTAAAAATGTATAAAAAGAACAGCACGCAAGTAAAAGGTGTGAATCTAAAACATAAAATAGTGCAGAAGTAAATATATAAGGATAATCTATGTATCACATATATGATATATATTTGTGTTAGACAGGTGTACAGTAATTGCAAAAAGAATAATACATATAATACATATTTAAACAGGTTGTAAAACAGTAAGTAAATGTATATAACGGTGACACCTTTGGTACAATACTGTTTAGCTATGAAGGGGTTGGAGGCTCCAGCTTCCACACTGCTCTGCCAAGCCCCACAGAGGCAGGCCGGCAGGCAGCAGAGTGTGGACTCAGCACTTCTCAGGAGTTAGTGTCTGAAGCCAGGCACAGGGGCTTTTATTCTCCAGCCTGCTTCTGCATTATTGAATCAGGGGACTGCCTCAAACCTGAAACTGGACACAGCCGACAGGCAACATGCAGATTTGATGAATCAATATCTTTGGCAGTGGAACGGTGTGAAAGGAAAGCAAGCGGCAAAAGGGACACTGGATCAGATAGTGACAGGGCAATGAAAGTCGTCTTTATGCCTCAACTGCTTATCTTATATATGTTGACACATACATGCAGAAGTCCTGAGACACGTATATTGCACAGCACACACACACACACACACACACACACACAAAGATAGATAGAAAACACACATCCCCATGCTCCGTCCCCTGAAGGCATTCATTAGATAAAAGGAAAACAGCTCTTTCCAGAGCTGCAGTGCAATTATTCAGTGTAGTCAAGCATGTCTCTGTGTGACAAAGCAAATTGCTTTTTCGGTTTGCTGTTCCTGATACAGATAGGGCTTACAAAATCTGAGGGGAAGCCTCGCGCGGCTGCTCCCGACGCTGCAAAAGATACCGGCAGTTATTTACCTCACTGTGTGTGTTTACAGATTACTTTACGCATGCCTGTGTGCTGTGTGCTGTGTATTTGTGTGCGGATAGCAGCGTTTGGCTGTACAGTGCATAGTGGTGTGTGACAATCAATCAGTTGTGTTCCTTATTGCGTTACAGTGAAATCCGGCTTGATTGATGCAAGTCTCGTGTGACATGGTGCGTTACAGTCGGTGTCGGAGAACTACGTAGATAATGATCCTGAGCAGAGTGAAAACAGGCCGGCACCTGCTTAAATGGTTTTTGTTTTTCGCTGCACAGTTGAGGAGGCACCGTGCACCAAGCTTCTGTTAAGTGCCTTTGATGTTTGCAGCTGTACCACATTTTATTTCAGTTTCGATGATGTGATGTTTTACAGGTGGTGTCATTTAAGAACCATAAACCAGTCGATAAAAATTCGACCGTATGTGCCAAAAAACGGCTAAAAACATCAAAATGTCCCCGTGGTTTAGATCATTTGTGAGGTCATTTTTTAAAATGAAAGTGACCCGAGAAATACGTGACCCCCTTTCTCGTGTCTGGAAGATGATTATCCGTCCCCTCGTGTTAGGGCGAGTGAGAGAACTGTTCATGGCCACTGACTTCTTATTTATCTTATTCTTGCTCCTTCCAGTAGGGTCCCAATCAATATCCAGGGAATCGGAGCGAGACAGAGGACAAGTCATCTGAAGAGAGGAGAGAGCGAGAGCGCAAGGACGTAGCAGAGCGTGGAGATTTATTTGTGCTGCTTGTCGGCCTGCGGCCACACACGGGGAGACAAATGCTTATGGGAAGCTCCAGGAATCTCCTCTGTGATTATGGAGCACATCAATTGATTTTGTAATGATTTTCATCTCTGTACAATATTGACTAGCTGAAGTAATCTTAGTTTATGATGACACTCACATATGATTGGAATTGGAAAATGAAAGGCTGGAAGTTATTGGTAACGCTTTATTTTTTATTTTGTTTTTGAAACGTTACTCAAACTCAATGTGATGTTAGACGCCAAGCACCTTGAGGCTGGTGTGATGCCTGTCTGGTGCGCTGGTACTCATGGCGGATTGTGTCTATGGAAGGGGGGAGGGCAGGTTTTTATTTCCTTCCGGCTCAGAAGGACATATGGTTCATGTGCTGTCCTGCCACAAAGCGACCCGGGGAAAGCTTGAAGCAACGCTACATGTCCAAACATGCAGTAATCCAGGCTGCTGGCTAGTGTGTTGCCATAGAGACATGTCTTTGTCATGCTGACAAGCTGGCCAACATGTGGGAAAAAAAAAAAAAGAAAAAGGGATTCGACCACAGATATGCTCAGAACTTTGCTGTGGAGTGGTGGGGCGGTGGTTCCTTTGAAAATCAGTCACCTCTCAGGCTGTGAGTGCACAGTGCACAGACATGGAGGGTTTGGAGGATGCATTAGTATTAACATATATTGAGTTGGCTTAGGATGAAAGGCACAGCATGAGAGAGAGAGTAAGAGTGGGAAAGCCTGCAGAGGCAGAGGTTGACACTTTGTAAGGAAAAGTAAGAGAAAGACATTTGCCATGAAACTGGAGGTAGAAGAGAGGGATTTAATGCACTGGTTCCACGGAGCTGTTCCTGCTCACCATAAGCAGTCTGAAGAGCCCTGCATGGGCACTTCAAAATACTCATGATTTATGCCTGTCAGTGCTGTCCATATGTGCCTCGAATATCTGATCAACTCCCCTGATGTAACTCTGCGCCTGCTCGGGGAGAGATGGGGGAGGGAGAAAGTGAGACGGAGATAAAAAAAAAAAGAAAAACCAGGCTTGGAGAGTACAAATAGAAAAGCAACGGATGAGATGAAAGAAAGAACAAGAGACGGAAAGAAAACAGGGACATGGGGTATATGAACATAGACTGACAATTGACTGAGAGATGCTGAATAAAAGAGGCTTACAAATGGAGAGAGAGAGAGAGAGAGAGAGAGAGAGAGAGAAGAGAGAGAGAGAGAACGAAGGACAGATAAAGGAAGTGTGAGGCTGAGCGGTGTTGGGCCCTGTGGAAGCCACTGACCACTCTAATTATCCTCTATTTTCTTCAAACAAGGCTCAGGCATTGTGAGTCGGTCCCCTGGGACACTAGCCGCTCCTCATTTTCTCTGAGATTCAATTCCACTCCATCCTCCCCTGTCTTTTACATATAAAACACTTTCTTCAATTATTCCTCTGACGTTCATATCTGTATTATTTGACGCCTTTGCCCATTCAGAGTGACTGCTCATTTTGCCCCACTCTAGAATCAATCCCAGGCTCATTCCAAGATAGGCTGAGAGAGTGTGTTTGTCTATGTGTGTGCACTCTGTGTGAAAAGTTGTTTGTTGAGTATGATTGAAGACAAGAAACGGAGAGAGAGAGAGAGAGAAAGAGAGATTGGAGAAAAAAAAGACACACCAGCAGAGGGAGGGCGTTATAATTTAAAGGGAGTGTGCAAATGAAGAAGTGTGTGTGTGTGTGTGTGTGTGTGCGCACATGTAGAGTCAGGCCAAGGAAGTAATTGTGCTGGAGTGTGTGTTTGGTTTAATGAAGGTGTTTCCAGCTTGTGCTTGCCCTGCTCTCTCTCCCTCCTTGTGTAGGGCAGCATGGTTTGTTTGAGATCAAATGAGGCAACGATTACGCGGCAGATGCCTTTCTCTCTCAATCGATTACAAACAAAAGGAGCATTCCATCAGAGGCTTTTAACTAGCGGTGCTGCTGCACACATAGCCAGCATACGGGCACATTGTTACTGTCTCACAAGAAATGGGTGTTGGCTTGAAGAATAGTGAGGGAGTGCTCCTTAAAAATGGATGTTCTCCGCCCTAATAGACGTTTAGCTTTAAAGTGGAATTAGAGTGAGCAGTAAGACTATTTCTCCTCCAGCAGTTTCTGGCTGCTGCAAAAGTCTTCAGATGATATCGTATGCTAATTTGCATATGAATATTTTAGCTACATCCCTGACTATTTGAGGTAGAGACAGTACTCTGCTGTGTATATAAAGCACGATCATCAGATGTCTGCAGATTAGACAGGCAGGTAGAGGAACACAGGAATGGATGTACTAATCTCTCCCGTTGTTAACAACTACATCTCTCACTTATTTTCGTTTGGAAACTTCATCATGGTCCAGTGATGGTGATTTTGTATGAGCAGTTAAAAAAAGGTACATGATAATTCTGTCAGCGGGCAAATTCAAGTATGAGAGAAGAACACATTTTGGGGTTTTTTGAGGTGTATATCAGCAACATGAAGTTCTGACAAAAGTCAAATAGCATGATGGCAAACATACTGTGTGGCTGAGTTAAGTTGACTGTAGTTCACAAGTTTTCTACAACAGATAATCTGTGTTTTCTTATCCGATCTGAAACCTGTTTGCAGATCGGCAACATTTGTATGCTGCTTACGGTACCTACAATTTCCTGCCTTCCTGTCTCAGCCCTTCGAGTTTGCTCGATTTACCCGACTCGCGCTGACTTTAAAAAGCCTGCTTTTGGTTATTGTTCTAAGTAAACTGCCTGTTAGGCTTCCCTGCCAAGTCCTTTGTCAGGATTTAAATCCAGCGTGTGTCCTGTTGCCATTTACTGTGACACATAGATATCCAAATGAAAGAGAGCAACTCTCTCTAGGCTCCAGTGAGATGTAATGCCAATGATCAGTGGCATCATTTGAGCCCTGAACAAAGATATGGCCCTGTTTCACTTGCTCAATGATTTGAATCACTTGTCACGTTTTTACTTTGGGCCTTAGAACTAGTTTTAACAGTGAGGTGTTTGTCAGAGCTATCAGCAGCACGTAATCCAAGCTTAAGCACATTGCTGTAACATATATTGATTAACATATGTCAGTACTATAGATCTGTGTATGGTGCACATTTGTCAAATGCACATTAACTATGGCTGTAATTTGGACGTGCTTGTTGTTCCAGCTTTCTTGGTTGACAATGCCAATAAAGTAAGTTCAACAGCACATTGAAATCAACATGATTTACTCTAAATTTGTATTTGTTACGCATCAAGCATCACCTCAGTCAAGCTTCAAACATAATCACACAAAATCATGCTATAGAGTAAAGTAAACAACAGACTTCTACACAATCAACAACTGTCATCGTTGCTGTGAACCCTTGTAGCTGCAGAGGGTGATAAAATGGGAGAGTTACAGATTTAAGCTTTAATGTGTGACTTTTGATTAAAAGCCTTAGGTTTTTGTGGCTGGAGGGTATTTATGTATTATATACTCCTTTCAAAAGAAAGGTCTCAGGCCTTCTTTGTTTGAAGGTATATATTCCTGGTATTTGGAAGAAAAAGAAGAAAATTCAGGATCAGGGACTTGGATTAACGACAGACCCAAATCCAGATGTTGTCTTGCTTTTTGCTATTTACCTGAATCTGATAGAACAAATAACCATATGACAGTCAAATGACTAGTCCTACCAAGTTTTACTTGGTAGCGTCTGCATGCCCACAATGTTACAAAGTTACATCTAAAACAACAGGATAAATGTCCCCAACACTAGCCGGTGTGGGCATTCAAAGACCAACGTGTTATTCTTTACAGGCAATGCGACCACCACTGGCTTGCAGACTTTTTGTGACTCTCAATAAGGCATTCTAAAGTTTTATTTTCAAGAGCAACGTGACACAATTATTAAATAAATGAAACACACAGTCGTATGTGAAGTATCTAAGTCACCTTGTGTTAGACTTTTCTTCAAAGGTTGTCATAGTGAAAGTGAGGCAGACAATGAAGGTTACCTGACGTTTCTTCAACAATGACTTTAAACCCATTTAAAAAGTGAATAACATTTATTCTGTGGGCACTATAGTCTGTTGTACCTTTTGCACTCTGGGCTTCATTCAGAATTTACATCTGGCAGGTGTATCCATATTCAGTGAGGGGCTTGCCCCAGTGGGAGTGGTGTTAGCACACAGCTAATAGGCACACTCGGCTCATACTGTCAGGGGAACAGGCAGGATTGGCCTCCCCTCCACAGGAAGCTCAGGGGATCCAGATGAAGGAGATATGAACTCTATGTGTGTGTGGGTGTGGGTAGGTGTGTGTGTGTGTGTGTGTGTGTGTGTGTGTGTGTGCGCTGGTCAGGGACACATCTGCATGGGCTTGTGCATATGTGTATATTCATGCTTGTGTGTGTTAATGTGAAACCGTGTGTACACATAGAGGAAGGGCTGCTGTTCCAGTCTGCTCGCTGACAGAAAGTCTCCTGGTTAATGAGCAGCTGTCGGCCATCACTATTCATGAGGCCTGTCACTCACCTCCTCTCTCAAAGCACCAGCACCTGAAACCCTGTAACCCCTAGTCTCTCATTAGCACTGCAGCAGCAAAGGCACACACATCAACACACAGTCTCTCGAACATAACCATACATTAATTCTACAACATGACCGTAATTACACATGTGTAAAGATGTTAAAAAAGCATAGAGCGCACAGAGCGCCAGTGGATCCCGCACCTTCAATAGAAGATTAGAACAGATTAGGTTCTGGTTTATTCAGACAGCAAAGGATTCAATCAGTGCATCGCTGCGCTTTCATCTGATGCTGAAACAGGCGTGCATATGGGATTTGACTAGCCATGGCTGTTTGATGTGTCCAACAGGAAATAGATAGAGAACCGGGGTTTAACTAAAGACCTCTGTTTGGGCGGCACTGCATGGCGTGTTTCAAACTAAATTAAATACCTGCGTGAAGACTTCCCTCAATGAGAGTGTCTTTATATTACGTCGGCCTGCTTTCTCAGCCTTTATACCCATCTACTATACCCCCAGAGAAACAGGTCAGCGCTTATCAGCAAGCACTTCTATCGTTACATGGTAGAATACACTGTTCAAGAGCCTTCTGTATTTATTAGAGGTGTTGCATTTTAGAGAAGTCATTAGCAGATAGTTACCATCCCTCTTAAACGTAAGGTGTTCTGTTGATTGCAAAGTAATAATCGAATGCAGCCGTGATTACTGCGTTCCCAATTTTCTGATTACCTCTGTACCAAGTGAATTCACCCTCAAAGCCACTAATACACTGTTTTGTTACCGTACTATGAATGCGTACTGTATGTGTGAGGGAGATAAAGATTTCGATCGTATAGTATACAGTGATGTATTTAGATCTTTTACCATAAATGTATTCTAGCATACTAAATACAACAGTGCAACAATGCTTTGTGACAAGAAAATATCCATATTTTTGTGATAACAAAATAGTATATCAACGCAAGATGCATACATTGAAAATGGAAGTATATGTATATTTTAAGTACAAAGCTTAAAAAGACAGACACCGAAAATTGCAAGATGATTGCAGCAATAATTCCGGATTTGCAGATTCAGAATATTGCTTCATGTCTCAGGTTTGTCCTAAATTATTCAAGAGCAGCAGAGTCGGGCCCAATTGTACTCATTACCGTGAAACATATGAAAGCATAATTCAAACGGTGCCGGTTGCACCGACAAGTGGGGAGGAAGCGCTGCACTTTATCCCCTCTGCAGGTGTATTGATTACTAGGCCTTTTCCATTTTGCTTGCATAGCACAGAGATTACGAGACAATGATGATTTTGTACAAGTGACCGAAAACATGTTGCTGTCTCTAAAAACGGAGTTTCTGTTCCCTCACACAGGTATTTTTCCCATATCTCTCTTTCGACTGGATCTGTCACGCAACAAGCTCTGCTTCCTCTGCAGTTCACCCTTGCCTTTGCAGTATTTATGAAAAGTGTCCAGGTGCCCATGAAATGCTGCCACATCTGATTCTCTGTGATAGAATAACAACCGTGTTAGTGCCGCCACAGGAATTGAAGAAGGAAAGGGAGGGAAAGGGGTGGGACGGTGAAGGAAAACGGGTTGGGGGATGACGGAGTGAGAGGTGGAGAGAAGATGAGGATTTCTTTGCATTCAGGACCACGGACGAGCAGCCAGACTCATCGAGGTGAATGGAAACGATTAGTTTCCCTGGCTTTTCAACTGAGGTCTGAGCCAGTGTACTCCCACAGCATAATCACTCAGTCTCTGTCTCTCTTGCACTCTTTCCGTGGCTGCCTCGTCTGATTTATGGGAAAAAATCATCTCTATTGAGCAATGGGGTCATGCAGTTATCACTCTCTCTCTCGCTTGCTCTCACTCACTAACGAATCAAAGACACACACACACACACACACACACAAAGCCCGAACACAGCTCCCCTGTGACTATCCCTCCTGTTTTCCTGATCAGGGCTAAGTTTGTTCATTAACACACTGCCTTGGATTTATGAACAGCTGTGCGTGTTTAAATTGGCCTGAGTGATTCATACAACACATCGGCCTGTCAAGTGACTCTGGCTCTCTTTCTCTCTGTCTTTCCGCTCTCTCGTTCTCATCATACATCAATTTATCTCTGTGTCCCTCTCCCATTGTGATAAACAAGACACCACTGATTACTTTGGCTGTCTTGGGGAGCTTGCGGATAACTTTGTCCTCCCCTTTACTGGGGACTTAGTTAAGCGACAGTGGCACAGCAGTATGGTCGTGGTCGTTGTTCGTGGACGCTGAGAGCTGCAGCAGACGGCAAATTAGCAGTAGGATCTGTGTGCGTGTGTGTCGGAGGCGGCGGGGGTGTTCTCAAGCTGTGTGTTTGAATCTGGGCTCTCTATCTGCCAGATAATCATCTGAAACTCTCTCAGATGCACAGGGCCTTGGGTCTCCGAACCATCACAGCGCCCTTTGTCCACTCGCTCAGGGATTTCTATTGCCCTACCTCGCCTTCAAGTCATTTTTTTTTCAAACTGCTTTACTAATGTTAGCTTTGTCGATAAGCGCTTTTGATGGGAAAGGCATCTGCGGAAATGATTCACCCCACCCTTCCTGAGATAAAGGAGCTGTGGATGGGACATGGCAGGAGAGGCGCTTGCATGCACACTAATAAGAGTACCCCTGCTTAGCGGCAAGTGCTCCTGATTTCACATACCCACGCAGACTCATCTACAGGCCTACGCATCAAGGAGCACGTTCAGCACAAGCTGGAGATGATCCAATGTTATTCCCACTCGGAATGCCACTTATACAGTACAAGATGCTAAACTGAGAGCAGCGGGCACACTTATACACACGTCAGTGGCGTGGAAAATAATGTCTGCTGTTATCGACTTTGACACAACATCCGGAGTCGTGTGGATGTGTTGAGACCAAGGGAGTGTCCCTGTGCACCCGGAGATGTAGATGTTCCCACTGACTCTCTCCCTCTCTCTCTGTTTAATGAACGTCTGTTTAATTTGTACATTTCTCACTGCGACTTTGTGACACGTTCAGCTTAGTTAGAATCAATGTCACAGGAGAGGAGCTGAGGGCACGGGGGAACTAGAAAGAGAGAAAGAGCATAGAAGGGAGACTAGACAGTCCAACAAAACAAGAAAGAAACGTCTCTAACATTTTCAACTCCAGAATAATGAGACAGTGATGTGAGAAGAGCAAGAGAGAGAGTGAGGGGGGGGAGAACACAGATACGAGAGATAGAATAAGAGAGACAATCTTGTTTCCAATATGCAGCAACTAAGGGTACTCCTCCTGCCTGTGGGTTACACTAATATACTCCTGGGCCTAAAAGTAGCTCATCAATGCCAACTATAGACCCACAGCTCTGCTCGAATCCTTGATGGAATAGCAGTGGGCAGTAATGCAGAGTTGGCCAAGCGCTTAGCACAAGTGTACACCTAACGTTTTCACATCTGTACAGTGAGCATTACAAGGTGGATATCTGTAAGACGGATCAGAGTGCATCAGGTTTGGTGTGTTACCCTCTAGATATAGAAGGAGACGAGATACAAGAGAGATATTACAACGATCCTGTCCATAATGCTTTAAAAGACAGAGCACCACAGAGGGGCGGTGTCTTTTAGAGTTCACTCTCCCAATCAATATTACAGTCCAGAGTCCAGCACTCCTTTTATATTTCGTTCCAAAAATCTACTTCTGTGGGCTTCGCTTAGAAGATTAAAGATTCAAAACCATCTATTGAAATGAAAGTTCCTTTTTAAAGATGGAAGGAATCATTAAATAATAGAAAAAAAAAGATTTGGCAACACTTTGTAATAATGATCAGTCATAAATCATTTATGAGCCTTTAGAGAACTAATTATCAACAAACATTCATAAATGTTAGTTAATTCTCAATACTTGTAAGTGATATATAAACCTTGATTACCAATAACCAATTAATTAATAAATGATTAATAATAAATTCTATTATGAATCTGAGGTATAACGGTAACCTCTGCACATGACCAGTGACGTTCCTCACATGCTGGTGAAAGGAGGCGGCTGGTGACTCAGCATGTCAGAGAAGACATACAGTTGTCTTTTGTGCTGTTGTACTCACTGCAAATGGGCCATATGCAATGACTAAGTAAGATCGCTTCAGGAGAGGCTGATTTAATGGGAAGAGAGGGAGAACAAATCTGCAAAGTACACCTTTTTAAACATTTACAAAGATCCCCACATCTGTAGCTTCTATTGATGTGTACTAACACATTTGAGGTTTACCTGAAGTGTGAACTATTCAGCATCAACAAAGTCTCTTCAAGATTAGATTATTTTAGGACTAACATGATCACTGTTACCCTTTTATAAATGATGTGTAAATATACTACTGAACAAATGTGTTTGCACGCCCCTCTCTAAAGTGTAAACTATTGATCACAAGTAATTGTTTTCACATACCACTTGTACATCTTCCTCACCTGTTACAAGTTATTCGTATATGTTTAAAAGTAATTTGCAAAGCTTCCTGAATCCCCCTAATGTAAAGTGTAAATGCACCATGTTTAAATACAATTTTCACTGCCTGTCACCCCTTACAAATGAACAGCAATTTTATTATCTACAGTACATTTGTATATGTCTGTATATATTAGATAATATAAACTATTAATATTGCAATTAGGGATGTCGCGATTAACCGATTTGGTAACTGCGATCATATAAATCATGGTTTCATAACCCATAAGAATTGGAGAAGCTACGATAGCTATGATCTCCTGTTTCCTGAGCTGAGACATGTTTTTTGTGTGTGAAATATCTTCTCGTGCAAGTCACGTAACACGTGTGTGTGTGTGTGTGTGTGTGTGTGTGTGTGTGTGTGTGCCGGATTGGTTTATGTGTTTAAGAGATCTGAAGATCAGCTGCCTCTGCCTCTCCCCTGGTACACACATGGACACCTCACCCTCTGTCTCTCTGCTCACAGAGCTAACACGTTCTGCTTGTGTCATTTTATGACCATTTTCCCTTCAAAATTTGTGTCAAATTTAGAGATTCTTGTATCAATTTTACAGCTCTTATCTGGTTAGCATTCACAGCCCTATTAGCATAGCCAAACTGTCAGTGCTATTTTTTTTCCCTTGGATGTCGAAGGCATCCTCCGCCCTACTCATGACCTTGTCATGTTGGAATTTTTTTTAACCGATACGGCCGATGGAACCTGTGTTATAGTTTTTTTTAAATGATCAATTCCATGATTCTGTCGTGATTCTGTTGTGAGAGAAACTAGTGCTCCTACCTTAATGATGCCATTAGTCTGTCCCTGGCCAGCGCTGGACCTTTGTCAAATTATACTTGCCAACAGTCGTTACAACTTTCCCGGCGGAAACCCTGCTTACTTGACAAGCTTACTGTTTTCTACCGTCAGCTTCACAACTATTGTATTTTCTGTAGAATCCGTAACATGAAACGACGTAGGGACCCCTGAAAGAATGAAATAGTAAAACTTCTCAGCATTGTTTTAATATATGTTGTTTATATTTGTGTGCATAAAATACCAATTTTCCTCACATGGGAGTGCGTTTCCATGGGATTCCCACAGGCTTTCACAAATCTGAGCTCCAGGATCAGCCGGATGAAGAGCTCTTCTTAGTGCTTCACTAAAGCTGGTTTACCACATGCACATGGGAGAGACTGTACAGTTTCCACATTTTTGTCATGTTTGACAACTCAATTCTGAGAGTTTATTGTTGTATATTAGTGTATGGCAAAGATGTTCAGCTGTCAACAAAGGAAATAAACGTATAGCACCGTAAAGCTCTCTGAAAAGGCTCCGCTCTCAGCAGAGGACATGCTACACTTTGGAGACACAATGTCAAAGGAATTGTTGGAACCAGAGAGTGGGTTGTGAGCAAGGGAAAAGGGCACCGTGCCGTGGAAATACCATATTGACAGTCACACTGCTCTTCAACTTGATCATTATTCTGCGTTAGTGGCAACAGATGACCTTTCCTGGTCAAGAGCTTAGTGTGGTTAAAATTCAATTGAGTGGAAGGGAGCAAAAAGGGAAAAAAAAAATAACATGGTAACCTTTTATTCTGCCATTGACGCTAACCTTGAACAGTGGGCCCCAAAGGGGATGAGCGCCTTGTACTTTTATGCGTGTGAGAGAATAGGATTTCGAGTTTTTTTGTGTGTGTGTGTGTGTGTGTACGTGTGTGTTGTGCATACGCAAGAGTCTGCGTGAATGCAGCAAAAAGCAATTATTGCGTGTGTGTTTGTGGAATAGCACCAGAGATAAGTAGGCAGGCGGAGAGAGAGAGTGAGAGTATGTGAATGGGGTATGAAGAAATTCAGACTGGTTAAAAATAAATTAGCCATTGGGATTTTTTTACTGTTTCTTCTCTTTGTCTATCTCACATCAATTGTCAGAAGAGCTGTACCTCCACCAAACGGACCAAATCTCTCAGGTGCATATCTTATCCTCAGCTAAGAGACCTCGTCTCTTGTTCTCACCACCCACCCTTCCTTCGCTTCTGTCTCCTCCCAGCCTTCCCTCTTGAGGACTGAAACAGAGCTAATTGAAATAAATGAACTGGGGAGCAAATCAGAGTTGATTACATCGGCTGATTGCAAGCTTGTTGAGGGAATGTTGCAGAACCAGTCGGTAATGAAGAGCCTTGTTTGTATATTACACTCTCTCTGGACATTGCAGGCAGCCCCATGCTCTCATGGATATTGTCCCAACCCGTCTGTAGGGTCCGAAGAGGAAAAACACAACAGAGCAATTTCTTGTTTGTTTTTATTCGCACATCAATTTTTGACAAATACATTTGTTTTTCATTCAGGCCTCAGAATAACTGTACAGAATATAAAATTAGTACAACAAACACTATACACAGGATGGGCAGCGCAGGATGGGACAGGAGGAGAGGAGTTAATTACTAGAATGTCTAAACGCTGTGAAAATAATAGAACAGCGGGAGTGAATTGCAAAATTACACACATTGGGCACACAGTCTACTGTTTGAGTAGGAGGTAGACGGAGCATTAAGATTTAATTTGCTAAGCGGAAAATCATTCGTAAAATAGAATTCACATACATATGTCCTTTCTGTAATATTTCACGGCTCACATTTAATAATTTGAAGAAGTCTCTGTTTAAGCCGACATACAGAGACAGACTGTAGTAATAATGTCATCTGAACACAAATCCTGGAGCTGCTGCACAGACTGTGAATAATGGAATAACATGGCGCTATAATGGCACCTGTGGTAATTTTACTGGGATGTGAGGACAATTTCTGATTCACAGCACTACAATTTTCTAAGGTAAAAAAAATGATGATGGATAAGAGAGAGATGGATAAAATTCTCAAAATGTAACATGATGACACCATTAACTCCAGTCTTGATGCTGTAATTTCTAGTTTCGATAGACAGTTGTCTGGATTCATTTAAGATGGATTTTCCCTTTTAAAGCGATCAACCACGCTCTGAACTGTCCCTAACCTCTTTTCACTGGCCCTGTGAAATTGGCACCATCAGCCAGAAGATGGACAAAAAACACAGTGGACTAGTCCTCGGCCTCTGAGGGCATTTCGTGCTGCTGAAAGAGCAATAACCCTCTATCTCTCTAGTCCTGTAATCCTGCCCGCAGAGACACACAAACAGTGACACAAAAATAACAGAATCACTTTTAGCACCACTAAAGAGCAAATCATATCAAATGACCAGCAACACATTCTTTAGAAATTTCAACATATGAACAAAACAGAGAGAAACAGAAACCTCTGAGTAGGTGAGGGAAATGTGAAAACCGTTTATGTCAGCAATGCTTTCAAGAGATGCGTCTCTTGGTATAAAGAACTAATGCAGTTAAGACTGTTTTAATCAACATGCTCTTAATTCTTGACCTGGAATATCCCCAACCTAGTTGCAGAGGTATGTCATAGCAAGTATATACCGCAGTAAAAAGGGTGTTAGTCTGACATAAACTACTGTAGCCCTTGAAAAGATGGAGGGCTCAAAAAGCTTATTATCAAACCCATGGAGGGAAGCAGTCCAATAAAGGAAACAACCTTATCCGTTCAAGTAAGTGTCGGGTTCAATAACTAGCTACGCCTTTTGAATACTAATCAATGTAATTCACTGAGCAAACTGCAGTTGAAGGGTAAAAAGGACAATATATCATTCCTGCACACAGGAAATTAATTATGGTGCTTGTGTGGAATTAATATGCTAGGCTAGTTCACAACTGCTATGCAATTGTCATTATAGCAAAATCTGAGCATGCAAATGAGTATGACAACGTTTCTGATTTATTCAGCCGCAGTCTTTGTTAAGCATTAGGTAGCAACTAGTTCATCCAAGGTCTGAAAAGTCCCACTTAGCCGACCCATACCACAGAATGACAGGCTGATCCTCTCCGGGAACATACACGTCTGTCTTGTTTGTAAGTGGTCATCCTCAAGTTGTGCAGTCCTCAAAATTCTCGAGGATCATTTACAGCACACTCAAACAGTGAGAGAAGAAGAAAACAAAAACACTCGAAATGAAATCTATTTAATTGGAATATTTCCCTTTGGTAAATGTGCTTTGTTCCCACTGGTACACGTCCTCTTTCTCGCCATTCTTCTTATTGTTGTAAAGCCAGAGAACCAATCTCATTGGCTGTTGAATAGTCTTAAATGATATACCACAAACCCACCACATACAGGAACATGAAGAATAAATATTGCTTGGGGCAGCGGTACAAGTCCAGTTTCCTTAAGTGAAAACGTTGTGCAGCTCTCTTTTATTCTTTGTTTGTTGTTGGCAAGATGTTAACCGTTGAAGCATACTCGTCCAACTTGGAATCCAAACTTCTGGTTGCTGTTGCCAAAGTCTGCTGGAGCCACATCTATAATAGGGAGCAGCTCTGCCGAGGGAGAGTCAATTTCTAGTTCAGTCCTTTCCTGACCTTTGCGGAACTGAAAGAGAAAAATTAAAGCCATTATTAGAATTTGCTTGGCTTAATGGGACTATCTCGCTCCCCCCACTCTCTGGCCTAAATCCCTGTACAAGGCTAATTCTTATTTGTCCAGCTAGTCCCTTTCTCTGGCATGTCCCTGCACTGACCTGGCATCCATCATGCACCGCATTGATGAAGGGGCTTTTGGCCTGTGTCAGCTCCTCGTCATTGCTGCCCCGAAGGCGGAGGGCACGCTGATAGGAACGAGAGATGCTGTCAAACCAGCCTGCCGAGTTCTGGCAGGTGTAGGTGAAGCTCTGCTTGGCCGTGGCACTCAGTAGTTTCAGGAAGGTCAGCTGAACTACATGCACAGGGTTCCCATCCCTGTCACTGTAGGAGAACTGGATGACACAGATAGAGACATTAGTGTTCTACATAGACGGATATAGTATGTACAATAAGCCCCTCATTAAACCGCATTGCCTTTAAATTAAATACAATACACAAAAACATGTTTTCTCTAAAAGAGACAAATCCACAGAAAAACATGTCTGAGTCTATAATCTTTCTCTGACAAATATGAGTTATAATTTTAATTATATCACTGAAATATCACCCTGTGCTGATGAAGGCATTTACGTCAGCAAGGGTGAAAAGTTTACAGCAACTCCTCTTCAGAATCAGAACAGACGGGGAAAGGAAAGTAGGTAGTAGGGAAATTAAGGAAAGAAAAAAAACCTTAAGCAGATCCAAGGACTCTGGGCGAGAAAGTCAGTGAATTGCAATTGTGCTGGCAGCTCTATGATTATCTGAGAGCGCTGTGAGACCTCTGATCAGGTGCTCATGAAAGGCCAGTGCTCTGAGCCAGCTGCCCTGCATGATAGTCAATGAAAGAGTTGACAATGGCTCTTTCTGAGTCATCCGGAATGCTGAATTCAACTGCGGGCAATATCAAATCAGCTCTCTCATTGCACAGGGTCAAAAAAATTGATACCTAATTATGTAACAAGCAAATATACAAATAATAAGCTAAAAGCACATGGATGGACACACGCATAAGCCTACACACTCATGTGAACGCACTCAACAAATGCTTGCGCCGCAATCTTATGCATGAACATCATTCAAGTACTCTCAATTAGGATGAGTAATTTAGCTGAAAAAGACTGCCTGGCATTTGGAACCAGTTGAGATTAATGGTAGGAGGTTAGACTTTTTTTTTTTTTTTGTACCTGCTTGCCTTTCCTGTATTGGCTGTACCAGCTTCCTGGCTTCTCTTTGTTCCACGCGGCTAATTTCACCTAGAAACAGAGAAAGAGAGAGAGACACACAGAGAGAGAGAGACAGAGAAAGAGAGACAGACAAAGAGAGAGAGAGAGACACACAGAGAGAGAGAGAGATGATGTTGAGTCAATTTTAGGCTTAAGGGATATAGGGAGTGATTTTTGCTCTGATGTTATTTGACGAGGTCGGCTTTGCAAAGGCTGACGGCAAGAGATTGGAGACTTACATTCTCAATCCTCTTGTCAGGGTAGAGACATGTCTCTCCATCAGCTGTGAAGTTACAGTAGACCTTGATGGAGTCTCGGTGACATCCCTGGTTAGGATCAATCCAGTACTCTCCTACAAAATGCACAAAGAATGGACATCGATCAAGCACCAGACGTTGATATAATGAACACATTGAGGGTTACACAATGATTACATGCAGCTGGCGGTATGATAAAGAGCATTTTTGCTAGAGGGTGTGTGAATTTTTTTCACTGGGCTAGTTTTTCCTGGATAACACATTTAATGTGTGTGAACTAGGCATCAATCATGAAGCATTGTCTTTGCTAACCGTCTTTGTAGTGCGGTTGGACCATAATGAGCTCTTTGCAGGTCCGGGCAGGGCTCTCAAAGGATCCCAAGGGCCTCCTCATCAACTCTACTTCCGTTTTCAAGGAAGATAGGGTGGCAAAGACCTCTTCCATTCCCTCGGCATCCTCCAGAGGCTGATCTCCCTGGAGGACTTCCTCCAGATCCACATCCTCCTCCCTGAATGGGGCGGCTCTTCCTGCCCGATCGGAGTGCCTTCGTCTCTTCCGCCTGCCCTCTCTGATAGGCAGAGGCTCAATCATTGTCGCAGGGGCTCCCTGGAGGTAGCAGAGAGAGGTGAGCAAGAGGTGACCGGGCAAGACAGAGGGTAAAGATGGCACTGAGAGGGCCATGATGTGGATCATTCGCAGTACTCACAGGGGGCCCTGGGGATCCAGCAGGGCCTCGATCTCCTCTGGGACCGACAAAACCCTGGAGAATAGAACAGGACAAAAAAATAGTGTCAAGCATTTCTCACCTGGAGCCTCTCCCACACCACTTGGCTAAATCCCAGCTTTATCCAGGCAGATATGGCTGCGTTATAGGATTATCCAGCTGTGTGTGCATCAGCACTTTGTGGTCAAAGCATTGGCTCTCAAGACACACTGTAGTGGTTTTCATAACATCACACACACCAGAACCAAATCCTATTAAAAGGGTGTGATTGAAAAACATCACACACAAGGCGGGCACGGCTGTACGGCCTCTTTTTAGTTCCAAAGACATGCAGTAAACAAAGTAGAGCATTGTGATTGTGAAGCATGGTACATTTAAACCAACAAACACTCTTTTTCTCTCATCCCCGGCATATGTTCCCAGCAGCTGCTAACCAAGCTGAGGTGTGAGTACAGCGGCGGCAACGTATAAACAAGACAGATGACTGTACTCACTATTTCTCCCTTCGATCCCTTATTGCCAGCTGTACCCTAAGAGTGGAGAGGAGGAGTAAGTAAGCAGTAAAAAGACAAATAAAAGTACATACTCTTTAAACTATCTAATTACTCAAGTAAGCACTGCTAAATACTGTCAGCTTTTCACTGATAAATCCAGCACCTGCTCAGCGGCAGGGCAGGTTATGGTCAAAATGATTATATTCACTACTGAGTAACAATGACAATAATAACAAGACTGTATGTTCTCTGGACAAAATGGTCCTTACTTTAGCTTTGCAGATAGAATCAGCTGCTAAATCTCTGCGATCCAATTCCGATTAATTGCCTTTATTATGTTCTTCTCTTGATATGTGTGTTCTGTTTGTTTTATACCTGCAGGATCTTTGCAAAATAGTTGCATGTGTATTAACAAGCAGCAAACCACAGGTATAAACTTCATGTGGTTCACTTCAACTATTAGAATTTCAAAATGCTGTTGAGTTATATTATGAACACTTTTGGTAGGCAGCTTCTACATGAATTGGTTTCCAGAAATATGTCGCCAAAAAGAGCATAAACTGGTTTCAACGCGTCACTGTAAGAGAGAGGCTTTTCATGCATCTCTTTTTACCTTGAGCATCAGTCAGTGATGGAGAACTTCAGCTTAAAATGTTTAGTATAGCTTACCTTCAAAATAAACCGTCCAAAAACAACTTGGGCATTGTCTATGCAACATGCAGTAAGCCTGCAACTATGTCTGTTTAACATGACTGCTTTTTGCCATAGGATGGACAATAACAGTATGTGAATAGGTTGATACATATATAAAGTTTCTTAAAACATGAACACATTCCTTTTGGGCTTAATACGCAAATGACTTGTCTCGTATTGTAGCTGAAATCAAACACTGATCATACTGAAAAGCATATATATTAACAGCTATGTGACTTACTGACAGTCCAGGTGGTCCCAGTGGGCCAGTGGGACCACGTGTGCCGGGCGTACCCTATATATAAAGACAAGCATATCTCGTTAGTGAACTGAACTTCCTGTTGTGTAGAAGTATATCAGATGCATCGTTTTGCAACCAAATGCACCTCATCTCCTTTAGTCCCTTGTGTACCCGGGATCCCAGGAAGGCCTCTGTCTCCCTTCTCGCCATGTTCTCCTGGGGGGCCAATTAGGCCGATCAACCCACCATGACCCTGCAGACCGAGACATGGTTCATCAGCATTGTTTCCCAGGGTTTTAACTGGTGCAGAGTTTTCTCTCTGTCAAGGGCTAAACACTCACTTTGTCTCCCTTGTTTCCAGGGTCTCCTTTTAATCCTGGAAGTCCTGGTGGCCCCTGTTAACAACGGCAGATGTATTAGTTGGCCAATGCACATGGAATATTGTTCGGTTGGGTCGGGTTTGAATCCTGATTTATTGTTATGAATGACGCTCTCCATTAACAGGCAACTATAAGGATCTTACTATTGGTCCCGGTGGTCCAATTTGTCCTGGTGGCCCATTTAACCCTTGCTCACCCTAGAGAAGAAACTCAAGAATTAGAGATCAGTGTAAAGTATGCTGAAGCAATGGTTAAATGTGCTGATGATTGTCAGTGATGTTGCTTCACACTCAACAAAGTCAGTACCAGCTTCAGACTAATGTAAACAAAGCATTTTACATTGTGTACTGACCGCTGAACCTGGGATGCCTCGAAGACCTTCCGGGCCAGACCTCCCTGGCTGCCCTTGGGGTCCCACTGGGCCTGTCTTCCCCACTGGACCCTGGGTCCCTGTTGTCGCCTACAGAGCAGAGGGACAGACACAGGCAGCCAGGCATTATGACCAGAAGGGCTTTGCACCAAACACAACCACGGAGCTCAGTGCCAGCCATTACCCTTACCTTGGCTCCCTTCATGCCTTGCTTCCCTTCTTTTCCTATAGCACCTATATGACCCTGGGGTTGAGAAAGACAATGTTGATTGCCATGATACTGACTGCAAACAAACACGTAAACAGTAGCGACCCACACGTGTAGGCACATAAACATATACAATATGCTGAGCTCACCCTCCGTCCAGGAGGTCCTGGAGGACCTGGCTCTCCAGAGGCTCCAAAAGGTCCCTTCAGAGAAAAGAAAAAAGGACTAATGTTAAAACAGAAACACGTTATCACTCAGTAGCCTAAAACTGAGAAGAATGTCCAGCCGTAAAGAAGAAGAAGCAAAACCTCAATATGTCACAGAGAATACAGACTTAGCTAAGCTAAGCATACAAGAGCTACTAGTGTTGTCAACATGCAAAACGTGGGGAAAAAAAATCACTGCTTACTGCTTTGCCAGATTCTCCATGGTCTCCTTTAGTCCCCGGTCCACCATCTACTCCCTGGATAAAAAAACATCATGTAGAAGGAATAATCAAACAATAAGTTAATGACAAATTAATGGTAAAACAATGATAACAATACTCACATTGACGCCAGATTCTCCGGGAGGTCCTGAATCTCCGGGGAATCCAAGAGGGCCCTGTGGGGACAAACAATGAGCTAGAAACCATCATAGAGCAACAACAGTCTGAACTGACAACCAGAGCAAGAAAGAGTTAATGATCCAGAGAGACAGAGACTCACAAGGTTGCCTTTGGGTCCGTCCTCCCCTGGTGTTCCTCTGGGTCCTGGAGGCCCCGCTGCACCGTGAGGGCCAAAGTCACCCTTTTCCCCCACATCACCTTTAGCACCCTGGGACACCGGCATGTGAAATGACAATCAATGAAAAGGGTAAAGAAAGGATGAGGTTGAGCAAGACAGGAAGGAAAGATGGAATTAACATGACTTACAGCAACGCCAAGCTCTCCAACTGACCCAGGGTTTCCAGCTTCTCCATCCTCACCCTGGTAGAGAAGGAAGGAAAGTACAAGATAAAATCACACACACACACACAAACCCCCACTATTATACTTCTTGGATGTGCACAGGCACACGCTGTGTAGTTGCTAATGGGAAATGCTGACCTTCTCTCCAACAATCCCAGGCTGACCAACTCCACCAGACATTCCAGGTGGGCCCTGTGGCAGGAGGACAGAGAACAGCTTGAGCCAAAATATCATACAAGGGCAAGTTTGAAATATTCATTTGATTTCTGAAAATCAAGCTCTTGGTGCAGTATCTTTTTGTTGCTACTTGTCAGCAGTTCTGCTCACAGAATGCTGAAACTGGAACAGAGTTATCGCAACACAAGGGAAAATACTGTGTCAGGTTTGCTGTGCGGATAGTGCCTGAGTTGCACAGTAGAGTGGATGCTATTTCCCCCTCTCAATCGGTTTGTTTGTTCGCTCGTGTAGGTGCTTGCATGTCAGCGTGCACATATGTCTGTCATTGTGCTTTGTCTTGAGACAAACCCAGTAAAAGCACGTCTTCGGTAGAGTGCACAAACATGAGAGCTGAGTACTACTACCGCTCTCCTGCTATCGCCTGCTTTCTTTCCTCACATGCCATCCAACCACCATTTTGCTCTTTTCCACAATTCCTGTATCAATCCATTAATGGATCCCATCCTCTCTGCACCGCCGTATTTCCATGCTTCCTGTGATGAAGCCGTAGCGTGGCTCACATAGATCTCTGCAGCTTGCTGCTGAATAATTGACCGGTGTGAGAGAGGCTGCAGAGGGACGACCATTACGAGAGGTAAATATAACTGCCTCTCAGGGATGATAGTCTAATACTTCTTAATGATTCATAAAGCAGTAAATATAACTCTCTCCCAGGGATTAAATCCTAATACTGTTTAATAATTCAAGTTTCAAAAGCAGCGGATGGTCTGTGGCAGGAAGTGCTTCAAATGAAGAGACAGAATATAAAGATGAGAGGCTGGGAAATATAAAATATGTTGTGCATAAGGATAAGCTATTGTTTAGTTTGAAAAGCAGATAATGCTGTGTATTGAATGGATTGTCTTTCTGATTCCAAAACTAATACACCTTCATGTTTTCTGCATGTATCACAAAGGCATGCTGCCACTATCACTTGAAAATATCAGAACTCCAATACTTGCACAGGGTCGGTGTAATTTCAAAATTGCAAATCAAAAATGCAAGAATTTAGATTAAAGGTGCACTGTGAATGATTTGGCAACATCTAGTGGTGAGGCTGCAGATTGCAACCAACTGATGTCCTCCCGTGTGCTAAGCGTGTAGGAGAACTGTGGTGACTGACACCAAAACGTGAATGGTCCTATCTGGTGCCAGTGTTTGGTTTGTTCGTTCTGGGGTACTGTGGAAACATGGCGGACTGAGGAGGACCTGCTTTGTATGTAGATATAAAAGGTTCATTCTAAGGTCACGAACGATTTTTATTTCCAGGTGATTATACACTAAAGACAACATACTTATTATATAAAGTTCTACCAATAGATCCCCCTAAATGATTCAACCTGTTCCTTTAAATTAAATCAACCAAAATAACGATTTAGCTTCAATGATACATTTTCAAAAAGAACAATTCATGAACAAAGAATAAATATTTGCAAACCTCAATGAATTATCCTAAAAAAGGCAAGAACATCATCTTTGAAATGTTTTTCCTATGAATATTTACAGTTTGTGTTATGAAGATGGATATGAGCAGCTTTTTAATATAATTCGTTCCTCGCAGGGTAATTCTCCTTTCACTTGCTTTAGACTACCTGTATTTGTACAGAGTGTTCTCTTTATTCCTCGCTCAATGGGACTGTCTTTGTAATATCACTCATAATCAAGCTCGCGTCTAAACCCACGTAGGTAATTTTAAAAAGTCACGCTGTACTCTACCTCTCCACCAATGGACCCCTGAGGGCCTCGTGGGCCATGCTGTCCTGGAGGCCCCTGTGGAGAGAGAAATGAAATGTCTTGTTAGTATATCAGTGCAGACAATAAAGATATAGACTGCATTAATAAAACATGCAGAAGAAATACAAACTGAATGTGAGCTTGTGGATGGCCGGTGCCTCTTAAATTAAATGGGTGTTAGAAGTCAGGCCATGGAGGATTGCTTATGCAATGGCCCCAGGATCCATGATCATTATCGTAGTGACATGATGAAGACATCCAGACAGGTCATTACCCTCAATATGACACAAGCTCTGATTCCTCCCTCCCTCCCATCTCTCTTACTCTCCATTTTTAATAAGAAACCTCTAGTCTGTGATGTGCAAGACGATATTCTCTGAGCCACAGTAACGTCATGTGATTTGACTCTTCTGTGCAGCTCAAGAGAGACCGGGAAGCAATTAATCCGAACTGTGCTCGGCTTCAGTTTCAGTTGAGTAGATGTTGAACTGTGCTCTGAATCACTCTGAAGCCTTGGAGGGAGCCTTGTGTTGTGAAGACACTGAGACAGACAGAAAGACAGACAATCTGCCCAGAGAGAGACTGTGAGGGACTAGAGGAAACATATATCCTTCTGGCGGAGAGATACTTGAGCATTAGAGGGGAGAATCCTGTGATCCGCAACGCTCACACATGAATGAAACTTCCCCACTGAGTCTTGAGCATCTCTCCTCTCTCTTTCTCTTTCTCTTTTGTTTTGGTTCCATTCTGATTCCCTCCCTAATCTGGCTGTGGAGAAGAAGGGCTATAGAGAATCTTGTTGAGCGTGTGTTCATGGTTGACAGCGTTGCGAGATGACTGTCACAAAGGAGGATGCTCATTAGACAGCCAAGGCTGAGGCTAATCTGATTAGCAGCTGTCACACCGTCTTCCTGCTCACAATCAGTGCTCCGCCTCTTCCTTCCACTCCATTGCTTCACTGCGTCCTCTCTGTAACACTCTCTCTTCTCTTTTTGATCCTTTTCTTCATTTTACATAGAGGACCACCTCTTCATCCTGTGGGCTTGTCTCTCTTGCCCATAAAGTCACCGTCATTCACACTCAGCCTTGAAGATCCATCACCAATTGAAAAGACGAGTTGAGCTTGTTATCGGTGTTAAGGCTTCTTTTGCCATCATTACTCTGGATATCATTTTTATCAGAAAATAAAAATATACAACCAAGGCCAACAGACTATGAGAGACATGAGGAACAGAATTAAAGAGCAGTTGACCGAAGAGTGTTTTTTTTTTAACCAATGCTGTATTCTCTAATAACACAGTTCTTGTTATATGCGATGGTAATGTGGTTGACTAGTGTGCTGCTCTTTAACAGAGCTAATGTGGGATGATCATTTCTTTAAAACCCCACACAAAGTGTAGGCATTGTCCAGTGTCATTGTGTCATGGTTGTGATATTTCTGTACTGTATGAATTAGGTTCCAAAAAGGATTATCCTATACTCTGAGGAGCAGAACCATCATTAACGTTATACGTTACACCTGTGCTTTTCTGTTACCACAAGTTAAATTGTCGGCTTTGGAAAATGCTCAAGAAAACCACAGATTTCAATTTTGTCCTTATTTCCTCAACAGATGAGGCTGATTAGATTGTTAGGTGTTGAGAGTTGGCTATTCCAATGGAAACAGCTCTTCGTAATCTGTGAGCATCGATCTTGATTTTTGTGTCTCACACTAGACTGCTCCAAGTGTAAAAACCATGACTGACTTTACTCTAAAGGCATATCAACACCTCTCTGTACAACCGGAGTCTCGATGATATTGAGACTAATCAGACCAGAACAAACTGAGCCCCACTCAAGACCGCTGCCTGTAGTTTTAGGGCGGTGAGCGTTGATGAGTATCGGCAGAGAAAATAGGTTGATTCACAAGTTTGACACACAGCAGCAGGATCAGCATAAAAAAACAAAGCAAACAAAACATGTGACACTAATGAAAGTTTAAACAGGTGGGTTGTGTGTGTCCCAGCTATAGCTCCTACACTGCTGATACCTTGAACCTTTACAATACTAAATGTGCAATAATCTGGGAAACATGTCTCCTCTCTCCTCATTATCAGCCTTTTGTTTCTATAATAGGCTATAAAAAAATACAATATCCTCATCTTATGAAATATGAAAGCAGTGCGAGATGCATTCTATAATGCAGTGGGATTGCATTGAACTATTTGTCTTCTGATAGTAACCGGTTTTCATTGTTTCTGGGCTGCATTATCTACAAGCATCGACCCAAGTGATTACACCTATAGTAACACACACATATTCAATGTGTTATTAATGGGGTGTCACTAAAATATTGGTGTAGGTCCTGTTTTATTTGCAGAGTACTGCACCCTCCTGATCGTGCCAAATTGTGTGCATCATTTAACAGAAAACACTGAGCTGAGTAATTATCTCAGACAAATACAAACTTGCACAAGCTCTGCGTTACACCCTAAATATTCATGGTAAATAATTCATTGTTTTTATACTGATGAATGCATGTGAATACATGTTTGATCTTTGAAAAGATTCATTGAACTGCTTTGGTACGGGAGAGAAAATGAAGAAAAGTGGAGAAACGTATTCAAAGTTTTTTTGGAAAGTAAAGAAAAGGCAAGTCGATATCCAATATCAAGTCAAGGCAAGTCAAAGTCATACCAATCATGAAACAAAATGTAAGATGTCAGTAAAGTGGTGTTGAGAAAAGACTTGAGACTGACACTGGACCTCAGCAGCAGACTTGAGATGAGTGTTATATGTGCTGAGATTGCTGAACAGCACTCACCATTGAGCCAACATGCCCGCTCTCTCCCTTCTCCCCTGGTGTTCCTGGCATTCCCTACAAATGAATATATGGTGAGCAGCGCAGTCTCAGATATAAAATGAAGACGGAAATAAACTAAAGTATAAATATTAAAATCAGGGAGGAGCCAATGGAGACGGAGTCCATTTTTGGAATTGACAGTAATTCTTACCTGTAGTCCAAAAGGACCAGATGCTCCCTTAAAGCCTCTGAGTCCTTCATCTCCTTTCACCCCGTTCATGCCCTGCTGCCCACGAGGACCTGGCTCACCATCTGCACCCTGAAATATACAACAAACAGGTCACCACTGTACACTGTGTTAACACTGCACAACCTAAACCAACTTCTCATACAATGGTGTGTTTTCATCTGATGTATTCTGAGTTTTCATAACATACTGGCAGTCCTTGTTGGCCCACAGGCCCTTGAATTCCAACAGGTCCTGGGGGTCCCTAGTAAAAGCAGAAGGACAGTTCAATACACATTCCCTGAAGGAAAGACGTGATTAAAACGATCTGCTCATTCCAACAGATGATGCAGAGTCCAGGCAAACATTCATCACAATGCAGCCTACCAGTTATAAGTCAGTTTGTCCTCTACCTCATGGTGAGGCCAGTGATGTGCTGTTGGGACTATTCGCATTCAATTCATACTCACAGCTTCTCCTTTGTCTCCTTTACCGCCCTTCTGGCCTGGTCCTCCTGTCTCTCCCTATGGAGGCAAATGCACACACATGAACATACACACACAAACGACGACGAGAGAAAACACTCAACAGCAGTGCTGCAGTCCAGTTTGGCTGTCTCAATAGTGGAAGGATTACTTAACGGGCCTACCAGGTCTACCAGGCTTCACCTGCAAAATGTCACTTGCATAGACACGTACCGACCACAAAGAGGAACAAATGGACCACAAAGAAACTACAAAGAGATGCAAAACAACTGCAGAGATACACAAAATCACTGCAAAAAGGGGCAAAACAACAACAGAAAGAGGCTAAACAACTAAAAAAAAGTCTGTGTGTCTTGCTCCTGCGTAGGAGAGATGGAACAGGACTTTAACTTGTTCTTGCCCAGGGACCATTGTCTCATAATCCGCTCATGTGTCCAATATAACTACCTTGTCTCCGTCCTCTCCTGGAGGCCCAGGAGATCCCGCAGCCCCTGGCAGCCCTAACGGTCCCAGTATCCCATCATGCCCGGCCGGCCCCACAGGCCCCTTGTCTCCCTAGGGAACAGAAGGGAAAACAGCACACATCTAGCAAATGCTACAATACCCATTATCCTCATATAGCAGCATGACACATTGATTAATGGATCAAACCAGGAGGGGAACTTGCACCCAAGAAAGCAGGCTTGATCACATTCATATTTTTCCCCTGCTTTTCTCTCTCTCTGTGTCCTTTGCCTTTCCCTCCTGCTCTCTGTCGCATAATGACACATTCCAAGGCGAGAGCACATGTTATTTATTACCCAATGGTGGGAGGTGATAGGACAGTATGTGTTAGAAAACATTGTTGCCGAAGAAACAAAATTAGCAATGTTCCAAATCTTACTGGCTCGCCTTTCTCTCCCGTCGGCCCAGCGGGACCCACGCCGCCGGACCGTCCTGGCTGGCCAATAGCGCCTGCCGGCCCAGCAGGGCCCCTCTCTCCAGTGGCACCCTGGAAAAAAAAAGAGGAGACAGAGCGATGAGGTGAGCGTGATGCACTCTTTGATTTAATGTGGTGGTCACGATCAGTGATCACCATGGAAACAGCCTCCTGCTTCATATGTCCTAGCATTTCTTTAGACCATAGAAGCTGGCAGAGAGCAGGGGATGGGATGGAAAGCAATTTAACTAAATCAGACTTACAATAGCTCCTGCGGCACCAGGTAGGCCCTCTTCTCCCTTCAGACCTGCAGGACCCTGGAGATGCACATAAACAGCCTTCACAATCACGCGACAACCGCATCCATTGCAAGTTTTACCATCAGTGAAGTAAGTTTCCATTTGCAAAACTCTATGCGTAACTGGCAGGATTTTAACTTTAAACTGTGATCTAATTGCAAGCTGCACATTTCAAAGGATCTTGTGTTGACAGCATAGACTGTAAGAAGTAGACGACGTCACCGTGACATCACCCATTAATTTGTGGACTACGGTTTTGAAGCTTAGAGTTTGGTATTTTGGCCGTCGCCATCTTTTTTTTTTAATTTCATGACACGAAAAGATGGAGCAAAGTACTACCGAATGCTGACATTTCAGGCAAACAAAATGGTACATTTAACTTCCATGTACTAAAATGACACTATGAAAGGGTTAAAGTTGTAAGACAAACGCACAGACAACTCCCAGACCCGACAACGCCGCTGTAGTGACCTGTCAAGCCCTAAAGCATACCCTGCTTTATCGTCTATTTTACTCTAAATGGGACTTTAATTTACTAAATAAACATCATGCTTTGTTGAAGAAGAGATGAAACTAGCAATTATGACCATAAACTCATGTTTACAATGTTTACTGAGGTAATAAACCTCCTGGTTGACAGTGAGCGATGGCGAGGATGTGAGATGTATGAAAGTTTACGCTACCATTGCACCAGTGGTCCCTCTGCTCCCTCTGAAGCCTTGCAGCCCAGTAGGGCCACTTTTCCCTGAGGCTCCTGATGGACCTGGGTCTCCCTGGAAACCACACATACACACATATGTGATTAGATAAAAGGCAAGTAGCGAGGAGACAGCAGGCCCTTATGCAGTCATAAATCACACCGAACCAGCAAGTCACACCAAGAAGCACCATTTATCTTTTATGAGCCATAATACACTCAACACCGCGAGGTTTCCTCTGTTATTTATTAGCAAATTAGAGGGTGGGATGAGACCCAGGAGATAAGATATGCAATTGGCAGTGCTGAGAGAGTCCTTGGGCTTTATCTAATATCACAGTAATAAGGTGATGTTGGTAAGTGATTATGATCCTGACATTATGATGAAAACGACCCACCTTGGCACCCTCCTTTCCGGCAGATCCCGGTAAACCATTCTCACCAGGTGGTCCTGGTGATCCTGGATGGCCTCTGTCTCCAGTTGGTCCCGTCTCACCAGATTTGCCCTGGAAACAAGCAAGTTACATGACACATATTTCATAACCGTTATTTAAAAACATGCTGTCTTAAATAAACAGCTGTGTGCATAACAATCAACTAATATACCATTGGCTGATCCTCTCACCTGTGGTCCTACAACACCTAAGGGGCCGGGGGGTCCATTTTTTCCTTGGAAGCCCTGAAGAATAAGACAAGTAAGTCTTAGAGATGAAACAGAGTCGATAGGATGCACACAGGGCAGGTAATCTTGGTAGAGGACTCCCAACTGGCACTCTTCAGTAATCAGTAATTCAATGCTGAAGTCACAGCTTTCGACTTGTTTGCTGCGTTGACACCTGCAGTAGATCATGTTGACTTTCAGATCTCTGACAAGTGAATTCTGGTGAAAATACTACATGTGTAGCCTTATAAAGATTATATGTTACTCACTGGTTCCCCTCTCTGGCCTGGATGACCCGGTAATCCATCTTTTCCGGGTGGACCCTGAAAGGGAAGCATTTTCTTACATCATTGTCATGACCTGGACATATTCAAACTTGACCATGAGGTAAAAACGAGTCATGGTAAATCACAGGGCAATCACTGTACAGTACATCATCATAGCCCACTCACATTGATCCCTCGAAGTCCTGGTTCACCGTTTCGTCCCTGTGGTCCTTGGGGGCCCTAGGAAACAATAACACAGATTGTCTCAAACCCCAGATTGTAGTTTCTGGTGCTTGGCCTACAATGATTTGAGACTGAGATGCCAAGATATGCTTCAGGCTTTACATCTATGGTCTTTTTTTTAACACTATGCACAGTATTCTCCATGAGGAAAAAGATTACCTGTTCTCCGGGGGAACCTGGAGGACCCTCTTGTCCAGACGAACCCTACCAGTTGGACAAGGCAGAAGACATGAAGACACAAAAACATGAGCCACTCAAGCATTTCTAGTTTTCTTCCCGCCAGCAAATCTTTAGCTTTCCCAAGATGGTCTTTGTGGGTGAGAGTGAAAACTGAGGCATCCCCTGCCAGACAGTCGCTTCTCACTGCACCAGATGGCCTGTCGTCTAGAAGCGAACAGCAACATCCACTTCCAACTCGGTCGGCGCATTCATCCATACTTTATGAGACAGCCAGGTGTGTGTTTATGTGACTGTAAATGTTTGTGCATATGTTTTTCTTTATGCCACTGTTTGTGTGTGTGTGTGTGTGTCAGTCTAAGCTCACCTTTTCTCCAGGCTTTCCAGTGGGCCCCTCTGCTCCTCTTCCCCCCCGGGCTCCCTATTGGAAAACAAACAACTGTCTGATTAGCACACGCTTAACTCATCTGGAGGTGGAAGATAAACGTCTGGTGAAAACACTGCAGCGATGCAACAATGTGCCTCCCACAAGTTATAGTACACTGATGGTATCTAATTAGAGCAAATACAGCTTTATACAGAGAGGAAAGAAATGGTGGTGTGGGGCATGGCACCTATAGCTGTACTCACATTAGGACCTCTTTGGCCCCCGGGCCCCGGCTGACCAGCTGGACCCTGGATTGTAAAAGGTCAAACAATTATTCATCAGCTCCCACAGAGAAAAGTTTACAAAGTCTGAAGCGGCCAGAATGTGAAAAAAATGGCCTCACCCTTCGTCCTTTGTCTCCTGAGACCCCGGCCCCGCCAGGGAAGCCAAGTGTTCCCTGGACACAAACGTAGAGGTTAATCAGCATCAGCCATCCATTTATCACACGTCACCCCTGATGCCTCATTATCGTATAATTAACTACTGTATCAAATTAAAGCAAATCTAATCCACGAGCCCAACACAGCCTTAAATACGCCATTCATCAACATGTAATGAATTGATGTCACTAATGAACTATTAATAAAATAGAATTTTTAATAAACCATTTATCATCCTTTAATTTTAATCAGACAGGAAACAGTCCAGCCAAAGACACATCTTGCTGGTTAAGGCTTCGATAAAGGAACCAGAGGACACATTAACTGATGATCATAGCGCGTCAATGCTAAATCACCTTAGAACCTTGTCGTCCAGGGTATCCTGGCAATCCAGGCAAACCAAGTTTACCCTGCAGAGAGACCGGCAGAATAAGAGGGCAGGAAGAAAGGAACCAGAGAAATATTAAGAAGAAAAGTGCATGAAAACCATTTAATTACGATGTGTACGACATACTGCTGACTATGCATGCACCAAATACAGCAGGATGTCTTTAAATTAATGCATGTAGTGATGACAGAAAGATGAAATGCTTAAAACATGCACGCTGGTTCAGTGGCAGCTTTGCCCTAGGAATGGGCTGTAATCAGATGTAATAAATGTGCGCGCATTAAAATCCATATGCTCAGTATTTCAAGGATTTTCAGACACTCGTGTTATCAGAAGGTTTTGTCACAGCTGAAAGCTAATGAAATGTAACTCTACTCCATCACATTACCAGGGCTGTAACAGCACAACGCAGCTTTAGAGTTTTTGGTAGCACTTTACATTACTGCTCAGTAATAATGGGGTAATGGTTTAACAATATGGTAATATGGTGCCACTACTGGAGTAATAACCTGATAATAATGATGTAATATAGGTTGACACATTCCAAACATCCCTTTCAGTTTTACTGTAATGCTGTGCAAATTATATGTTTAATGTTGTGATTTGTTCCCTGGAAACACAATGGCAGTTTGTGTGTAATAACATGAATCAGGGCTGCAAAGTACTTAACTACACGTTTCCACAATGTCTCCAGGTAATCATTGTGCTTTTTGTTGTTTAGTTAAATCTAATAATACCATGAAATTAAATAGCAACAGGTAATGTGTCAACATGTGACACGTCACAGCATGAAACATATCATTTGTACAGTATTACCTTGAAACGAAAAGGAATATTTGAAGGATAAATTTCAGCATTATAATATGGAAATTATCAATTTCAACTTCCAATAATTTTCATGTGATTTTTAAAGGTGTTACACTGATGGGTAGCCTTTAATATTGTGAAAAAAATCAATCTATTATTATTATCATTACAATAAGGTTATCACGCCATTAATCACCATAGTCACCATATTGCAATTTCTTCATCAAAATGTTGCACTAATATAACCATTTTATTGCAGGTTACCATATAGTTATATAATATTAAACAGATATACCCATTAATACCAAACTATTACCTGGTTATTCATTTGGAATTACATAGTATTATATAATTGAGACCTCTTATCAACCCCCCCCCCCCCCCCCCCCCATAACATGTTATTACTCAGCTGTAATGTAAAGTGCCACTGAGTTTTCTTATTTGATCTCCCCATCCTCCTCTTTTGTGTCCCAACCCTGTCTTGTAAAGTAAATCTTTTAAAAAAATGTACCTTCTCGCCAGCTATCCCGAGAGCTCCTGAATCTCCCAAGAGTCCTATTTGGCCCTTTGGCCCTTCTGGTCCATCCTCTCCACGAGCACCAGAATCTCCGTTATCGCCCTAAAGTCAAGAATGAGAGAACACGGGGAGATGACAATTTTATTCCCACTCCAATAGAGAACAACAGAGAAAGTATATACTGAGGCTTGTGATTTGTGCTCTCACCCTGTCTCCCATGACGCCCATATCACCTTTGAACCCAGGGAAGCCATCTTCCCCCTGTGATGCGATGAGGAGAGGTAATAAATGGCATCATTACTTTGTAACTCATCAAGTGTCCTACCAGTCACAATCCACAGTTTGACAACAGAATAAAGACTATCTGTTTCACTCACCTTCTCTCCTTTGCTTCCCTTTAAACCCCTAACTCCATCTCCTCCCTGTGAAAAAGTAGGAAAACACTTAATATATATATATATGTTATATATGGTATAACAAGATCACTCACAAGTCTGCTCTCAAGAAAAGACTGTGAACATCACACAGAAAAAACACTGGTTACCTGCATTTCCAGAAACACCTCATCTTAAAACACTGAAATGATTTATAAGTGCGTATTGATTTTCTCTTGACCTAACATTGCTTTGTATTAAGTAGTTATTGACCTCATTTCATACTGATGATGTCCAACAAGGTCAGGCTTCCCCTGAAGGATGTTGAGCTAAGCTACCAGACACGATACCAGATGTGTGAATGTGACAAAAACAAATACCAAGCAGGATGCAATTTCATGACAACCCTACTTGAATTCCTCAATTTCAAAAGCCCCACTCAAAGCACTTTCAAAATGGACTACACCTACGCACACAGCTCTGCTCTATCTGACTCTGACATCGCTCCCATCCATCAAATGTCTCCCACTCTGTTGTTAGCCGTCCCCTTCAGAACCGAGGAGCATTGCCTCCACCTGTCACCTGTCAGTCATAGACTCAAACAGCTTGTCCGTCACATGGTAGACATACTAGTGAAATTAAATGTTCGAAGGAATAAACACCTCAGCGGACATTACTCCTGAGATCATGATGCGTTTATGTCTCACCTTGACTCCACGGGTCCCTGGGTACCCCACGGGGCCCTGAGCGCCGAGTAAACCCTTCATGAAAAAACAAACAGTATTCTTTAGTCTTAGACAGCAGCAGACAGCAACAATGCATTTATCTGACAACATTTGAATAAGCATTGCACTCAGTCATTGTATCCTATCCCTATAATTATCAATACGGATTGATGTTGCAGATGAGTGCATGCTGCTGACTCTAATGAGCTTATCCTCTTGCCCAATAAAGATGGTGACATTGTAGGAACACAGTGATTATATTGATAAGAGTGAGCTTTATTGCAACATAATGCTAGTGAGTTACAATAGATTGCAAGAAACACCATGATATTGCACTTATAATATCTTTCTATGACACTACACTAGACAAGCCGCAGACATGCAGTTACCCACTTGGATGCCTTTCTCTCCTGCGGGGCCCTCTCTTCCTGGATGACCCTGAAACAGGAAAACAGGAATCAGATTGACTTAGCACCACTACAAATACATCATTACTGTGTCACCCATTGATGGAAATATCCGAATTCAACCAACCAGTGAAAGAGAGGAAATGCCAGCAGCACTGAGAGGGAAAGCACCACACATGCATGTTTATGTGTCTGTGCTAATGCATGCAGTTGTACATTTTGTGTGTACTTACGGTTGGGCCATCAATGCCTGGTAGTCCCAGCATGCCTTGTTTCCCCTGGGGACCCTGCGTAGGACAGAGAGAGCTTCAGATATGAAATTGTACTGGAGCCTAAAAGACCATATTTCCCACTTTGCTGCTCCTCGACCAAACATATTGTATTTATGACTAAGTCCACTTTTTATTTATTTTATCAGTCTAGCCTCATGATGCGGGCTGGCCAAGGCCATCCCTAGTGTCTGTTTTGCCTGTGTGTGTTTCTGGTGTATTGATTTCCTGTCTAGCGCTGTCTCGTCTGAATGGGAGCCAGAAGTGGTTGGGTTGTACTCTCTAGCTCCACCGGCATCCCCTGGGTATGTGATGACAGGGGTCACAAGGTCACACCTTTTAATTCTAAAATTAAGTGAGAGACATGCTACGTACCTTCTCTCCGGGCAATCCAATGGCACCCTGAGGACCAAGCAAGCCCTGAACCAGAACAAAGCATCAATCAGGTTAAGTGTCACAAGACTAGGAGAAGCCTCAGAGTTTACGGTTTTGCTAGAGTCTGTGTGTATGTGTGTGTGTGTGTATGTAAGAGTCATGAGCAGAATGTGTGGATGTCCTTGTGTGAGATGGAGGCTGGAACAATTGTAGACATGCTGGTAAGCTAAAAATATGATTAAATCGTTTTTATATGACCGTAACATCTCTGACGACATTTAAAAATTACATTTTATTGCCGTGGGGTGAAAACCTTGTATCTCCAAAAACATTTTTCCAATGAGGTAATAAAAACAGCCTTGTAGACTCACTACATTTTAGTGTCATGCAATGGGATTGCTTTTATGAGCCCAAAAGGACAGAGAATTGTCTACACCTCTAGACGAGCAATTAAACCTTCAGTTGAAGTCGAAAATAGAACTGAAACAGGAAGTTTTTGTGCCACAATAACGTGTCTGTGTGTGAGAGAGAGAGAGAGCAAATATGTTATGCAACTTGCAAGTGGTGGTGCATATTTGAAGCATGTCTATATGACTTGAATAAATGTATAGGATGTGTAATGAGTGGATTAACTCTCATAGCGACAGGACAGTTTTTTTTGTGCTGGTACAGTACCTGGACTCCTGGATTTCCCTGTTGACCTGGGGGCCCTATCTCTCCAGCTGGACCCTGACAACAACAGATAGTCACAAACTCTGCCTCCACTTGAACTTTGTCATAAGCTCATTATCACATGGCTGGCTAAAAGGCCACACTAATCCACTTCAGATGATCTTTCAGTAGCTGAGATCCCTTTGAAAAAGTGTTACCCTCATGCTCATTGTCATACAACTATTTTTACATATACAACAGTGGGTGGTGAAGGTAGCAGGACTGACCAGGTTGCCCTTTGACCCTTGTACTCCATCAGTTCCACGAATACCCTGACAAGTACAAGATGAATAGAGAAAAAAATGGATGAAATATCAACGTCTGATCGAAAAAAAGAGACACAGTTCAATAGCTTCCTTCAATATCTTCAATGGCATATTGATGATTCCAGGCAACAGAGGTCCCTTTATAGAGATGAAGAGACTGAAGAGCTTCTAATCTTCAGCAATCAAGGCGATGTTGACTTACCGGCTGACCAGGTGGGCCAGGTGGTCCCCTTGGCCCAACAAGACCCCGAGAACCCTGGAGACAAAACATAGCAAATAGTCAGCAGCTATCCTGCATTCATGATGAGATGGGGTGAGTGTGGAATACTAAATCATAAATCTGAACTAAGCAGAGAGAGAGAGGAACGGGGAGAAACAAATAATATATTTGTGTGTGTGTGTGTGTGTGTGTGGGCACATCTGGGTTTATATGTGCTAGCTACGGAGACTGCACTAGCCTGTGTTTGCGGGAGTGTTTGTGCGCTCTGTTTTTGTCAGCCTTCCTCTTTGTAGGCTGGCCAAGCCACCTGTTCCAAAGCCACATCTGTGATCTCCAGGGAAGTGATTGATATGGAAATATAATCATTCAGGCCAGGATTTTATCTCTTCCCTTTCCGACTCTCTCCCTCTTTCCTCTCTCCTTCTCTCTTATCTCTTTCGCATCCAAACCAAATTTCTGCCTCGCGTTTGTCTCTCGCTGCCTCACTTTTCCCATCGCTCCCTCCCTCTCTCTCTTTCATCAAGACAGCCCACTCCTCTCCTTTCTTTGCTGTGTGCTTTAACACAGCTTTCCTAATCTGTCTTATGGCACTCTATTTCTCCCTGAGCTGGGTGATCCATTTGGAGGGACAGAAACCCCGCTGAGCCCCAACCTCACCTACTGGGAGGAAGATAGAGAGTGAGTCACAACCAATCAACCAGTGTTCGCCGCAGAGCTACACAGAAAAAAGAATGACAGCTTCTGCAACACTGCTCTACAGATCGTTGCGGTTTCTCTCTGATCCAAAGTTACTTTGCTGGAAGAACAACACATGTTATGTATGTTATGTCATTGTATATTCTTGTGTCCAAGCTGACCTTTCTCTCTTAATGCTACGGTGAACATTCTGGCAGTACTGCATTCATACGGTTTGACCGTCCTAGTTTTTTTTAAATAAAGGTTGTTTATTGTGAAATGTCGTGCAGTGTTTCTAAAGTTCCCTTCATGTAAAGTATGAACAGTAGATTTTGTGCTTGTGTAAGTTCTTCTGTGAGATTTTGGCTGAAACTGATGCTTGAGCTTAAATCTAGTGATCTCCTACAATCCCCTCATGGTTTGTCGTGGAAATCATCAATTTCTGTGATTCTGTGTGAGCGTATTTCTGAGAACCCAAAGCACGGACTTGATAAATACATCCACTACATTAAGTATTTTTTATGTAGCGAAGCAATAGATATTAAATATTGCATTATGTCGTTCCAGATAGTGTTTTACTCACGGGCTCGCCTGGTTGCCCTCTCGGCCCCAGAGGTCCATCGGATCCCTGAATTAACAAAGACGGAAACAGATTCAACACATATATTTCATGCACCTTTCTAAGTCAACCTCAGCAGTGGATACATTTATATCCCCACAGACATAATCTGTGAAAATAGCTCATTAATGAAATTCACTGCCTGACAGATAAGGCTCAACTATCTTCGAGCAAAGACTAATAGAGCGCTCTCTCAAATTTCTCCAACCCGCCTGAATGGATTGATACTATCTTGACAGCGCTTCTATCGTTCATATTTTCAATTCTAAGCCAGGATGCACTGCATAGCTTTCATGTCTTTTGCAAACCGTAACACTGAACGAACTAAGGCCAGCGTATCGTAATTAAATTCAAGAGTTTATGACTTCATTTCAGTAAAGCTTTGATCTACGCCGCTTTACCTTCTAAACGGGTTTGTAGAATTGATTCACTGATCTGGAAATCTTGGCTGATGGAAAAAATTAAGAAAAACAATGCATTGCGGCAGGATGTGTTTTCTAGGCTTTGTTTGTTGCAAATACATTTTGCAAAGTACCGTGCACTCACCCTTTCTCCTGGCTCTCCAACATGCCCATGATGACCCTGCTTTCCTCTGTCCCCCTACAAGATAAAAGCATTAGCTGCAAGCCTCAAGATATTTGGGACTGTTCTGTTTCTGGCAGAGCAGAATCCAGCAGATGCTTTTTAGTGTACGCTGTCATCATAGAAATCACAATAATCATGATCATAATGTGCAAACAATCACCCGCCATATGACGTGTGAGGTGTTGAAGCGTGCCGTGTTCGCGCATTAGTACCCAAATGAAGAAATAAATACAGTGGCAATGCTTTAAGTTACCAAATCTAACTCACTCTGTGTCCCTTGTCTCCTGGGAGACCTGGCAGGCCATCAAAACCCCTGTCACCCTGAAAAGAAACAGAGAAGCAAGTGAATTAAACCCTGAAACACACACATACGGTAATGTGTAAACATTTGCAGAATTGTTCTGAAAGTCTCCCCTGGCAGAGCCTCCCATCTGCTCGGAGTACGTGTTGGGGAGAGGGAGTTTTCAGATTAGCTGTAGGTCTGCTAAAATGCTGCTTTGACTGATAAAGACTCTGCTGTTCTGTCAGACCCGGCATCAAGGGAGCCTGATTTATTTGCTAAGCTCTTCCTGCAGCTGTTAAGTATTGAGTTGCCTTGTTGTCAATACATATAATACGCTGGGAGCTACCTTGAAGCTTCCACTTGAACGTAGGGATAGTTTGTTATCGTACAGGACCTTGCTGCCTAAACACGTGTGGTTTGGTCGTGTTCATGGAAACAGGAAATTGAATTCATGGAAAATCAACACCAAACCTGAGCAATATGGTCTAAAAACTGGCAATGTGGCATTCAAACAGCTTTGAACCTCAACTAATATCCAAATAAGCAGTAAGGTTGTAAGACCTTACCTTAGATCCTGCTTCTCCTGGAGCTCCACGACCTCCGTCAGCTCCCGCACGCCCCTATAAGATACACAATCCAATTATGTTTTGCTTTACAGTACTATAGTATATATGGTATACTGTATATTTATATATTATAGTATGCTTTTAACACAATATGCAGATACATTTTCAGTGTGGAAACATATTTTAAATATCACACCCTCTTTCCTGGCTTTCCATTAGTTCCTGGAGGGCCTCGCAACCCATGCGGTCCCTATATAAGAAAGGAAGAGAAGAAGACAAATGGAAAGATGTGTAACAAAAAAAAGGCAGGAGGACAAAAGGAAATTAATAGTGTGGAAAAAGCTAGCAGTGTGGTAAAAATAAAGTCTGGGCTTACGGAAGGGCCACTTTCTCCGATGTCCCCTTTGAGCCCAGTGGGACCTGATCCTCCCTGCAAAATAAAAACAAGCATTCATTTAAGCACGGCACAATGCACAGGAGCAATTCAACTCTTCACTCAGATTTAGCACCAAAAAAAAAAAAAAATACAAATACAAACTAAGAACTAATTTTCTGAAATGTGTATCTGTGTATAGTTTTGCAACCCTGCAATGATTTCACAAGCAATTTGAACATACTGAGCATGCATAAAGATGCGTTTAGGTTGGGAGGGAGAGAGTAGAGCTTGTGCCTGGTCAGGCAGAATGTGAAGTTGAGGTTAAAGGTCGCAGGAGCCCTTGAGATATGATGCAAATTTGGCCAAGGTCAGAGTGCCTTACCAGTGGGCCTGATCGCCCTGTTAGACCCAGTGGACCTGGAGGTCCCCTCAGTGACAGCTGGAAGAAAAAAACAACTGGGTGGTTTATGTACACTGCACAAGGTACCATTGACTTTTATTATGCAATGAATTGGTCTTCACACAGCATGAAATGACAATGTCAACAGACACTGGTGTTATGATATAGCATGATGACACCAAAGTGCTTGTTTCTGGGAAGTGTACCCTCGTCTGTTGCAGTATAGCCTGTGCTTGTGCCTCCATGGGAGACACCACTGGTCCCTTCTGCGAATCACCTCCATGCTGGAACTGGAGGCAATGGAAAAAGAGGAATCAGTTCCCACTGCAGGATTCCCTAAATGTAAATGAAGTTCAATCACACAGCCCCCCCTTGTGGTCATGCCACTACACCACATTGGGAATATGGCGTGCTCTGTGTGCATGTTTGTTATGTGTGCGTGAGCACGCATGAGTGCATCTCACTGGTAGCATCAACAGGGTTCCTGGAGGACCTGGAATCCCATCAACCCCAGCAAGACCAGGACGTCCTTGGGGACCCTGAAAAGGAAGGTCGGGGAAAGGGATAAACGTCGGCTACTGTGCCTATGGGAGCGGGGGTGTATGTGTGTGTGTCTGTATTTGTGTGTGTGTGTGTGTGTGTGAGAGAGAGAGAGAGAGAAATAGAGAGGGTCTAAGTGGTGAGAAAAACAGCTCAGCAATCTCATCAAACAACCTTTGCTCCGCTTCCATAGGGCATATTACACAAACACGCACACACGCACACACACCTTTATCTTCTGTTTACACATTGTAAATATCTATTTTAACAAGCCATTAAATGCAGCATTGAGTCATTACAATTGTGTTCATCAGATTACTGTTAGTCATCCGATAAGTATTCAAATTGGTAAAATACATTCCTCTACTGATGGAACATTTCTATGGACCAAGTGTAATTTTCTTGGTACTGCCTGTTGTCAAATAACTGACACGTGTTTCTAGGAACAAGTGAAGCAGAAGTGGTTAAAATAATATGTTTAATTATCTTGTCTCATTGGTAAACCTTTTTGTTTGGCTTTAAGAACGTATATATAATCTCAATAATTCATAAAAATCTAGTAAACCATGCAGCAGACTAATGATATTCTAACTGAAGCATTGAATATTTACAGAATGTTCCCGTAAGTTTTACATAAATCATTAAATGTATGCGCTAATTTATATGTATTAATCACTGGTGGACAGACGTAAGTGTGTTAAACAGTGTGTGCGTGTGTGTTCTATTGTGATGAATAATGGATAAATACACTTATTCGAGCAACACGCGCAAAAGAAAATCAGGTCACATGTGTGAGTCAACATCAGTCCCTGAAGCCTGAATGTTCAGTTCAGGACTGGACATGTTTCAATGTGAGGTCACAGTTGAACCCACTGATCTGTCCCACAGGTGAAAGGGTCAAACTGGAGTGAAACTAAGCCAATGGGCCCAGGTCCAGGTCTAAGCCACACTCACCAATTCACCAGGATCTCCTCTGGGTCCTGGAGGGCCTGTTGGTCCAGCTGGGCCAGTGAGGCCCTGTGAAGGAAACAATCACAGCACTCAAACAAACATTGAAGAAGATTGTGGCTTAGTTTTCCAAAAATGACACTCTTCTACATAATATTCCAACCCCCCAAATGCTTGACAATAACCCCTTTTTATCTTTTTATGTCGTTTTTGAATCAAATCAATCACCTTATCATGTGTTTATAGACATAGTCTTTCGCAAACTGCCATCTTGCGTTACGTTACAGTGCCGGGGTTCATTTGTATTGTGGTCACCCCTGAAAACCCTGTTTCCTATTCCGAAAACACCACATCCTGATGGCTCGAATCCAAAATTCTCTACATTTTACAGCACATCTGGATAGTTCCTGCTTCTAACATTTTGCCACGCCCTGTACAATCACAGAGACACATTTCTTATCTGTGTTCAGGCTGAATAGGCTTACCTGTGGCCCTGGTAGACCTGGGGGTCCTTCCGCTAATGTACCCTAGACACAAGCACAGATGGAATGAAATGTACATTAGGAGAGCATAAACTCATTCCCGTGCTCGTGACTAAAGCTACTAGGCTATGCATGAAATGTCAGTTGAAGCTCACCGGCTCAATAATAGCTGGCTCTCCCTTCTGGCCCTTCTCTGCTCTGAGGCTAACCTGAGGAAGAGAAATGGGTGAATAGAGATGGATTGTTAGAAATCACTTGACACAGGCAATTGAAGACGTGACCTCTCACTTGATGTATGAGATTTACCTCTCCATCCCACGTCTCTGCTCTTTCCCGCTCTGCAAATTCAAAGCCGTCGTCATATACCTCGTACTCTTCATACTCTGACTCCGTGTCATTCTTGTAATCTTCATACTCGAGAGCCTGTTAAGGAATGGGGGAAAAAAAAACCCTTTCAGGTGAAGCGAATACCAAAATAAGCTCTCCGTGTGTTTGTGCTGAGGTGAAGGCATGTCTCGCGTTTGCATTTAACCTACCGCATATTCAGGAACAATCGGGCCTTCTGTTACCGTGGAAACTGAGGGATCATCGTAGAGGTCTCCGTAAAGGTCCTCTCCATGCTCCTCTATAACGGGCTTCTTCACTGGCTTGTCCTCCTGCAGGCCCGACACACGGGCTCAAATTAGTCATAGCAAAGATGAACCAGGGGACAGTGAGCTCTGCTCATTAGCGCCTAGCACTTCCAAGTAAAGGCACATTTTGTAACGCATAGTGTGAATGTTTGCAAAACAGGTGGATTTTACAGGCATGAGTTGATTTTCCGGGATACAGGTGTGCAGTTAATTGCAATGCTTGAGCGTAATTAGCTGATGGACTACATCAGATTCTTGAGGCAGCATGGCAGAGATGGCAACAGCTACAGAAACAGCATGAGCATGAGCATGAACAATTAGGTTACTGAGCAAATTAGCTAATAATAAACATGAAGGAGACATACATAAACAATCCTTGTTTGTTGCAGTGGTAAGTTCAAATTGATTGGATTTAAAAAAAAAAAAAAAAAGATGATATACAGTTGTGGTTTATTCATAATTAAAAAAAATGTAGGCATATATTCACATTGAATGAACTGTCAACCCAATACTCATTCTGTCTGTTTGCATACAGGAAGATATATAGTCAACTGTATGCACCATGCATACCATGCATTTACCTTTGGTATATATAGTATGCATGTACTACAGCATTTTCTGCAAAAAGGACACACGCAGGCACACGCCATACAGTCATACATCTCATTTAGGATGCGTTCTTCAAGTTTTTTGGAAGGGATGTAGTAGAGGTGATGATTAGGATGGTGCTGGTTAGTGGTGGTGGTAAGCAATTTGGAGAGGGGAGAGGTGCTCTCTATGGTTAGGAGGTATTAGGACGTGATCGGTTAGAACTGCAAATGGCAGGAGGGGGTCGGGGTGGAGGGCATCTACAAATAAACGTGTCTACCTCCTCAGTAACCTTTGATTCAGGCAAAGTGCTGGGCACCACAGTGGGGGCCTCAGCTGTGGAGTCAGGTTCATGTGTGGGCATCTCCATGAGGGTCCTGTCGAGCACTTCGATTTCTGGCAAATCTGTTGGCTGAAAAGGTTCTTGGGATAGATACTCAGGCACTGTTGTGGACACTCTGAGGAAGCCGTCCTCGAGGCCCTCCACTTCATCTTTTTTCTTTCTGGATCTCTTCTTGCCCTTGCCTTTGCGTTTGCCTTTAGAGCCCTTGTCCCTCTGCTTTTTGCCTTTCCTGTCCTTTTTGGAGTGCTCCTTCGGTTCATCAGGGTGGTCACTTTGCTTTAGGAAATCAGACCTGAGTTGGGAGTTCTTTTATGAAAAAGGGAATGCAAGTTGAGAGACCAGGTGGAGGATGGGGAAAACAAACAAACAGCTGCTGTGAATGAAAATACAATGAGGGAAACAGTAAGGGACAGTAAAGTGATGCATACTGGTCCTGTGACAACCTTATAGAGTCAAACACCGACTGGGATTCCCATTTAGCTGGCAAAAACCTAAAGCAAATACGAAATGGGAAGGAACAAACAAATGTAGAGTTGTTTCCTCTCAATGCAATGCAGGAGACATATTTGCTTTAGATGTCAGGGGTCAACCTGTCTACGATCCTAAAGAGGCGCTAATTCTTAGTGTGCTCGAGCAAGTGAGCAAACATGGTTGCGTCATCCTCCAGAGCAATGTCCATTTAATGTCAGTGGTAAATGGCCTGAAAATGTTTCTAAAGACCGAGTCTGTGAAAGACGTCAGTGACGTGATTTAGATCCACTTGTAAACAAGGTCACTGTGTAACGGAGAGTGATGGGAAGTAGGTCAGTGGGGTGACAGATGTTGACATGTTCTGGATTCAGAGCTCATTGCTCAGCTGTCGTTCGTAAAAGCCAGCTGGATGACTATCGACATGGCCTCACTTTACCATTAAAGAGCCATCTCTGGGGCATAATCAATGACCAGGCGCACAGATATGCGTGAGGACCCCAGAGGCAGTCACGTGAGTTTGCACGCATGTGAGTGTATGCATGTTGCTAAAACTGTGTATTCCTTGAAGCCCAGCCACACACACAATCACATCTCTTTGCCTCCATTCCTCTGGCTGCCTCCGTCCTCCTTATCTCTATCTTTCACACACCACCAAAGAAACCACACAGTGAATCAATGATTGATTCAGCTTTTTATGCACGCCTTGAGGAGGGGAAGAGCTATTATATCATGTTTGAGTTATAGCCACCTGGCTCTACACTGTGTGTGTGTGTGTGTGTGTGTGTGTGTGTGTGTGTGTGTGTGTGTGTGTGTGTGTGTGTGTGTGTGTGAGAGAGAGCACCTGACCTTAAGAATACTCCACTGCTGGCTGCATTTAAAAGAAGACACTTATTCTTTGACGGATGGCCCGTTCTGTCTTAATCGCTCAAGTCTCTTTTCGCAAACACTCAGTCATTTGCACTGTACTCAGACCTCTTCTTGGCTGGGGCTGTTGGCCGCTTGTAAATCATATCAGTCTTGGGCACACATAGCTCTATTGATGGACATGCTTGAGCTCTTTTTACTGGTTGGCTGTGAAGCAAGGGCTTCTGCAAGTCCACTTTAGCTCATCATATTTCTTAAAACGTATTATAAAACACAGGGCCTCAAAGGAAATGTGGAAAACACAATGAAACAATAGATTGAATTGAGAGATCTGGACCTTTGTGTCTGCAAGTAATTAAGGTGACCTGAAGCTATACCCCACTCTATCAGCTGTCTGTAGAACTGTTCGAAGATTTGCATTTTTTTTCCTTCTAGTAGGCGTTGCCTCCTGTTGGTGGCAGTACTGACCTCCTGCAGGACCAGGGATTTGCTGCTGTAGGGCAAAGCAGAGTCACAGTCTGGTATGTAGTTCACACAGTAGTTAGCAGCAGCCTGCGGGTCCTCCAGGATCAGTAGTTGCTGAATATCTCCCTGAAATAAACCAGAGAGCAGACAGAAATTATAGGCAAGCGTAGTACATAACGGCAGGCAGGGGAGTCATCTCAATGGAGCACTGACAGAAACATACAGCCGCTGCTATACAGCACAGTGAAGAGATATTTCATGGACCAGAAGACTGAACGTGTGACACTAACGTCACTATGAGAACAACAAAACTGTCCGCTTACCTGGATGTAAAGCAAATTATAATACAGCAGCATCATCACACTGTCAGTACTGGTACAATCGCTACTGACTATTGCTTTTTTGTGTGTTCCCATAACTCCGGGAGGGGCTTGATTGTGTACACAAAACAGTCAAATAGCTCTCTCTCACCCCCCTGTCAGGACCTTTCACTTCCCATCCCGCCCCAGAGGCGTAGCCAGTGTATATTAAATAACACGCACAGAGACTGCACTGCTGGGCCCTGCAGCTCTGAGCCCCTTTAGTGGCCTTACACGCATCTCAGCATCACTCTAGTCTTCTGTACACTTTACATTATTACATAATGCTTTGTAGTGCTGAGGTAACTCGTCGATTAATTATCAATTGATGTATTAAAGCACAAAATTGTCAAGTAAAACACCAAACACAGTGGTTTACAAATGCTTTTCTCAATTACGTCTTACTATAAAATAAATATTAAGACAGCACTATTTATAAAACAAGTTAGGCTCAAACACATTTTAACGGGCATTTTTCAATATTTTGATATTTTATAAGTTAAATAATAAATAAAGTAGTATATTACTTTATATATGAAGTATATTCAAACGATCATTTGATAGTGAAAATCCCTGTATCTGCAGTGCTAATTCTCTGATACTCAAGTCAGGAAGTTATTCAATAAAAACAAAATGCAGGCGGCCCCACGGCACGATGTTTGACAACGTTTAGATTACATTAACGATAAGAATCTATGTAACTGACAGGCCATTGCAAACATATTGCCTGGTGAAATGTTATCCGGGGACAGCTGGGCAGTCATTCGCAATAAATCAAGTCAGATTAACTGCTTGATGTTGTGGTAATTATAGTCCCATTGTAATCTCTTTAATAAAGCTTTAGTGGCCAGAGGTAAAATAAATCATAACATATCGCTTCTCCGTTACCGGCCACTAGCTCATATATCTTCTAATACAGCTCAGGCCTTATTATCAGCAATAGCAGTCTACGCAAAGTCTGGATCACCGTATAGAAAACTGTAAACCTAGGAATGACCGTGGACATTATGCTCTAATTTATGACATCAAACATGAAAGGAGTTGTTATCCATTTATCATTTTTTCTTCCTGTTATTGCCACAAGCCGGTGTCAACCAAAAGGAAATTATTGCACTCTGAGGTGAGAGACAGATAGAAGGAGTGAGAGAAAAAGGCAACGGGGAGTTAATCCGATCTCAATTTGAGATCAAAGGCAACACTTTCACAGAGACGTTTTCCTGTTTTTCTTGCCTCGCGGGGGCTCTCCCCTCGAGAAAACACACAGCGAGTTAAGTGTTGCTCAAAATCATGCATGCTCTGCCGTTCTCCCATTCAGGATGGGGCAAGGACATCTGAAGAGACATTTGTCGACGTGCTGAAAAGGAAAACACCTCAGCTGAATCCATAAATGTCTGATGGCTCGCAAACATCCTGCATGAGGTCACACATGGCGCTGTTGGCAAAGGTTCGTCAGTGTTTCAGAGAGTGACCCCTCTGCTTTCCCCTGCTGTCTGCAATAATGTGGGTGGTGCCAGCTAGCCAACAGTCATACTGATTCACCAAATCACAACTAACTAGACCTTATATGAGGTACTGTCCTCTCATCTGTGTCTTAGTCAGACCTAGTGTGGGTGAGGAAGGAGCAACTAGCTCACTGTAATGAAACAGAATTTTCAAGACTTCTCATTGGCTGAAAGTGCAACAGATGATCATGACTAACCTAACATCTGACCACAATCAGACATGAGTAATAACAAGATATGACGACTTGAACAGACCTTGTCGGATTTAAAGTGCCTGTCCGATTTGTGTGCTAAAATTATGGGATTGCGAAATCTTCAAATAAAGCTGCCCTTAAAATGAGATGCGTAACAGATCTTGGCTTCGACGTGCCTGTAACAGTGTGACAAACCATCTAATTTCCAGAACTAATCGAGATGGAAAGGATCTGAATTTCCCAACAAATAAACGCTGGTCTGGATCTTATCTAAGCAGTCAGCGTGTTGGAGGCACATACAAAGGGCACGCAGCTGCCAAGGAGCACAACCAGACTTGCGGACAGCTTGAGGTTTGCACATGTGTTTAGTCTGAACACCAAACTTGTGTAGTCATTTGTAGTGCAATCTGGAAGCAATAGAGACATTAGTGGCTGACCACGGTCCCCATGCTCCCATGATGGGAGAACTGGGCCGGAACACCAGCCTCCTCCCCCGGAATCAGGGCCTGGGAACAGAGGCCCAGAGGTCAGCCTGCATTCTCTCCTCCCCTGGTACCAGCCTCACCCGAGATGTACACGGATGCTTAGATATGCACACTGTAAATGCACACACTGAAACTCATATTTACCATCACATGTATCAATGAAAAATCTAAAACAGATGGCTCATTTGAGGATTTTTTCACTTCCTCCACAGAAAGCAAGATATTAAGAATCAAATTTTAGATTAAATGAAAACTTTGATCCACGTGAAAACAATAACCACAATGGATTGGACTAAAGGATTGATCTGAGGGCTTTTTAAGTCATCACCACAAATAATGTATCATCATCATCATATCTCTCTATGCATACGATGATGAATAAGGACATGGGAGTGCTTTTGGAGCAAGGCCAAAAATGAAACAAGCTCTATTGCTTCTGAAAAGGGAAATTTATAGAGCCCACGAGGAGACGCATTTCTTAACTGAAGTGGGAAGGGAAGGAAGGGAGTAACTTATAGCATGGGAGGGGCAGCTGAGGTTAAGTGAGGTCATAGGGAAGGTAAGGTTTGTAAAGTAGTTCTTGACTACACACGCAAAATCCAAAAGCAGTAGGTGTTCACTTGTCAGGACCATGGACATCTGGTTTTCTCCTGGTGAAAGTGAGGAAGGCTGTGGTTTCTGTCTATTAGGCAAATAGGGAGTAATAACAACCCTCCCTCTCTACTCTCTTAAAGTTGAATAGTACGTTACCCTTTGCAAACTGTGGGGTGTTCTCTGGACACTGAGGGGATAGAGAGACTTGACTGTACCTCATGCCTCTGTCTATCTTTTCCTTTTCTTTCTTTCAGACCCTGAGGGCATGGCAGGGGAAGGGGCTTGAGCCGATCTCTATTTCATGCTGTGGGCGAGAGATTTAGACTGGAGCCTCATTGGGAATGACAATGGAGCAAGGCTTGCATATTGTCATGGGAAGCACAGAGAACGACTTATGACGATAAAGGTTACTGCTGAGAAAACTGAGTTGAGCTTAGTTTGAAGCGTCTTGCTCCTCCATGTTTTCCCAGCATATTGATACACATCAGGAAAACATTTTCTAATGCCCTCAACTGAAGAAGTGCACTTCAACTTCAAAATGGTTCAAATTGTTTTATTTTTCTGGTAGACGCAATTTGGAATGAATTAAGCAGTAACTAAATCAGTGATACACGTCTCCTGCTAAGTGCTAAACGAATGAGAAAGTAGCAGACCAAGAAGCAGGTATGTTTTCTGCAAGAGGATGACCATCACAAGACATTACCAAACAACACACATTCACAGTCAAGCATGTTTCTAATGCCCAAATGCACAGCTGGCCAACAGAAAAGCAAAGAGAATTTGTAATGTCTTGGCTTGGTGAGGCTGGGCATGTCTGAACAGCCAGCCCCCCCCCCCCCCCCCCAACTCCTCTTCTTCTCTGCATTGCTTTGTTCTAGCAGCACTTGATTGACAGGAGACCCCTGTCACCCCATAGCCCCTTGAACCATGATTTTCACTTTTAAATATTTTTTTTCTTTAGTAGCTTTAAAGGTCGTAAATTCAATTCGTATTCATCTTATCCCACCACTTTCCAGACACAAATGTATGTTGTATCATACTATATAGATCATAAAATGGATCATAATATGGTCCTGTATATGGTAATGCATTCATGAGAAAGAATAAAAGTCATACAAATGACTCAGGATGCATTACATAGTGAAACAGTCTCCTGTGATTAAACCTATACCTAATAACACAAAGTCCACATTGCCTTCTGTTTACCTCAATGCAGAAATGCACAAAAAAAACGCACATGCTGGCAACGGCATTCTCCAGTACATGGTCTGTTCAAATTTGTTGATCCTCTTCGTAACTAACAACAATAAAGGAACATTTAAAAGTATGACAGCAAAGTAAATCGCTTGCTTTCAGAGGCTCCCACGCTTAAATAATGTCCTACCTCAAATACATCTTTGTCCAGCAGCCGTGTCCCAAACACAGTGACACCCTCTGTGCTGACTACAGCGTTGTCCCCTCGCAGCAGGTCCAGGGTCTCTTTCCGCTGACAGTCCAGGTAGAGGGTCACAGACTTGCCCTGCACACTGTAGGCTATCCTGTGCCATCTGAAACAACACAGATATTTTGTCTGTTGCCCTGCAGAATCAGTAATGCAAAGAGCTGTTTCACACCTCTTTCAAGTCAAGCACTTCAGAAATGCCTTTGAGCCTGAGAGCGTGAAGGATTGATTTCCTTAACTCCTATGATCAAGTCAAATAACTGATGCAAGTGCTTCACAACCATCTTATTCCCTTAGGGTCGCTCAATGTCAAGCACATGAAGGGAGCTTTATCAATCAGCCCTGTTGGGAAAGTTATACATGAACAGTTAATATAAATTACAAAGTGCTAGTAAACCTGATCTATTGAACACACAACACAGATACAATGTGCAGTCAAATCAACAGAAAGGCACACGTATCATTAATAGCTGTTGTAATGGAGACGTCATAGGCCCTTAAACTACCCACTTTCCATCAGCCAAGTTGAGCTTTTGGAAGATGGGATACATTTCTGGTGTGGGCTGCCCATGCTGGTCCTCATACAGGAAGACGGGTGAACGGCCCACTTCGAGGCCCAGCTGCTGCACCCCCTGGTCATCATACACTGAAAGCAGGAAGAACTGGGAGTCCATTTTAGCTCGCACCGTAGCCATCACGGAGAAATTCTCGGGAAATATGGTTGAATCTGGGAAGGAGAGGAGAGGAGCTGTTAGAGAACAGCAGGCAGCAGATATTATATAACATGCAGGCACCACCCGCTGCCAGTGAGACCATAGTAAAGATAATAATGATGAAAAATATTGCCCACGAAAGCAGTGAGTACCCACGAGGAGGGGTAAAGGGAGTTCAAAGTCAGATCTCTGACTGATTTACTGAGGGAAGAATCCATCTCAAAAGTGATACATTTCAGGGCTTTTTCCCATCATTAGACATCTTCATTGGAAAAATAAGTTCACTACCAGGAAAAAGCTGTTTGGTTGGAGCACTGAGCTGAATCTTTTTGTCTATCTTGTAGGCCAGGTCCGACTCCTCAAACCCCCTCCTGCTGGTGCAGAGACCACTCTCCAAAGACACCCCCTCCATGTACTCTGACAGCTCCAGCACTTGCAGAACATCAATGGGATCAGCTGGAAATGAAAAAAAAAAAGTCATTTACACATTTTTATCGAGCAGATAGAAGAAACATGGTGGTGCGTTTTATTTCATGCTCACAGACTGTTGCTAATTATATCTCTTGAAATAAGATATTGATTCTTTTAAAAAAAGCGGATGTCCTGCTTTCTTATTATTTCTGTTTCTAGCATTGTGTGAAAAACTATAAAAATGACTTATGATAGGGTGGAACTTGTGGCAGACTGTGGCAGCATGTTTTTAGTTATGTCAGTGTAACACTTAAACTCTGCCAGTGTGACAGCACTTTGTAGTCTGGCTCAGTTAAGTGCTGGTTGTTACCGAGCTGAAGAGCAGGGTTTAGTGTGGCTGGAGGCTTCCTGCTTCCTCGGAGTCGGAAGAGACGGGCTCCTCTGAGATGTGGCGGCAGGTGGCCAGGCTTCTGTGTGGGTGTTATTATAGGATAGGGGTGGTACACAGTCTAACCCATAATCCTACTGCAGCACACCTGACAGCTGACACCTGCACCAGCGAGCAACAATATGTCCGCATCGCATTCATCACAATTTGAACACTTCACTGGCACAAATAAGCACATCAGTGATTCATATATTCTCGCTGCTGAAGCATCTGTTCTGACAAATCAGCTAGTTCTGTATTAAACCTTCAAAAGCTTATTTTCCTGAAGAAAAAAAAAAAAGGCCAATTGCTGCAATACTATCAAGAGATGGTATTCTCATTAAAACTCTTGAAACAAGTGTTCTTTAACAAACAGGAGAACAGCTCTTATGATTTGTTAAGATTGTGGATTTATTTGATGAACACATGCCTCCGTAGATATGAGGTTTCTCCCAGTGTTGGTCCTCTCATTACAGTGAGCCTGAGCTTTGTTTGCAATCTGCTGGTCATGTTATCAGATGTTCTCTTGATAAAGTGCTGCCGTGAGCATTAGCCAGGATAGGAGTTTTTTGTGCTGCCAGACTCCCACCAGCTGCTATAGTGAGAGCCGTTTCAGGGCAACTCAACACTTAGCATTCCAGGCATCTGAAATGAGGATCCTAAACCCAAATTGCCTCCTGTAGCTCTTGCCGCTCATACAGAGCTGGCCTTTTATTCTCCTTGTTAATTAAACATGTGGAGAGGGTATACCGATGCCCAGACATTGCTTCCAGAAAAACAACACGTTACATTTTATGGCATTATTTATTTGCATAGCAGAGGCCATTTATTCCAAGCAGCTTTGAGAGCCCAGTCCCCTAGCATGGCAACAGGGTTGTAAATAGGTTAAGCTGTGAATTACAGCCATGCTCCAACAATGGAAGACATTAGGTACAGATCTAAAGGTATTTAAGACCTTAAGGCTTGAATTTTGAATGTATATAAAGAAGCAGTGTACATTAAATAATTACAGAAGTTGCTGGCTTCTAACAACAGAAACCTCAGGCTTCTTTCTGTATGTGCAAGTGGCACCAGTAACCCAGCCACACACAGTCTTTTGGGATCATTTTCAAATCTGCTCTAGCCATTGTGACAGTGAACAAAGACCTAAATGTCAAGGAATAAGGTATTGACTTTAAAAGGTCACAAACAAGTCACCCACACTTAAATCAAGACACTGGCATTGTTTCTGGTTTCCCATTCTCACATTCACATGAAGGCCTTTCGTCTTTTTGCCCTGATGAAATAAAATAAATTGACAATTCTGGTTAAGTTTGCAAATAAAGTTGTTTTGGTTACAACAAACAAATTTACCTCAAGAAAGTCATCAAAAGGCGAGCTGCATCCTTGATTTCCCTGATCAGATTGCCACTTCAGAGGCAAAGAACAAAGACCTGCCCTCTCTTTTATTCTTGTAGCTAAAAGCTGAAAGATGCTTTATTCAATTTACAGAGCATTAATACAGCAGCAAACAACTATTTGCTATGTAAAAATGTAGTGGAGTAATGTCTACCTGAGCAGAGAATGAGGTCTCAATCCCTCTGTGCTTTGTTTACATATAGCCGGGTCGGCCTCACATGTTTGTGCATGTTTGTGCCCCACTGACTAGCTCACGGTTGCTGCTCTGCACAGCCTCATACGGCGGTTACAGCTGATGGTTGTTGTGAAACATGGAACACATCCTCTGGTTCCCCGTCAAGTAAATACTGTCAGCGTACTTTTGCCGTTGTTTACACTGTTACCGCCGTTAGCACTGTTACCGCCGTTAGCACTTGTTAGCAGCTGCGGGCCGTCGCTATGTTGAGAGCTACTGAGAGGCAGTAGAAATGTTCCCGATCTCATATATAGCACCTTTAAATACATATCTGCCTTTCTTTCAAAGCACAGCAGTTTACTTACGTCATGTCTGGGTCCTAATCTTTAATATTTGTATTTAATTCCAAATGAGCTCTTTGGAGCTCTGCTGTGGCCTTGACTATAAATCAATTTCCTTTGGGATAGCAAAGTTTAAAGTTGATGTTTTAGTCAAAGGTCAGAATCCAGTAAAAAAAATCTCTCTCACAGTAAATATCTATCTTGTTCTTACTCTATCTCTCATACATACTCATGCACTGGGAGAGAGGTCATGAGGCAGGGATGTTTGGAACAGGCTGAATAGTTCTAAATTGAAGCAGCATGGGTCTAATTACACAGGATCCTTGGGATTCTGTCAGCCTATCTGGAGCAGCACCTGACAAAATGGTCTGAAAACAAAGATTTGATTAATTTCAAGTAATCCAAAGATGAGATGTGAGTGCAACCCATGAACCACATAAAGTACATTTCTGTCTCAACCGCTGTGGGTTTTATAAATAACTATTGCCCTGTTGTTCCAGCTATGGTCTGTCAGGAGACTGTTGACCTCTTACACTCTCAAGACAACAGAGAACAGTGAAGATGTGCAACAAGGCCAAAGGGAGAAATCTGAGACAAGCAGCAGAACGTCCTCCAAAAAAAGAAACCGCATTTCTGTCAATCAAACATGCAGGGAATAATAGGCATCCCACATCCAAGTGTGCAAAATAAACTGTTGTGAAGAAAGTTTAGGAAGCTGATTCAAAGAACGTGGGAAAAACTTGTGCTGGACTTTAGCGGATGCAAGCAACAACATCTGCTGCAAGCAACAACATCAAAAGCTTGTTGAATACATGCATGACCCACATAGAATACAAACAAGTTCCTGTGGAGTATCCTGTATTTCACCATATCAACACCACCACCGGTGATTCTGCAGTCAAGAGGAAAACCCCAGGCATGTGGCAGGCGGCCATATAAAGTCCGGATCCATGAAGCAATCAATATAAGAAAGTTATCTATTCCTTGCTTTGGATCCATATGTGTCACCTTAAGTTGAGCAAATTCTTGCAGCTTTACCTATCCTGCAGCACTGACTGTCTGAGCAGGCTTTGCTTGCATCTCATTAGGCTTTGTAATAATCGTGTCCTTACAGGACCTCACCTGTCAAATTATGTTACTCCGAAGAAACGAGAGGCTGAGTGTAAATTAGACACACTGGTATGGCCACTGACAGAACCTGCGATCTTGATGGTTATTCTGTCGGCCTGTGCAGCGCGGTACCCCCACCACTCAAAGATATGGCTCCACGTGTTTGATATAACATCGTAGAATCTCTAAGGACTAATGACTCAGAATGTTTTCCAATCTCACCAAAAGGTCAGAGTACATGGGAACTGGGAAGGAGCTGAAATATCCAGCAATTTCACCGCCATCTGGCATTTCTGCCTTTTTTTTTTCCTTGTACTTTTTTCAATGAGACAACCGTCTCTGTCCAGCAACAGAGCTTTCCACAGTCTTCCTGACAGAAAAGAGCTAAACACTCCACCTCACAGATTATGCGCTATGCCCCGAAAAAATGCCACCACCAAACAGTCTCCATCTGTGTATCTTCTCTGGCTTTGTGACACTTGACACAGTCCCTCCGTGCCCAGCGGTCATACAACTCAGCACCAATTAAGTCATACATGGACATAGTGTGCTCTGTGTTTCTAAAGCAACTGTCTCTGAAGACATTCTTTATGACTCACACCACCTACACTCCCAGCTTAGCCTGAAAAGACCCCTCGCACACACACTGAATACCACTCTGTCAAAAGCGATTGCGCCTGGAAACTGGGGAATTTTAACGACAAACAAAGCCAAAATGAATCTGGGTAATGACAATTTCCCAGAGTATCTTGGACCACACCCTGAGATGAGGGGAGGAAAAGCAGCTTTCCTTCTGAAATACCAAAGAACTACTGTTGACGGGGCATTTCTTCATAAAACCTTTTTACAAGCAACAAGCTGCAACACATATGGTGATTAATAATGAAAAATCTGTGACAGATCTAGTGGAAGTGGTTAAATAAATCAAGACACACAGTTTCTCTCGGGCTCCACGAAGAACAGCCTTAATCTAATTAGCAGTGGGTGTGACCTTTCGTCTGGGTCACTGCTGTGTGTGGACAAGAACACTGTGAGGTGAGGAGAGCTAATACACGCTCTGAACAGATGAAGATGTAGCACATGAACAGACAAATAAGATTGATGAATAAGATTGCTTGCACTGAAATTCACACTAGTTTGACCTGCACACGCTGTTTATATGCAGCTCTATTATAACGCCCACAGAAGGGGAAAAACAGCACCATGGGCCTCTAACCTAGTCAGGATTGCTCTCTGAATCACTCTATTATTTTAGCTGTCTCTTTACTCTTTACTCTTTTCCTTGTAAAAAAGAGGTTATTGAAACAAAGAAGAGCGTATTGAAGCATCTATGGCAAATGTAAATTTACTGTAACATAAGGACATTTGTTGGGCTGGAAGTATGCAAACTGGGAGGCAGTGATAGCTAACGCACTGAACGTGCTTTGTGGTTGGGTCTGCTTTGAGTTATCGCAGAGAGTTTAGGAGCAAGTCAAGTCAGCAGTTAAACATATTCTGAGGGGTTATGAAGTCGTGAATATTATAAAGAGACAACGACAGCGATGATGGAAGTGACCAACAGTCAGTGCCATTGAGTCTTTAATTCATTTTATTTTTTCATTTATTTGATATATGTGTATATATATGTATATTTATATACATATATATATATATTGCCTTGCCTTGTACCTCTTCCTATATATATATATATGCTTATATGGGTCAGTGTCTTGTTACTTTTGGTGTTGAAGCTGCAAGATTCTAGTGGCATGTGGTCACGCATTTCCTTCCAAGTCACATCAGCACCACATTCTTGAATCTCCACAGTTTGTTCTCGTCATGTTTGTCCACAGCATGATGGGCCGACAGGCCAAAAGCTGCTTGGCCCACAGAGAAAACACCTGCCCCTCAAAGCCCATAACTGGACAGGCCCTCCACAGACACATTTGTACTTCTATACTTGTGAGGATGTTCTTTTGACTGCTCTGACAACAGCAAATCCATTCCCTAACCATAATCTCCACTTCATGATAACCCCGACCCTTAACCGAGCCTGACACCATTTCTGCTCACTAAACTCGCTTTAAGAGGTGCGGGGAGGGTTTAAAATGACCTGATGCTGGAACATCTTTTCTCATCTTTTAATCTTTCTGGGGATATCAGGTCCTCCATAAATATGCAACATAACACACCACCCCAACAAATACAAACACAAGTGCGCTCACAGAATTTCTAATGCACATTTGCATACATACCTCAGGCACAGAGGATTAACATGCAAGTGTACACATGACCAAGCCCATTCAAGTTTCAGCCCCAAGCTGTTATTTAGTCTCTCAGACATCATAACATTGAGGCAGCTATTATGATGTGTAACCCCAGAGCTGGCCAAATCAAAGTACAACACTAAATGCTACACACACACACACCCACACAACCTTGTGTCAGACAGGCATATACACATGCTCCTTTCGAAGTTATGATCCGTGTACTTCTGAGGGACATTTTAAAGAAATTCTTAACAAGTTGTGGTCAGCTTAGTGTCTAAAGGACAATTGGCAGGTTCAGAGAAGTTGAAAAATGAGCTGGGTCAGGATGTCACTGAGGGTAGCATATTGTTTCAGACTCTACAGATGGCTTTGGAGGGAAAGCTTACTACTGTGGCCTCTACTAAAATGTGCATGTAGGCCACAGTAGTGCATGTGATAGATGGCTATTATAAAACTTTTCTGAGGCCCATAGAGTGGGATAAAGAGGCAGATGACATGTAAGTAGACACTGCAAAGAAGGCAGCCCCTCTGATGTCTGCTCATTGCTACAAGGAGCATCTCCAACTAGTCCCACAGAAAGCTTCTTGAATCATCCAGTGATCAGAAATTCAGATCCATAGAGAGGATTGAGGGGAAGGGAGTCACCGAGCTTCTGGAAGCCAGATGTGTGTTGAATACTATAGATTGCAGTCCGGCACCATGAAGTGTTTTGGCATAATTTCTACATATTAAAGACTTGGGGGAACTCTAAACAGTTTTTCCTCATCAAAAAGTCTGAGAAGCAGTTTGATATGACACTGCATCAGCAACTAGGGACACACATCAGCATGGCTGACACTTCTGATGTTTAATGTTTTCATGACAGAAACACAAACTCACAAAACGGAAGGAAACGCTAGAGCTGTAACGGGCGTACAATTCCTCTTTTCCTGTTCTCTATCCGGCTAATTTTGGCTGCCTTTTTCATTTGTTTTCCTTTGCCACTAATTTGTTGCTGGATCAAAGGCGAACAAGGCCTGCTGTCCTCCTTTGGGAGTCTGGTGCAGAATTGGCAAGGAGGCTTGATCAAACGGGACACAGTGAGGGGGCTGCATGCACGATTTCCCCCTCTGTCGTAGAACCAGTCAAGGATGAGGCAGGGCGAGAGCAAGAGGAGAACGATGATGTAAAGAGATAAGGTATATCAAATAAAAACAAACACTGCCTATTCCCAGGAACAGACAAAAATAAAAGAAGGAAAGGAGAAACTGAGCAAAAATGTGTTGAGGCAAAAGAACAGAGGATTTTAACTGAAACTAGCCGTGGACGTGTGCAAGAATTTCTCACTTCCTGTAAGCAAACATGACTACAAAGTCCTCTCATCTCTGCTGAACACACACAGAACACATATGGGAAAACATTCTGGCACTGTAATACACACACACACACACGCACATGCACGCAAACAGGCACAGACGCAAACACTTCATCAAGCTTATGCACGTGTCTAAGACTGCCATATCAGCACCGCCATATGTCCCATGCACTTTTAAATCATCTCAGCCCCTCACTTCACAGGCCCTCATTAGAGAGCAGTGGACACCACAGCCGCTGTGTCACTTGAATGTGATTATGTCAGTTGGCTATCTTCCCCCCCCTTGCCATCGCTTTATGTCAGCCAATTCCAACAAATCCTGCCAGCCATAAAGTGGGTGCATGTGGAAAGCCATGAGCGAAAAAAAAGGAGACATCTTTAAGCACTCCTGGCGACCAGGGTTAACTCCTGCTGTTGGGGCATGTTGCTCCGGCAGAGAGTCTCTAAACCCCAGCGAAATAGTCTGCTGCCAGTTGGAGATACACGGGACACAGCCACAGGGCATGGAGACCTGTGTGGGTGACAGATAGCAGTGGGCCAAATGACATACAATATATATGCACAAGCTGATCGTTACTGGCTATCTTGGGGAAAAGGGAAGTCTTAAAATGGGTGCAGCACTTGCTGAACAATCCTGAAAGTGCTACAAATGTGGACACTGTGATAGGCAGACAAGAGAGTGACAGATGTTTGACAGAGACCAGGCCCTCTTCTTACAGGTGGATTAGGAAGGAAAAAAAAGTCCAGCTACTTCACTCCTACAAGACATAGTGCGACTAAGGCGTGTGAAATATGAGCTGAGCTATAGCTGCCGGCAATAGAAAATGTAAGATATGTAAGTGTGCCAGAATAATCATAACTAAGTCAGTAAGAGTGTTAGTGCTAAGCGCCTTCACTTAAGACCTATGTGAGCAGAGGGCACATTAAACGGATCCATGACAGGAATTTTAATCTACTCGGTTCGGTCAGAGTTCAGGCATTCACCTCTTTCTCAAGCCAACGTTAAACCTGTTCACAGCAAACCGACGCCGGTCACAAGCAAACGCAAACGTGACGTCATCCCCAGAGGTCGCTGCACGTCCTCCAGCTCACCTGACGCAGGAAGGAAGGACGCGTCCGAATTCAGAAGCTTTGAAATGTGTTCAATTAAAAATGCAAGCTGGAGGAGGAGACGCCAAAAATCAATCCGAATGGGCTCTTCGTGCAACGACGCGTATAATGAATGTGTGTGCATACAGAAAACAACTTGCATAATTGCATTTGCAGGTTTCTGAGGGATCCAAAGTGAACCTTAAAAGACGAGAGTATAGATTGAGCTTTTTGCGCCAATAACTTTTGTTGGCCGGGGACCAAGTGATGTATGAAGATGGCTGGAGAAAAGAAAGTCACGGATACGTCGATAAAGTGGACAGCGCATCATTCATGTTCAACCGAGATACTTTACCAGCTTGTGTCGTCGTCACGTGAAGCAGGAGACAAATAAATAGCGGTAATCTCCTGCGCGACTTGGTCCTTATTAAATGGTCCATCTTTCCAAGCGGAGACCCCCCCCCCTCCCCCTCTGCCTCCGCCACCAGAACTTTACACTGAAGTTATAGTTGCAGGAACTCAGCGGCCATGCGGGGAGAAAAGGAGAGAAGTCAGTCCGTAGTTCCACTTGCTTGATTGTTGGAGAAGTTTTTGTTGTGGTGGCTCCTCTCAGTTTCGCTCTGCCCCTCTCATTCAATTTCTCCCTCTCACCATCACTCCCTCCCTCTGCTCTCCACCTCCTCCGCCTCTTCCCTCCCATATAGGACGCTCCTTCGACGCATGGATGAGATTGCGTTCCTAAGTCACGTTTATAACTGACGAGAACGTGTGCGGTCTCACTTCTTACGGGTGGTAATTACCCCACAGAAGTGTCTGGAGTACGACGTCAGTTTTCTGATTTCTGCAGATCGAGTGTAAGCTGATCTTATCCACAGAGACTACAACAAGTGGCACGCCCATGATTAAAATAGATTTGATCCGGATGTCTGAGTGATAGAAAAGCAATGACTAGCATCATAATATTGATGATGATGGTGATTGTGGTGATGATGATAATGGTGCAAAATGTTCTGATATGTCATTATTTAGTTAACGTGATCACCTCACAGTGAAGGTCAGAGGTTTGAAGCTGGAGGATGTATCCAAGCTTTGAACTTCACTCACAGTGCTAGTTCAATACATCTCGACATTAAAACACCCCGGGCCAGTTCATGGAGTAAGGTTTTTGCAGACCAGGGCAGGTTATCTCCACCATCAGTCTAATCTCAGCCCAGCTTTGCTGCAGCGTTTCTGTGGTGCTTGTTCAGACCGGTGCTTGACCACGGCGAGGCTGGAGGCTGAATCACCTCAGGTTAAAGGTCGTGGACTGCTAGTTCAGGGGCAGGCATGCCTGCTTTAAAGCTCATTATATAAAACAACAAGGTGTGTTATCCACACCCCGCAACTTTACCAGAGTAGTCGTCCAACCTTGTGTAGCTCTAGTAGACAAAATCACCTGACAATGAGTTCCTCCTTCCACAAAACAGAAACATCTATTTTGTGCATGTTCAACCTCATCAAAATATTACAAAGACATAATTGGGGGTTGCACTATTTTGTACATGAACATGTTTTAAAGGTATAACATAATGTGACGTGAGTTTGCATTAAGTTGCATGAAGCTAATAATCTTAAGCATAGTGCTCGCTGACAGTAATGAGGTGAAATAATTGGTCAACTACATCTTAACACTGTTTTAAGTTTTGACATCTGCCAAAACCTAAGCCGATACTGTGTCGATTACCTGTGAAGGCTGAGTATAGCCCTGCCAGAAGCCTAATTAATTCCAGAAAGACTGCGGTATCCAGTTGAGACATGCTCTAAGATAGGACTTGTGAGGACCTTGTCTAATTGGAAAATTACCAAAGATAACGTGTCTATAGCGTCCAAGCTACAACAGGCTTTTGTAAAGGAACTGCTGTCCCAGAAAACGTTCAGAGAAAAGAAGCCAAACCGTAATTTCTCGAGGGGGATGAGTCTCAAACCACAGAAAGAGGGAGAAACACACCCATTTAGAAGTCATAATTCTCTCTCTTATCCAAAGATACTGTTCCATATCGTTCCTCGCCGAACCCAACTCTTGGCTGCAAATGACATCATTGACATCAGTTATGATGTAGATTCAAAACATAAATAGGCTTCTTTATGGTAAATAGATAACGTCAAAAACTGTTTGGTTCAGTAATATTAAAAAAGAAATCCTTCTTCAATATAAGGGGACCCTCTATGAAAAGGAAAAATGAAAGATAAAAAATACATTTCCTAAGCCTCAAAGACAGTAAATAGTGGGAGCATAAGTTGTAGAGTGATTATACAGAACACAAAAAGCCTTGGGAGTGAGTGACAGAATGAGGTTTGACAGAAACACCCAGATAACTGAACAGATTGCGGTTGATCTGGTAGGTAAACAACGGACCCCTGACCTCCCACCGTCTCCCTTCTCAGTACCAGCTTAGCCAGCCACATTCCTAACTGCTTTTAGCAGATAGTTACTAAGTGTCCAGTGGGTAGTCTGAGCTCTGGGTGACAAATATTTCCAGAGCATGTGCTATGTACCTTTGTCCAGCTATGGGACAACTTACAGATAACCATTCTTTAAAACACAAAATAAACACTAAAACAAAGAAAAACTCACAATTATTTTTATTTTCTTATTTTTTTATTAGGAAATAGACCTGACACCAGACTTTGGAGTTCCACATGACCGCCAAACATGCATTGATTGAGACTGGGACCCAATACATATTACAATTATTACACATGACGTGACTGTAAGTTGCAGGAAAATTCAAAATCAAAGTTGATCCGTTTGTCTAATGCCAGTAGTTTGTCAACATTTATTAACCAAGAGGTTTTCACGAACCAGACTGATGATGATTTATGTAAGGTAAATTAATTTTCCTTTTTTTTCAAACACATAAATGTTGTTAAACAGACCTCAACACGGAGAATGAAATCGGTTCTTGCTTGCGGTCTCTTTATTCTGAATCAATCAGCAGAAACCAACAGTGTTTTGTTCACACTTTCAAATCATGTGGAAACATCAACATACTAAATTACACTTCATATGTGTTTTGACATTTATTTATGGATTGTCTGTTTGGAAAAAAAAATACATCAAATTTGGCAGGAGATGAATCCACCACAGATTGTGTCAAAGGAAAAAGAAAAAGCTCGAGGATGTGTCTCTGTATTTTCCCCTATTTCAGTTTTAGTCTTTTTATTTATTTATTCTCTTATTTCTTATAATTACACAAATGCTGCTTCCAGTATTGAAGTTTGAAGATGAGCCCAGACATGTGTGTTACAAATTGCAAGTATCTCTCTCTCCCTCTGCAGGTCATTCTGTGCTGATAAATGATGGTGGGCTTTCCTTATCATTGAATCACTGAGCGGGTGGAAGGTGAAGGGAAGTAATCTGCCCCCACCACATTTTAGACCCTGTGAGATATAGCGAAGCCCCATTAATCCTCACGAGGAGCTGATGAGCGTTTAGGATTATTGCTCCTTGTGTTGAAGAACATGCCAGAACAAGACAACAGGCCAACTGTCAGGAAAAAAATATGCATGCAAAGTTGCAAAGGAAGACTCTTTCAGCTTGCCAAATATTGAGTTATGTTTGTTCAAAGGGAAAATCATTTTTTCATTTTTTCTATTAAAAAAACACCTTCAAAATCACTTCAGATCTTACACCACTGCTTCCTAATGGGCTTCTGATATATTGTAGTTGCATATTGTGCGATAAACATTGTTTTTACTTTCTGTCATTATAATATAATGAGGATTTTAAGATGACTGTGAATGATGATTGTGTATCTAAGTTTATCGTTTGTGTTTTTTTGTGTGTATCATGGAAGAGAAGATGTGGTCTCAGGGGCTAATGGTGAAAAACAATCTGGTCTTGTATGTGGGATTGTGTAAAATATGGGTTTTGACAGTGAAAAAAAAGTCTGACGTTCCTTAACTGATCAAGAGTACAAGTATAAAGGCAAGAATAAAACATAGGTGCTGAATACATGCACATTTAGCTTGGAGGGGGAAATGAAGGTTAACCTGTCAGAGGCTGGTAAAGCCCCTGATCTACAAAAACACCTCAAGAGAAACGTGATTGTGCCACCCACTGACTGCTGATGATAGTATCTCCATATATCAGAAAGCATGTGTTCTTACATAAGAGCTTACACCAAACCACACCCTGTGATACAAATCTATCCTGCAACAGGTATTCTGGCGGCCTGCGGTACAAGAAAGGGGGCGGGGGGGATTGGCAGCTTGGTATTTAATCACCACTGCACATCCCTTAACCATTTATGGTATTTGAAAAAATAACTTTATAGTTGAGCCTCATTGAAAGGAGCAAGATCACCATCAGCAGTGTTTTCAGACATATTACTCCACACAATCAGTTGCTTAACTCTGCTGTCATTAAGTTGCCAAACCAGGGAACGGACCATTAGAAAGTGTGTGGAAATGTTCTGTTTTTGTGGGCCAGTAAGGGGAGCTGCCAGTCTGGTGATAATTATAATATTGAGAGATGAAGGGAGACTAAACCAATTAACATCTAAGGACCGTGTCTGCTAAATGAACTGCTCAAACAAATAGAAGAAATAAACTCAGCCTGCTGTGTGCCCTCCTCTTCACTGTTAGATTACAGCGCAAAACACAGTGATTGTGTTTTGATCTGTGAATAGCAAGGCAGTTAGGTTGAAAACTGGTATTTGCAGGGGCACTTAAGGTACAGGCTAAATATGGTTCAAAGCAGCATTTCTTTGAATTTTCCTTGTGTGTGAAAGACGGACGTTCTAGCTCCCCATAACATCAGCTTTCTTGCAAATATGCTAGGAAACTCCTTTGCATTACAGTCATTTTATTTACAATATAAAATATATTTTTCTCAAAGTGCAGGGTAAGCAAAGAGGTCAGAGGAGTTTTGCAGCATGGTGCCACAGTGGCTAAGTGGACAGCCCCCCTGGCAACCCATCTATGTTCATTGTTTGCATTAGATCAGATGTAACTGGCACCATGCTGTTGTTTTACTTTGAATGAATAAGCTATAAGTGGCAATGTTCTGTATGTTTCTGCTTGTTTTGGCATTAATACATGTTTGTGCCACAAAAGAACGTTGCTATCCTTTAGTCAAATTAGCAGTTTTGAGTCCAATCTAAATGTCACTGTATTTTGAGTAAGGCTTTTCTACAGGCATGTGCCTGAGACTGTACGAACGACGTATGATGATGAGATGTAACTGTTTCTAAGAATGCCATTAACTGGCGCTCAGAAATGCCACATCATGATCTCCAGAGTGCCATTGATCTCAAAGCACTCTCTATGGAGTGTTCATTGTGTTGTCTGCAGCTGCAGCAACAGTTTTAACTCTCCTCTTTTGGTAGTAGCTTGTGGACCACTTTTTTTTTTAGCACTCTCCCTCAATTAACTGTGTTCTCGGTCTGCCTCAGAACCCCTAAAACACTTTCCCAGATCACTCCTTTCTAATCCTTTGCAGCCATTCTCTCTCTCTCTCTCTCTCTCTCTCTCTCTCTCTCTCTCTCGCTCTCTCTCTCGTTTTTTAAGTCTCAGTCCCGCCCACCGACCCCCAGCTACTCTTTCCCTTTCGTCCCTTTTATTCTCATGAAGTTTGCATTCCACACCTCCTCTGCAGACTGCACACAAAGGAGCAGAAAGCGCCACTCCTGACCTGTGGCAAACATTCCAGTCCACTAGGCCCTTTCACACAGCCAGAGTGCCTTATCCTTCCAGTACCATCAGCCAGAACACGTCTCTTATCGTGGAGATGCCACCGAGAGGACGGCCAAAAAAAGGGATAGTCAGTGGGATGTACTTGATGAGGAATATTACTGTAGAACTTTTTGTAAATTACTTGTTTTTTTAATAACCCTGCAAAAAAATGTTTATTTAAAAGTATAAAAAAATGTGTTTTGTACATTTAGGACAGTACCTAATCACAATCTGTCTTTAATTAGGATGAGTGAAAACAGACAAAAAAAAGTAGTGAAGGGTCCAGAGGGAGCATCTGCTCATGTATCCTTAAAGTCATTCACCGGAAATTGACTATTAAGCTATAAAAGTAGGGCTAGAAGAGATGTCGGTCTCATTTTCTGTGACTTGGACTGCGATGGAGAGGTTACAGATGGATGATTTGGGCTCAGGGCACAGCTGGAGTGTGCTCAGACCAGGTGTCAGAGAGAACAGGTGAAAGCTCTGACAAAGGATGTCGAAATTGCTACTAGGAGGATTAAATATTGTAGATACACAGGCACAGAGCTGCAGTAGGGGAAGTGGAGAGGGGAAAGTTTGAGGTGAAAAAGAGAGGAGGATTTACAGCAAGACATTAAAAACGGAGAAAGCTTTTGGGGTGGAAAAGCATGCGTGGGCTTGTGTTATCCCCTCTTCTTTGTCTCTTTCCTCACTCCTTCTGTGTCTTAGTGCCTCAATCTTCTGAAATTCCACAGCAATAGCTTGGAGGCTGGTAGACATCACTGGTTGCCCAGCACCCCTCCTCATCTCCAGCCACACCACCTGTCCACTTTCTCCAAAAGCACAAGGGACACAAGGGAAAACATGCCAGGAACGGCCCTGACCTTATTCCAGCTGCTGACTCTGGCCGTTTCTTTGCACCATATCCACTTTAGGACAGCTTTAACGTTTGTCTGTGCTGACTTTTACAACCGTTATATTTTTTATATTACACTACCGTTCACATTTTGGAATCTCCTGCCACTAAAGCTTAATTTGTTACAGTCAGAGGGCTGAGAGGACTACTCTATATTTTTTGAATAGTCTTTCATGCTTTTTGGTTGGGGAGAGTCCTTTTTACAACTAGGTATTTTTTAGCATGAAGGGTTTGTTTTGTGCATGGAGAACTATTGTTCAACCAGGCTGACAATTGAAATGGCAGAAAGAGACAAAGATCCCTCTGTGCAGCAGTACAATATAAGAGAAGAAGTCCCCAGTCATTGGTCAAATAAAACTGGAATCTGAGCATCAACTGTGTGCAAATTCAAACAGGAACAGGCCTTGTTTCAGTGTCAAGTGCACAATAATATCTATAACAAGCTGGAATAGTAACAGGTGTGTTGCTTTAGAAAAGCTTTTACTGTAGGTTACTGCAGGGTTAGCACATTGGAACTGGATCTGAACATACTATGGACAGACAAATAATGTCTGTTCAATCTCCCCACTAAGTAGACTGCAGAGGGGCCAAAGAAATATGGAAATAGTAAGGGTCCAGTTGTACCATTGTGTTTCAGTAATGATCAAGGGTCTCTTAGGCTTTTCTTGACTGGAAAACACAATTGAAGTTACAACAATATTCCTCCCTTTCAAGCAACACTGTGGGGACATCATCTATTTAATTAAACTATTTCAAATGTAAATGAATGAATGAACAGCAGTGTAACTAATATAATAATATATTATAATCAATTATGTAATAAGGGGTCAAATAAGATAAATGAAAACTGACTTAAAATTAATGATTTGGTAATAAAATATCTTTAGGGTTACTTGGTTAATTGTTCAGTGTTAAGTGACAATGTAAAGCTCTTAACATTTAGGCTCAAACACACTCTTTTTTTCATGTTTGACAATTCTTCGGCTGCCTTTCTATTGCTATTCTGTTGCTCAACTGTAGGTTACTCTGAGATTGTCAGCCAAATGCCTGATATCTGAAACATAGCGAAATATAAATATATAAACAAAAATGTCATCGCGGCAGTGCACGTCGTTTTTTCACACTGTCAGCTTGGATTTAAAGCCGCTTTATCTGACAATGCAAATTATACATTTATTATCTCATTGTAAACTTCTGCTTTCTGGTGAGAGAAATGGGTCATAGCTTAGGGATGTTCTCAATAAGCAGACATCAGCTTTGTGAGACAGCAAGAGAAAATTGGGCCCAAACTCCATGTAAGCCGACAGCCCGCTCTCTGTTGTCAGCATAACAGACAGTTTATCACAAGCAGTGATGATTGGATGAAGATTTCTTTCGTTATGTATTCTTATATGTTGAGTTATATGCATCACATGCTTGACATTGATTATTTTCACAGCAAGACTAAACATGTCTTGTTGGCTGGTTACTGGCTGACCCGGGACTCCAGTCATTGTTAGAATATCTTCCCTTTGGGGAGAATCTCTTCAAAGGTATGACGGAAATGTCTCCTGTTGGTGATGGATGTAGTAACCTCAGTTTACCCTCGGAGGATAGCAAACTCAGGAACCTGTCCCTGTCCTCTCCCACTGTTCCCTCTGTTGGTGTGCGTGTGTGTGTGTGGATCTGCTTTTACCTAACCTCTTGTCTTGTCCTTAACATGACCTTGATGCTTAACAACTGTGTTAGCATGTTAAAATGGGAATGGGGTTAAAGGGGTGAACCAGGGGGGAGGATTACATCAGGTGGGACCGATATTCATCATTGTATGCGTGTAATCGTTTTTCAAGGGCAGAAATGTTTTGTGTCGGACAATAATCATAAATAGCTTGCAACGTTTTAGTGGCACCAGTTGGATACATAATAAGGTTTTTATAAGCTGTTGAGAAAAACACCAGAGAATACACCCCAATTATTTCACCTGTGTGAAGCTACTTTATAGCCACATGTATCAGACTGATTAATATGTAATGTGTAATCCTCCTTGACTCTGTCCAAACGAGACACAAAAGGCACCTGAGCTGAGAAGATCCATCATAATGACCCCAGTTCAATCCAATTCTTACAAACAGAAACAGATATGCTAATTGTTCCAAATATGTAAAAGCATTAGGAATGTATACTTATGTGCTTAACTGGGGCAACTGCAGTTTCGTTTAAAATTGATTTTATGCAAAGTTAGCAAGGTATTTGATAAGATATATATATATATATATATATATATATATATATATATATATATATATATATATATATAGATGCCAAAAGTGAGTTAAAGAAGAATGGCATCAGCCACAGATTTCTTTTAATAACTCTCTCGCTTGCTTATCGATGAGTCCAGATTGCTCTTTGGACCATCCACTCATCCCTTCTTGGGGGTTATGAGGATCAGTATTAAAGTATATGGAAGACTTGCAGTTTGCATGTGATTGCATCACATTCAGCAACAGGCCCAAACACGGCAGACTCTGACTCTTGCACTATGGCCTTTCATCAGAGAAAAAGAAGCATGTCTGGTTTGTTATCAGCGGCACTTTGACCCTTTACAACATCCGTCAAGAATAGGCTCCACTGGTCACCACGACACCGCCTTGCTAATGGCATAATTGTGAAACCAAACTGAGACATAGCTGATAACCAAACCCGCACCATTCTGCTTGCGTTCTTATATTCAGTTTACATTGGGATTACAGTGATGCTATTAGCATTGGGTTTTGATGAGGTATTATGCAGTCAGTAAGCCTTAGTGCTTCTTAAGTGTGCTGCACCGTTCCTTACCACCAGATGGCAGTACAATGCAGCGCTTTAAATTACCATAAACATTCCCTTCCAAAATAAGGTTGACATGGGATGACTGGTTTTATAAATAAATCAACTAAAGCCGAATAACAAGTTTAGCAACAGCAAATAGCATAATAGTAATAATACAAATAATAATAATAATAATAATAATAATAATAAAATCTAATTTGTTACGTGCTGCTCAAATATAGCTAATTTGTAGTATTGTTAAAATTCAATTAACTAATTAAATGTAAGTATAAATGAAATAATAAAAAACATAAAACAAAAAAAGCGTTTGGTCGGCTACCGTGAAATAAAGCGTTTGAATAATTCCTGTTGAGAATATTAAACACCACCAGGTATGACCAAAACATCACGTGACCACTGCATGAATATTACAGTTATTTGTTGTTGGGGTCACCAGCTCAGAAATCAAATAAGCACTGCCCCCTCAACAAAACACGCACGTGCGCGCATGCACGGCCACACACATTTTAGAGGAATTAACCCCATTTTCAGAGCAGGCGGCACGTATCAAGTTTAAAAATCCTGTTTGAAATGCCACGTCTTTTTTTGGTTACTGATTTTTATTGAACATGTGACTGACTTAGAGGCTCACATGGCTGAGGTGGTTGCATGATCCGCTTTAGTTTTTTTTAAGTCCGGTGATCGGTAGCTCCCTCGGCAGCGACCATCCAGAGCAGAGGACCGCTGCTAAACACGGCGCCCATCCGGACAAATCATGGCGAACAGCGGGCAGAAAGTTGTGCTGATCACCGGCTGCTCCTCCGGCATCGGGTTACGAATCGCCGTCACGCTGGCCAAAGATGAAAAGAAGCGTTACCATGGTAAATGCGCTTTCTTCTACATTGTTTCTTTGATCGGACCTATAAGTAGCAAGCCTGTAACAGTGTGGTTCGCTTAGGAAAAACCTCTTTCGTGTTTACTTTTCCTTTCAATGCTCTGCTAATGCATCAACACTCCTTTACGCACAAAGTTCAGTTGAGTTTCATGCGCAACTCTCCGCCTTATGGCAAATAAGTGATTTGTTGTAATGTCCATTGGAACAACTAACCCTAGTGATATCGGATCCATATCCTTTTGTAAGGACTGGGATCCAGTCGCCCTTTTGGCTCAACAATTATCATCTGAAAGCGCAGTTTCCATGGTCTCTGCAAGGATGCCGCTTTCCAGCCGGAATCATAAAAGGAGTCTTGTCAGTTCGCTTTCAAGTGACTTCTCCAGCACAAAGCGCCCCTTTATCGCAGCGAATTGTAGACCGCCTGCTCCGGTTTAGTGCCGTGTCTAATGTGCCTATAGTCCCCTCACTGGAGCGAGTGTTGCACGGGGGACAAAGTTTGAGACCTGTACAAGCGAGGGTTCACTCTAAAGCTAGGGCCTTGTTTGAAGTCTTCATTGGTGCACAGTGGAGTTAAGAGTGTCCCACTTTGACATTGTTGGTCTGTGGGTCTACTCTCCTGCTTCCCAGCCATCGTTGTGTCACTCCAGAACCTTTTGGAGCCTCAGACAGAATTACATTAGACCACCTTCCCACCCCCACCGCTGCTGGAAAGAGTTGGCCTTCAGACCCCCGTTGTTGTTACATGTGACTTTATGCAGAATAACATAATTAGCTGTGGGCCTGGTCGGGTCAGTGGGGTAACAGTGAAACCCCTGACTTCAGCAGTCATCTTATACATTAACTAATTAAACTAATTCAAGCCGTTTTTTACTGCTGTCCTTCAGGAACCACTGTGCAAGGGTTAGTTCAAGTTTATTTGGGGGCCCTCTGGGTCTGATGGGATTTATCACCACAGATGAGAAAAACAGAAGTGATTAACTGCTCCCATAACACCGGTTTGAGCAGATTCTTTTTCACAATGTGACCTGATTTCAATAAGGCCACCTCTGAGCAATGAAGCTGATCTGCTCATTCCGGAGGTCTTTAGAGATTAAATATTGCATTGTGCAAAAAGTAATAATTAGTTGCAGTAACATGCACCAAAACTCAGAGAAACCCCAAAAAGACCTTTGTGTGTGCAATGCAATGTGGTTAATTCAAGAATGTTTAAGCAGCCCAAGAGTAATTCCTGCAGGAGCCAGAAGAACAATAGATCTCTTGTTCACTTCTAAATCTCTTTGTTGCTTCATGGACACACAGTTTTCAAATCATGAGATTAAACTTAATTAGACTTCGTGAAACGTCATTACAAGAATAGAGTGTGTTTGTTGGATGATGACACTTACACAACGACATTCTAACAAAAAAAAATGGGCTGAGTTTCATGACGAACCAGTAACATTGAATGGCAATGCAAAGCCTCCATAGCATAGCAATCCCTCTTTCCATCTTACTTATCCGACCCTGCCTCTGTTCAGACAAGAATCAGGTAAGGGGCTCGCCTTTATCCGTCAAGGACAACAGGTAGATCCAGATGAATGTGTGAAGAAGAGGTTATTTGCTCCTGTTGATAGCCATTGTGCAACAGCACAGTCTCTCCTTTCTCTGCTAGAAAGCGTCAGTAAGCAAAGTGTTAGCACAACACACAACATGGAAGAAGCCATGAAAGCTGAGTCAACACTCTGCTGATAGCTGCTGTCACTGGTCATGATAGATTTGTGTCCTGTATGTGGGTCAAAGTTCAGAGGAAATCAATAATGTGTCCTGTAAACTGACAGGCGTGGTCATAGGAACTCTGACCTGCACGTATGACTCTGTCACAACCGTGAGTGTGTGTCCGCGTGTTTGCGGAATTCATTTAGTGAGATCAGAGGTTTCATAGTAAAGTGTGTCATTTCATCAGTGTGACAATGGGTCAAGGTGTTTTTTTCTTTCTTTTACAGTAAATAATTAAACATGATTTTCTTAATGACTAAATAAGAAAATGAAAACAATTGACTGAAATATAAAGTCACTTTTTGCAGTGTGTTACTGTACGAGTCTAAAGAACCGTTTCCTGGTACTAAAGAGGCTCTTTTTGTAAAGTTTGAAGCCACATCATCATACAAGTGAAATAATACTTTCCGCTCCTCTGTTTCAGTCATTGCCACCATGCGGGACCTGAAGAAGAAGGACAAGCTTCTGGAGGCAGCTGGAGACGCATATGGCAAGACCTTGATGTTGCTTCCACTCGATGTGTGCAGTGACGAGTCGGTCAAGCAGTGCATCAACAATGTCAAGGACCGCCATATTGATATCCTGAGTGAGTGGGACATGCCTGAAACTAGGCCTGCATCTGCCATTTGACCCCTTCCCCAGCTTTGAATGACAGGGCGTCTTTGATTTGATTTAAACGTGGGTGTATACATGTTTTGTTTTTTATTTTTTCATACTTTTTTTAGATCAGTTGATAAATAGTTTTAGTACATAACCATAAGTCGTTAAGAAATGTACTGCATGAGTTTCTTGCGGAATGAGGAATGATAATCTGATGCATAGAACACAAACCGTGAACCTTCCTGCGGTAGTAGCCTATATTTAACCCAAACCGCAATGTCGACCTTCCATGAGAGAGAGAAACAGTAAATATCTAACGTACTTGTCAAGTGGACAAGCAAACTATCACAGTATAGTGTTGTTACTGTTATAAAGCTACAACTTTAGGACATTTTTTAAGTAACTGAAAGGGTTTTGGTGGCAAATCTATTGTAGCACTGTCATCTGTGGATTTGCAGTTAGATGGGGGAAGAGGAGATTGAAATTCCAGTGGGCAGATAGATTCTGCACCAAAACAGATAGGACCACCAAACTGATATGAGTGTTTGAAATATAGCTGAAACGGAGTCTGCAGCTCTATCTGCCCATGACACCTTCATTCTCTTGTTATTTCTCTGAAGGGGGATCCTTTCAGCTGAGAAAGAACATACAATTTGAAACCCATAAATCTCACCACATCACCAACATTTCATTAGGGCCTTGGTGTCTGTTAATCAACTCATTTTATTGTAATTTGGTCAAATGAATGTTACAGGATTAATAACTCTTGAAAAGCTGTCTCTTTTTGTTTGTCGTGTTTAAACCTTTAGTCTGGATAACGGTTCTATTTATAAACCTGCATCCACCTCACTCTGAATCCAGCATTACATCCCCCTTCACCTAATTACTCAAGACCCAGAGGCCCTTCAACATGGGCTGCTGTTACATCACACCGCTCTGTCGTTGTCACACACTGACATCTGGTGGCAATATCAAGAAATACCGTCTGTAATCTATCAATAAGGATCTGTTCTTGTCGAAAGGCCACCAGGGAACAGTGCAATATCACTTCTTCATGTTAAATCAACAATATCGAACATTTAAAAGTTGTGGTAAGTGCAGTGATGGAGATCCAAGCGGGTTTTGTCATCTCTGCGTCTGTGTGTTTCCTGTCAGTCAACAATGCAGGTGTGGGCCTGCTGGGACCTGTGGAAAGCATCAGCATCGAGGAGATGAAAAGAGTATTTGAGACCAACTTCTTCGGTGTAGTTCGCATGATCAAAGAAGTGATGCCAGACATGAAGAAGAGGCGTTCAGGACACATCGTGGTCATGAGCAGTGTCATGGGTCTTCAGGGTATGATTTGTGTGTGTGTGTGTGTGTGTGTGTGTGTGTGTATTCTTTTTTTTGTTATTGACCTGTAAATCAGTGTTTGCGATTGATTAAATTAGTTAAGTCACAATTCAGTTTATAATACCACAAACTTTCAACATTACATAACAGAGGCACTTTTTAAAAATCTATATGTAGCCTGTTGAATCCTATTGTTTTCCAATAGTAGTGTTAACAATGCTAGCAAGCAGTTTATCTGAATATATTTTATGTTGTCTGCCTACTACGCCTTTCATTTCCAGTAAAGGTCTGCTTACCTCACTAGGGTTGCAACGTTGTTAATCACATGCAAGTACTGACTTTCCTAGTCTGTCTGGCTCTTGTATTGTTCTATGTGACATCTCTCTGCTACTTGGTTTATTTGAGTATCTTAGGCCTTTATGTGTAAATGATGTTTGACGCATGTCCGCTGTTAATCGAGGACTGTCACATTTGAAAATACTATGCGGTGATGCTGTCCTTTATCTCCCTGTTTTGTTGACTTAGGAGTGGTGTTCAATGATGTTTACACTGCCTCTAAGTTTGCCATGGAAGGTTTCTGTGAGAGTATGGCCGTGCAATTGATGAAGTTCAATATCCGGTAGATTACCCTCTTCCCTCTGTTCTTCCTTCACATCTGTCTTTGCTTTGTACTGTAAATGCTCCCTCACACGGGCCTTTCTACATCTGTCTCCCCAAAGGTTGTCCATGATTGAGCCCGGCCCAGTGCACACGGAGTTTGAGACAAAGATGATGGAGGATGTGGCCAAGATGGAGTATCCGGGAGTAGATGCCGACACAGTTCGGTATTTTAAAGACGTTTACCTGCCATCATCCATAGATATATTTGAAGCCATGGGCCAGACGCCAGAGGACATAGCCAAAGTAAGAGAAAAGGTTTCTAACTCGCATTTTACAAATCTAGCTCAGGATTTTGACAATCAATGTTGTGTGTCTGTGATCACTAACTGGTACAAATATTCAACCGGCTTGCAGAGCAATGAAATTAGTCAAACATTGATTTTGCTTCTCGTCTCTCCAGTGCACTAAAAAGGTAATTGAGTCAAACAGCCCTCGCTTCAGGAATCTGACCAACAGCCTCTACACACCCATTGTGGCCTTAAAGTACGCAGATGAGACTGGCGGCCTTTCGGTCAACACCTTCTACAATCTACTCTTCAATTTCGGCCCTCTCATGCACATCACCATGAGCATCCTCAAGTGCCTGACATGCAGCTGCCTGCGTAGACGCACTGTCTCACCTAACTGAAGGGGGTCGACCAATCCTGCCCCTTACCCCCCCCCCCCCCCCCCCCCCCCCCCCCGTTTGTTGACCCCCACCAAGTTCCTACTGCCTTTTCCTGAGGTTTTGGGCTAAGCAGGTAGACTAGAGCCAGTAGCCCAGGAAAGGGGAGGTGCCTTTTAGTTCAAAGACACTACCATGATAAGCTTTGCCAGACATCATGCACAATTGCACAAGTTTGTCACAGAGACGTTGTATTCAGGAGGACATCATGTACTCACAGGCTCACACACAGAGAGAAACATACATACATAAAACACAGACATACAAGCAACCCACACAAGCATTGGGTCATTGTACACACATACTGTAAAGCTATGGCCATACCGTAGTCAGACAAACCGTGGTTATATAGTTGTTAGATGTCTATATTGTTTAAATGAGAACTCACAGACGGGACATGAGATGCGAGCCCCATGGACAGACTACAAAGCACAGAAAAATGAACTCTGTTACAGAGACAAACAATAAAATGATTGAGAAATAATAATTATATAACTTGTAGCCTAGATAACTGTACACTCAGGCTCACCGGAGTTATAACATGTATGACGGAGACCGAATGAATTTATCTTCTTTAATTGTTTTGTGCCCATCATTTCATGTTTTTAGTGTTCTCATGGTCATAACTGCTGTTAAATCATATTTTTACATTTGTTGATAAGCTGAAGGTTTGTGAAGGGGTGGGTCAGATATATTTAATCTAGCTCCTTGATTTAAAAATAAATACAATTGTGATTTACCATCAATAGTATTTTGTTTTTTTAAGGATATTAATAACAAAATGTGACCGCTTTGACTAATATATTTCACTGATACTTTCCTGTAAGTTCTGCAAGATGTTTCTTTCTGTCTGCAAGACTCCTTGGGCACCAGGAGGGGGCAGTATTTCACTGTTTTTTCCCCTGGCAGTCAACCTTTGGATTTCATAGCATGATCAGCCAGCAGGAGCTGGAGCTGTAGTGTAAAGGAATTTGTCCTCAGTAGCATCAGATAAACAAGTGCAATATAATGAAATAGTTAATATCTTGCAGACACTGGCCGTCTTTCTTTTGAGCAGAATTGTTTTATACTTTGGATTTGTAACAATATATGTAGTCAACACCAATCCATAATTAGAATTTATTTTTGTGGTAAATTTGGAAAAAATATATATATATTCCTTCGTGGTAAGCATTATTACCATTTTCTTAGTTTTCATGTAGCCTAACAAACCTATCTCAGCTAACAGAGACTTTAAGCTATTGGGACCATATTCAGGTGAAGACACACATAATGCCTCACGCACTTGTTTTTGCTTATGCATTTTGTGCATTCTTCTCCGTGCACATACGCATACATTAGCATGTGTTTGCATGCATGCGTGCGTGCGTGTGTATGTGTGAATGCGTTGTATGAGCATGTCTATGGGCCAAGTTAGTGATCTGTTGATGGATATAAAGAGGTCATGGCCTGCTCCCCATCAAAACCCCTCCCTTGAACCCCCACCCCTCTCACACACACACACCCTGCTTTGTGCCGTGTGAGAGAATGTGACCTGGTTCCCATCCCTGAGGAGGGGTGAACCCTAATGACGGCCTCCTCAGACACATTGCGCAGCACTGAGCCTCCCTCTCCAGCTGGCCCCCTCAGCCCATAGGGCCGGGGACCCCCTGGTCCACACTGGGAGAGGCCTGCAGTCTGGCCTGGATAGCCCAAGCCAGAGTTTGTCCTGTCTGCACTCACCCTGTCCCATCCCATCCTGCCATGCCCTGCCGTGTCCAGACTCACCCACTGCACGGAGCTCACAATCAGACCACAGGTTGCAGACCTGTAGATTCTGTGCAGTGTACAATGAGTGCAGCGCCTCAGCTCTGTGTATGTGTCTTCATCAGAGGCGACAGCTCCGCACAATGGGACAAAGACGCTGTCAATCACAATCAAATGGGTGTGTGTGCGGGGGGTGGTGGGGAAGGGGGGGGGGGGGGGGGGGGGGGGGGGGGTTGAGGTTGGAGGAGGAGTCTCTGTGTCTTGAATGTTCAGGGGGATGCCAAGACCCAATGTGGGACGCTGAAGGCTAAGGGCAGGGGGTGGGTGGGGTGTTTTCGGGATGCGAGGGGTGGGAGTTTGTCGCATTTGGGAAGATGAGAATTGGGGTGCCCAGGCCTGAATGGAAGACCTGTTTACTAATTGAATGAACACAGGAGTTACAGCAAAGTCTCATTAAACAAGAGGTCTTATCAAACCATTGTTGTGTACCTTTGTTTCACAATCAAGAACATAATTGCAGTATAATGAGGGCAGCGTGACGTGGTTAAGTCTTCCCTTAATTGTAACCCTGTCACAATTACTGAGCCGCTAAACATGCATGAGCTCTGTCTTCATGCACCCTTGCTCTGTACTGACAAACAAACAATTTTGCATGTTTAGACAGTGAACATGAGTAGAGAGAAGGACAAAAATGGGAAACCTCAAAAGTTTATCTTTGGCATGTTTGTAGGAGACGTTCTTTGAAATATGTCTGCCTTGTGTATTGCTGAGTTGTTGCTGGTTCAGCCGTTTTACCGCATCCTCCTTTCACTGTCATCATCATCACCAGAGAACCACACCTAAGCCCGACTCAGAGAGTGACGAGATAGACTAGGGAGTCAGAGATCAAAAACAAAAGGGAGCTGCAAAGGTCAGAAAATTGTGAGAACTGAGTTGAACTGAAAGTGGGAAAGAGAAAATAAGAGAGGGGAAAGTGGGAAAGAAGCAGAGGAAGCAAAGGAAAGGAATAGAGGTCTGGATGCGGTGGGATGCTGCATTAAGTGGAGCTGATGTCTAGACAGGGTGCTTCAGCCTAATCCCAGGTCAGGATGGATGAAAATGTGGCTCCACTTATCTGTTCCTGTTATTACTTCCCTTGCTTTCAAGGATCCTTTCGGAATAATTCAAAAATAGTGTCACAGAACCGCCATATGACTTATGATTTGTGGATCAGAAATATATTCAATAAGACTGAAGAAAGAAAAGGTGGAGGTCAGCCACCATTTAACATGGCGGCATGTGACTGGAGATATAGCCACATGGGACATATTACTATCCATCAAGAGCTGATCTGGGGGTCTGAAGAGAGCTATCAATCTTTTTATAGTCAAAACAGGAGAAGCCCAAGTTGCCCCGAGGTTGGCCTGTGGCGTCCGGGTCCATTAGGGCAACAGAGGCCACAGGGAGAAACCAACACACAGCGTCTATCTCTCCTTCTCTGTTCGTTCCCTCTCTCTTTCCTTCTCACTCACTCTCAGTCTCTCTGAGGCCCACTGTCTGTCTGCCCTCTCCTCTGTCCATCTCCATAACTCCGCTGTGCAGTGACCTCTCACAGACCCAACGTGGGTCACTTGTTTATTCACACATGGAGGAGGAGGGGGGGGGGGGGGGGGGGGGCAACATCTCTCGTTTTGAGTAGAGCTGCTTGTTTGCGAGGCCATTCAGGATCGTTTGGAGGTCAGAACATAAATCAATAGAATTTTGGCTCCATAGTTAGCCAGTCATACACATTGTTTTACCGACACAGGACCGCTATTGTCACTATCATTACGACATTAGCGTTGTCCCCTTTCCCTACTGCTCTTCCAGAACATAAACAATCCAGCAGGAATTTCCAGACTGCGACTCAGTTTGCCCACTACCGTATCGTTTTGTTCCGCTCTTTTCACTCTCTCAAAACTACCAGTTCCAATGACTGTGAAACTCTGTGATTAGAGGGTTCATTCTGTGTACAAGCATGATAATTGTCAAACAAGGGCATGATGGTTGATTGTGCTGGGCTCTGAGATGATGTAATCTGAGGTGGGGTAACATGATCCTCTTGTTATTATTGTGGACAATGAGGTAAGATTGGTGTAAAATTTCGCAAGAGGAGTTTGACAGCAAAGCCGCTGATGTCAATGCGCAGATTTAGCTAAAAACCTGAAACTCCTGTTTGTGCTGCAAGGCAAGCCGAAGGGTATGATGTCCAACAATTAAAGAAAAGTATAAACAGATAAGGAAACAAAGTGAACTCCAACAAACACATTACTCTTTTCTCATCATGGTGTGCGCTCACATTTCTTCCTGTAACATATCATCAGTCTTGGGGTTTCTAACTCCTTCCACCGGGGATCAGTTGTTTCTCTCTTTCAATGTTGTAATTAGATGTCTGGGAATCTAGTGCGGAGAGGCATTTATATTTTTAATTCACAAAGAAATAAGCATATGCTTTGCTTTCTGGTTTGACCGACACCAAGGAGGGAATATTTTCATCCAAGGGATGATTACATTTTTAATTTGTTTCCCAAGGATGGCAGTGAGTGAGTGAGCTTAGTGAGTGTTTATGTGGATGTGAGTGAGTCAGACAGAGAGAGAGAGAGAGAGAGAGAGAGAGAGAGAGGATTCAAGAGTGGGATAGATGGGCAGATGGATAGATAGATGGATAGATGGATGGATAGATGGATAAGATAGATGGAAAAATGGATAGGCAGATAGATGGATAGATAAGATGGATGGATGGATGGATAGATAGATAGATAGATGGATGGATGGATGGATGGATGGATGGATGGATGGATGGATGGATAGATAGATAGATAGATAGATAGATGGATGGATGGATGGATGGATGGATGGATGGATGGATATGATAGATAGATAGATAGATAGATAGATAGATAGATAGATAGATAGATAGATAGAAGGAGGGATGGATGGATGGATGAATCTATAGATAGCAAGTATTCAAAGGGGCAGAGACAGTTAGTCTTTGATAGACAATGACCTCATCAAAGAGTCTGTAAGTATTGCCTTGCCTGGCAACCCTGGCGATATCCCAGCCCTATTTCCCTGCCAGAGAAAAAAAACTCACTCCGGACTCCATCAGCACTGCCATGAATCTGATCTATTCACTGTCACCAACCATGAAGATGAGAAACCAAACAGGGTGCGGGCACGCCCATGCCAGGAAGCCTGTCTTAGCCCAAAGAGCCCGCATCATTGTTTATTCAGCTTGAATGCATCATATCTTGGCAGCCAGGGTGAGAGTAGATAGACGTTAAACATTCTAGTTCATAGGAACTTAAGGACAACATAGCTTCAAGTATTAGCTCACTTAAACATAAGGAATAATGAAAAATGGCTCTTGTGCTCTCTTTCATGCACCCAAACTCCAAATCCAGAAAGCATGGTGGTCATCTGCTTTATTTAAGACCAGATGAACGGTAAACTTTGTTCTGCATTCATGGATCCACCGAGGCAGATTCTTTTTTCTTTCTTTCATGAAAACAAAAGAATACCTCCGTCTATTGACCGTGAAAAGATGTTCATAGATTTGTCCCCACTGAAGAGATGTCTTTGTTGGTTATCTCCATTGGTGAGCCGCCTCCATTTGGCTCAGCCTAATCAGAACACAAACACGCCTCTGTCATTTGGCTGCTTTCCCTCACACCCTCCATCGCTCCCTCTCGCTCAGTCCGTCTCTTACTAAACCACAATCACCACAAATTAGATTCTATTTTCTCCCTCCTCGATTCATTTTCACTTTTATTTTTAACGTCCTCTCTCGTCCAAATGCGTGTCCATGTGTGTGTGTGCTCGTGCAGGAGAAAGAAAATCACACCACACTGTTGGTCTCTCTCTCTCTGGCCCTCCTCCTCCCACCTTGGCATCTGATTTGTTTTCTCTCTTTCATCTCCTGTCTATCTAATCTACTCATCTCGATGGTGTGTGTCTCTCCCTGAGGCACCGACACTCAGGCCTGGCATACATTAACTCTGCTTGCCTGTGTTTCAGCCTGGTTTCAGTTGCCGGAGGGGAAGTGTTGCGACGTGAAGACAATCCCTGAGGCAGAATACTTGTGCCGGGTTCCTGATGAATACGTGCTGGTCACATCGTGGATATGTTCAAAATTACAGTTTCCTTACGTAAAAGAGACACATACACAACTATACTGCTCCTGAATTAATTAGTTTTAGCTCCACTCAGGGGCTTAAATATGCACAGTGCAGGCAATGTTGTTGCGCTGGGCCCGGTGGGGAGGGAGGTCTCCTAGAGAGGGATTGCACCCAAACAATGTGTAGGGCAGAGAATGAGCCAATGTGAGTGATCTGGATTGCCACCTAAAAAACATGCTCGTGCTCATAGAAGAATGAACTTACAGCTGGTGCCATTTGCTACATATTCCCTCGAAAAAAGGAAAACCCATCTCCGTCATGTTTTCTTTTTTCGGTAGCAATCGATACCAAGTCTATTAAAAAGTATATGCTGATCCTACATCAACTATAAAAACGATAGATTAACTATTCAAAAACTATTCAGTTAAATAAATAGAAAATCTCACATTTTCTTTGGTATTTTCCACTCTCAGATTTACACCGGGTTCAAAGGAGGCTTAAGTCGGCAATAAACATACAATATTTGTACATAGCACAATACCTGTGTGGAAATATATTCAAACCTAGAAGAAAACAGGCATTCAAATCACAAAAAGGCCTACACAGGTGTTTGTTTGTACATCTTAGAACTATTTATACAGACACTTTTTTTCTTTGATAGCACACTGGGGCCAATTGTAACCTTTCTGTATGAAGTATCAATGCTCTCCTTGGTTGCCTCTAGGCCCTTAAAAAAGTGTGTGTATGCGTGTGTAACCATATCTCTGTCATTTTTCAGAGTCATCTCAATTTCTCTTTAACTGTACCTTTTACAGTTTGCATATCCCACGTCTTGGAAATTCTGAGAAAGCATTTCTAATGGAATTGGAACCAAATGTTTCTGTGCCATATTAGAGAGACCAGACCTTTCTGCCAGATCCAGGCCCTCTCCATATTTCCCCTGACCTCTGGAGAATGGCCTAACTGTGACATTTGCTGAAGGTCATGTCTGGCATTAGTACTGGGCAGGTCCCTACTCATGTGATCGCCCACTTCTTTGGATTCTTTCCAGGAAAGAACAGAGTGATGTGTTTGGTCCATGGTGGGAAAAGCATCCTTTGGAATGTGACTTTGAGAGAACCATGTGGGACCGGCAAGCGGGTCTTCCCTTTCTCAGTAAAAAGGCTTCTCCTCCTGAGGCTGTGGGAAGGTCAGAGGTCAAATGTACCCAGTGCCCACTCTCTCACAAAGCCCACAGCTGATGTTGCAACTCTGTCCAGAAACCCCTCAGGGCAGCGGAGGAAAGAACTGGCTACACAGCTAGCCACACAATTCTTCTTGTGCTCAGTCTGACAAAACACAAATACACCTCTGTTTGAGACTGTCACAGGGAAAGTTATGAACAATTTATGGGTTTTACACCTTCATCTTGACTTGAAATGTGGTGCCTCAACAGATGTCTACTCAGTAAGGTAAGAGTTGGTGTAAACCTGCAGACAAAATGTGCTAGTGTTTAAGGAGGACATGATGTCAGCTGGGATAGTCTTGCATGTCTATTATGCACAGTGTGTGTCCTTTTTCTGTTTTTCACGTTTCTCTTTCATAGCTTTTGTTTTCTGGTTCTTGTTGCCTGGGGTTGGTGTCCAATGTTTTGTTCCTGACAAAAAGCAAACTAACCAGTGGAGCAGCGCGGGCACCTCACAAAACCACTCGCCCAGTCAAATCAAGGGCTTACCATGACAATTACATTGCAGGAGCTTGGAAAAAATGTTTTCCAGTTCCCCTTCGAATATATTTATTTATGTTATGTTCATGTTCAAAAACCCATCAGCCCAGTCTCTAGAGGTATTGTCAATGAAACATGGGAGAATATTCCCTCCATCTTGACCTCCATACCCCCCTCTTTTCTCTTCTTACAACACAAGCCCACACAGGAAAATAATAAACAGATGAGTGGGATGGGAACAGCTCCCAGCAAGAGCAGCCAGGCACTTAGGTAAGCAGGCATCGCTGCTCTGGTTCCCAGGCTGGAGGGAATAGGGCAGGCTTTAGCTTGACTACCCCAGTCACTGAGTAGAACCAGAAAAACCGGACAGAAATCACCGTTACCTGTCACCGTCATCCACCGGCTCTACACACTCCCTTGCACAAGTCTGGACACATAAACCGAGGAACTGGGAGCAAAACAACTATTTCTACAAAGAAACCACCAGCGAGGATTAGTTGCTCGGTCTTGTGTGAGGTTTTGTGACGAGCAACTCTCCGTGATTGCGTACAATAGCTGTTTGAGATGTTGTGCTCACATTGGGTAATCTTGGAGAGCAGTGGATTCTCCCAGGCTTGTGGGCCCAGGCCCGTGCCAGAGTAATCTGCAGACAAAC